>NC_057828.1:68550034-68860134 GCF_910594005.1 Cervus elaphus | reverse complement strand
CAATGATAAGCATTTTATACAATATATTAGTTTTCTTTTGGTTGGTTTTTGTGTGCTACTTGATTTTCCCACCCTTTTAAAATTGTGTATTCTTATGTTTATAAATGTCTCTTTTCAATCACCTATAGGTAGGATTTTTAAACAGTCTGATAATCAATCTGTTAACTGACACATTCAGTTCATTTGTGTGTACTGTGGGTGCTAAGTCACTTCAGTCGTGTCCAACTCTTTGTAATCCCATGTAGCTTACCAGGCTTCTCTGTCCATGGGGTTCTCCAGGCAAGAATACTGGAGTGGGTTGCCATTTCCTCCTCTGCGGATCTTCCCAACCCAGGGATCAAACCTACATCTCTTACATCTCCTGCATTGGCAGGCAGGTACTTTACCACTAATAAATAATAGATTTAAATTTACCTCAGTATTTTGTGACTTTCATTTGTACCACCTGATCTATTCTTTTTCTTTCATTCTCTTTCTTGCCTTTCTTGTTGGGTCAGGGGAGTTACTGAGAGCATTTTTCCCCCTCTGTTGGTTTGAAAATTATGCTTTTGTGTTTTTATTTTTATTTTTTTGTTGTTGCATCCTTAACTTATTCAAATTAAATATCTCCTAATAAAACAATAGATGTTATCAATGGATAAAATGGGAAACTGGACAGATCAAGTGGACATTATCTGATCTTAGCCTCACTAAAAACAAACCCAGACATATTTTCTTGGTGTGATAAAATGTGAAGGACAATAGTTTCACCCTGTGCAATACTGCTGCCAATAAACAAAGCCACTGAATTTAATTGCTATGGACTGGGCTGTGTTCACTAAATTTCATATGTTGAAGCCCTAATTCCCAATGTTATGATATCTGGAGATAGAGATTTTGGCAGGTAACTTGGGTTGAATGAGGTCATGAAGGTGAGGCCCTCATGATGGGATTAGTGCCCTTTTAATAAGAGACACTAGAGAACTTGTTCTCCCTCTCTTTGTGCCCACCAACAATAGGTTCTGTGGGCACACAGTGAGATCGTGGCTGCCTACAAGCCAAGAGAAGAGGCCCCTGAATGAAATTTGTCTTTCCAGCACCTCTTTTTAGACTTCCCAGTCCTGCGAACTGTGAGAAAACTACTACATATTAAGTCATCAAGTCTATGGTATTTCATTATGGCAGCCTGAGCTACTTCCTGCATTTTCTTTTATATTTCTTCCCTTCTTCTATCTCTCTAGCATATTTCATAGGTGCCAACATAACCAGTATGAGGATTAAAAAAATAGACTTTTTAGGTGATCAAGATTTACTCTTATCTCTTGTAATGGAAATTCAGAATAATGTAATGATTGTATGAATCAGACAATTAATTGTTACTATAACCTAATCAAATGTTAACTGTAAGTGAAAGTATTGAATCCAGAAAAAAGTAAAACTGTTTTAAATTAAATCCATTATCTATGTCTTTTAATGACATTATTTGGTTTTGCTTTCCTAGATTTCCTTTTGATCTCACTCTCTCTGTCTATATAACACTAAATCATATATTCAGAATTAGTTTTAAACAATTCATAGTGGTTAAAGCTTTCAGATTTGCAATATTATGAAGATCTTAGATTACTAAGAAAAGCAACATGGTCCAGTTATAAGATCTATGACCTCTGACTCAGAAGCTGGATTACTAAGAACTATATGATCACAGAAAGGTCATTTTAAGTCCACAGTGTTCACTTTATAAAATGAGGTTAATATAGTAGATATATATATATATATATAAAAACATTTGTATCTAACATTAATATGAGGAGGAGACATAATGCAGGAGACACAAGAGATGTGGGTTCAATCTCTGGATTGAGAAGATCGCTTGGAGGAGGAAATGCTATCCCACTCTAGTATTCTTGCCTGGAAAATTCCATGGACAGAGGAGACTGGTAGGCCACCATTCACGGGCCCACAAAGAGTTGGACACGACTGAGTGAATGAGCACAATGTAATGAGAATAATGTTGTAATCCACTTCAACTAGATTCACAAATATTTTTGAGTGGTCTTTTATATCCCCACCATTGTTCCAGATACAATGGAAAAGATGTGCATAGTCTCCAACCTCATGGAATTCATAAGAGTCTGATGGGCATGATGAGTCAAAAAAGGTATGATGAATGTCACAAAAGGAACAGTGAGAGCTGCTCTAAGAGCTATAAAGCAATGGAATTTAACTATATAGGGACTCTCCTGAAGAGATGAGAGGCTAAGGTGGAGGGAGATGGGGTAATGAAAAGAAGAACTACAGTATTGAAGAATGAGCAATCTGGCTCCCTACAGGAATAATAACAGTAAGCAGAACATGATTTATTGACTTTTGGAGTGCTTAGAAAAACAGTTGCCAACATTTAAGAACTTGGAGATTACACACACACACACACACACACACACACACACACACACACACAAAACAGATTTCTTGAAAAATTACATTTAACACATGGCAACTTTCAGCTGAACCAAGAAGCAGCTGCTTCTATGAGTGAATGTGTGATTCAATTTGCACCAGATACCACCACTCTACACTTGACTTGTTTCACTTTACATTATTCTGCTTAGGTCTGTATTTGGGATTTAAATATCTGACCAAGAAAGAAATACACTGAAGAACAGAAGTAAGTCCTGTGTGGCTGCTACACAGAGATAAAAAAGAATCAGATTGGGAATCCCAGCTGGAGTGGGAAGTATGTGCCAAATTGGGGCAAGTCTGGTAGGTTTTTAGATCAATGGAAGAGTCACTGAAAAGTCTTAAACTGGGAAATTACACGCTCATACTTGAGTTTTAAAAATATTTTTCTAGATGCAAAGTGAAAAGGAGACTGCAAAAAATACTTTGAAAGCTGAAGACTAGAAAGTATCAATGTGGCTTAGCTTGTTCAGTTTCAGATGAAAACCTAGAATGAATTTTAAGTTTTGTGTAGAAGAGGCTCCATTCTGATAAAAGAAAGCCATTATGACTCTTTTAACTTTCTCTAAGGACAAAAAATAAACGTTAGTCATACTTTGAAAAAAATAAAAATAAAAACATTGACCAAAATTATTCTAATGTGAAAGGGGGGAAAAACTTGCATAAAAAGTGAAAAACCAGATGATAAAACTTGAATGATAAAAGAAAACTTTCCCGTATGTTACAGAAAAGTATTCCCCTTGCTCAATACAGTACATCCTAGTATTATACAAACAAACACAAACTCATACAGACACACTGAAGAAGTTATAACTCAGAATGACCCATGGGGCTTATTTCCTGTTAGATTCTGTCCCTGGTTCTGCTCTCTAATTCTCTTTGAATACATTTCAGCAATGATTCATTTTGTCAGCCTGCCAGTAGTCTTTCCTACTGAGCAAGTAGCATGTACTTCACGTACGTTAGCAGACACACAATTGAGAAGTTTTGCCCGGGATTACCTTATTTGCTTCTTAAAAGTGTCAGTTTTTTTTTTCATATTGGTAATATGCCTCTCTAAGACTACATATCACATGACAAACAGAGCAAGTTGTTTAAAACACCAAAGGAACATTTCTCTAGAAATGACTTTGACCTGCATTTGGTCTTGCCCTAATATATTTATGAGATTCTAATCAAATCTTTTATTTCATTATTTTTTTATCACCTATTCCTTGCCACCCCTATCTCCTCCTCAAAGCACAAGTCTGAAGTCCATGAAGAGCTGAGCTAACAATATTAGCTAATATTTCTTGAGTCATGTGTCAGAGATTATTTAAAGTGCTTTGTACAGCTTACTTCATTCTATCCTCACAACCACCAACTCAGACATGTAGGAAAGTTATTCTTTTTACAAATAAGGAAATTGGACCCATACAGTGGTGAAGCTGGAATTTGAACTCTTGTTATTAACTATCATGCTATAACTCTTTGTTGTTCAGTTACTCAGTTGTGTCCAACTCTTTGTGACCCCATGGGCTGCAGCACACCAGGCTTCCCTGTCCTTCACCATTTTCCGGAGCTTGCTCAAACTCATGTCCATCAAGTAAGTGATGCCATCCAGCAATCTCTTCCTTTGTCATCCCCTTATCCTCCTATCTTCATTTTTATCAGCATCAGGGTCTTTTCTTTCATTTTAATTTATTTTAATTGGAGGTTAACTACAATATTGTAGTGGTTTTTGCCATACATTGACATGAATCAGTCATGGGTGTACATGTGTCCCCCATCCTGAACCCCCTTCCCACCTCCCTCCCCATCCCACCCCTCAGGGTCATCCCAGTGCACCAGCCCATCAGGGTCTTTTCTACTGAGTCAGCTTTTAGCATCAGGTGGCCAAAATATTGGAGGTTCAGCTTCAGCATCAGTCCTTCCAATGAACATTCAGGACTGATTTCCTTTAGGGTTGACTGATTTGATCTCCTTGCAGTCCAAGGGACTCTCAAGAGTCTTCTCCAACACCACAGTTCAAAAGCATCAACTCTTTGGTGCTCAGCCTTCTTTTGGGTTCAACTCTCACATCCATACATGACCACTGGAAAAACCATAGCTTTAACTAGACGGACCTTTGTAAGCAAAGTAAAGTCTCTGCTTTTTAATATGTTGTCTAGGTTGGTCATAGGTTTTCTTCCAAGGAGCAAGTGTCTTTTAATTTCATGGCTGCAATCACCACCTGCAGTGATTCTGGAGCCCAAGAAAATAAAGTCTGCCACTGTTTCCACTGTTTCCTCATCTATTTGCCATGAAATGATGGAACCAGATGCCATGATCTTCATTTTTGGAATGTTGAGTTTTAGGCCAGTTTTTTCACTCTCCTCTTTCACTTTCATCATGAGGCTCTTTAGTTCTTCTTCACTTTCTGCCATAAGGGTGGTGTCATCTGCATATCTGAGATTATTGATATTTCTTCCAGCAATCTTGAGTCCAGGTTGTGCTTCATCCAGCCCAGCATTTCACATGATATACTCTGCATATAAGTTAAATAAGCAGGGTGACAATAGACAGCCTTGATGTACTCCTTTCCCAATTTGGAACCAGTCCATTGTTCCAAGTCCGGTTCTAACTCTTGCTTCTTGACCTGCATACACATTTCTCAGCAGGCAGGTCAGGTGGTCTGGTATTCCCAACACTTTAAGAATTTTCCACAGTTTGTTGTGATCCACACAGTCAAAGGTTTTAATGAGGTCATTAAAGCAGAAATAGATGTTTTTCTCAAATTCTCTTGCTTTTTCTATGATCCAGCAGATGTTGGCAATTTGATCTCTGGTTCCTCTGCCTTTTCTAAATCCAGCTTGAACACCTGGGAGTTCTCAATTCACATAGTGTTGAAGCCTAGCTTGGAGAATTTTGAACATTACTTTGCTAGCATGTGAAATGAGTGCAACTGTGTGGTAGTTTGAACATTCTTTGGTATTGCCCTTCTTTGGGACTGGAATGAAAACTGACCTTTTCCAGTCCTGTGGCCACTGCTGCTGAGTTTTCCAAATTTGCTGACATATTGAGTGCAGCACTTTTACAGCATCATCTTTTAGGATTTGAAACAGCTCACCTGAATTTCCACCACAGAACCCATATTTTCAACCTCTACATGATTAACATTTTATTACACTTAGATTAACCTGTCTTCTGTAATATTTAATACTATATTAAATGTACTGTTTTATAAGAGGCTTTTATGCTCCTGGTGGACAAATCTTATCAATCCACAAGTCCTACCAGATATAGCTGGATAGCAGTAGCCCCCACCTATGCTCAAGTTGGGATCCCTACTCTCCCCACCTCCTGGATAAGACCAACCCACAGATCTACCTTTGTCATCTGTTCATCTCCATCAAGGCAGATTGACAGCTTGATTTTTTCCCTTCTACTTAATGCCCATTTTGGGCTTCCCAGGTGGTGCTAGTGGTAAAGAATCTGCCTGCCAATATAGGATACATAAGAGATGCAGGTTCCACCCCTCGGTGGGGAAGGTCCCCTGGAGAAGGAAATGGCAACCCACTCCAGTATTCTTGCCTGGAGAATCCCATGGACAGAGGAGCCTGGAGGGCTATAGTCCATAGCGTCGCAGAGTCAGACACAACTGAAGCGACTTAGCCCACACAGCACAATGCCTATATTGGAGATAGCATTCCTTTTTCAACTAGGGATGAGCAAATAAAGAATCCTCTTTCTTTCCTGAGTCAAAGAAGAAACAAAAGGAAATCCTATTAACCATTCAAGTATCTTATGGAAGTTTGGTTAGCAGCTAGGACCAAGTGTTCCTAAGATCAAATTTCCAGCAGTATTTACTTCCCTCTAGAAAGAAATGACTAAGCTAAATCCAAAGTCATCTCTTGATTCATTATTTTCCTAAACCTTCTCACTTCCTTATAAGAATTACTTTTAAACTGTTGAATTCATCCATTTTCCTCAATGCTCTCTCACCTGAATTGCTGAAAATACATTACCTAGTTTCCCAGACGCCCCTATCTCTGCCATTCTCTTTCATTTTTCACATTCTAGCCAAAGAGTATTTGCAAATTGTAAACCTAGTCAAATTACTTTCATGTATAAAGTCCTTCAGTGACTCTCCATTGCTCTTTGCTGTTGTTGCTGAGCCACTAAGTTGTGTCCGACTCTTTGCAACCCCATGGACTACCATGTGCCAGGCTTCCCTGTCCTTTACTATCTCCCAGAGTTCGTTCAAACTTGTGTCCATTGAGTCAGTGATGCCATCCAACCGTCTCATCCTCTGTCACTCCCTTCACCTCCTGTCCTCAGTCTTCCCCAGCATCAGGGTCTTTTCCAATAGTAGGCTGTTTGCATCAGGTGGCCACAGTATTGGAGCTTCAGCATCAGTCCTTCCAATGAATAGTCAGGGTTCATTTCCTTTAGGATTGACTGGTTTGATTCCTTGCTGTAAAAGGGACTCTCAGGAGTCTTCTCCAGCACCACAATTCAAAAGCATCAGTTCTTTAGTGCTCAGCCTTCTTTATGGTCCAACTCTCACATCTGTACATGACTATTAGAAAAACCATAGCTTTGACTATATGGAACTTCGTCAGCAAAGTGATGTCTTTGCTTTTTAATATGCTCTCTAGGATTGTCATCACTTTCCTTCCAAGGAGCAACTGTCTTTTAATTTTGTGGCTGTAGTCACTGTCCAGAGTGATTTTGGACCCCAAGAAAATAAAATCTGGCACTGTTTTACACTTTTCCCCCATCTATTTGTCATGAAGTGATGGGACTAGATGCCATGATCTTAGTTTTTTGAATGTTGAGTTTCAAGCCAGCTTTCTCACTCTCCCCATTGCTCAGAGGATAAATTTAAAAGTTTCAGTATTGGTTTCAGTTACCAGGCCTTAGTACCATTCCAGATTCATCTTTCATTATCTTTCCCAAAAGTGGCCCTGGATTCTCTTCAATTCCATCAGTCATAACTTCTCTTTGTCTCACTAAGGTGATAGATTTCCCTGCCTACTGTTATTTACACACATTTTCTCCAACACCTCTCACTGTTCCTTCTCCTTAGTTAGGCTAACCTCTTCACATTTTGCATGCTTCCACATCTCCCTGTATTTCTTCATTGTTTTCATGGCTGGTTGAATTTTCATTGCTACAGCTTGGATAGTTTGCATATCTGGCTAAACAGTAAGCTATGTAAGAACAGGAACTACTTTATTTTGATTATTACTGTGTCCCCAGCAATCTTTTACAGTGCCTGGGAAATAATAGGTACTTGGTAATCATTTATTGAATAAATGAGCATATGAGTAATCTGCTACATTATGAGTTAAATAGGTTCCCATGTTCCCATCAGTCAATTTGAAAGTTAAGCTTTCAAATTAACTTCTGGAACAATTTGTTAATAATTTGGGATTTAGCTCTGTTTGGTCCATTTGTTTTGACACAATCATCTCTCCTCTTCATCTCTGATGACTGCTTCTAAATTCCCCATATTTGTTATTCAATCAAACAAGAATACAGAGTAAAACCATGATCTGAGGGAGAGAAGTTAGAAATGGCAATGAGGGAACTAGAAAGACTGGAAAATAAATTAAATGTTGTTTATAAAGTCATGTCAAATTAACAAGTATTGATTATTTAACAAGTACAGTGCCTGGCACTTAGTAGGCACTACAAAAATATGTGTTGATTTTCTTAATGAATGAAGCAAATTTTCAGAGTTTTATTCAAATGTTCTTGGTAGAGAAAGATGTTGATAGTCAGCAATGCAGATACCTCTCTGCCTACAAATCAAGCCTAAGCATTGACTTTTAAGAATTTTCTTTCTTTCTTTGAGGAGGAGTGGTTGTGGACAGAGTTACCTGTGGTCAGAGCTGGGAGCTAGGAGTAGTAGACAGCCAAGAAGGATTGGACTCCCCTGAGAATATGAGGGCAGAAGCTGGTAGGAGCACTGCTGTTGGAACACTAGGCCTTAGGACACCACTGAAACATCAAGTTGAGCCTAAACTCTCAGTGATACAGGATTGTTAAAGGGAATTAAAATGGTCCTTAGCTGTAGCAACTCCTTGGGTATCAGCAGAAGCAGAAGAAAATCCTCTCCATTAAAATAGTTGTCTAATTTAGACTGACTAGAATGTCACATAGTTAAGATTAGGCGATTTAATCAGAATCAAAGACTACAAAGAAAACTCAGTTAACATTAGTTACTCAGTAAAAACAATAAACAACAGATTCACACTCCCAAAGATTTTTGTGTAGATTCATAAAATACAGAACTTTGGGCAAATATGTATGAAATGTTTAGAGAAATAAGAGATTCCATTACAAAGATAACCAGTTAAAGGTTATGAATCCATATATTTGAAGGGAGAGTGAGACATCTAAAAATGAAAATATAACTGTTGAAATAAAAAATTCAATCAATGGTTGGGCAGTAAATATATCTAAAGATAGAATTAATGACTGTATTTCTTGAGAAATTATACAGAATGCATCAAAAAGAGACAAGGATATGAGAAAAATGAGAGCGATATGGAGGCTATAAAAGGTTAACATAGACCTAGACAGAATTCCAGAAAAAGAGAATAGATAGAAAAGGAGGAAAGACAAATTTTAGACACATTTTGGCACTTATTGAGATTTTAATAAAAGCACAAATCTCTACTGATTCAGGAATAACAATATGTTCTAAGCAGGCTAAATTGTTTTTTAAATCCTGGAAACATGACATAACATAGAAAGAAATGCAGTTGGAATGCCAACAACAGCATTAATGGAGAGTGGTATAATGTCTTTAAATTGTTGAGAGAAAAAACTATCAATCTAGAATTATGTATCCAGCAGAACTATCTTTCAAGAATGTCTAAAATAAAGACATGCTTAGATTAACTCAAACTGAGAAGCTTTATTATTAAGAAATCTACATTATACTAACTTTTAAAAATAAGAAAAATTAACCCAGAAGCATGGTCTAAAATGCAAAAAGAAATGATGAGCAAATAAGTGGTAAGTTTGTTTGTGTGTATGCGTGTGTGTATAAAACAAAGCAAATATTGACTATATAATTTAAAAATAGCAATGTTAAAATAGAAATAGCAATGTTGAATTTACAGGGCTAAAGAAAGAATGTGCCTTCCTGGTGACTCAGTGGTAAAGAATCCAACTCCTAATGCAGGAGAGCATCCTGGGTCAGGAAGATCCCCTGGAGAAGAAAATGGCAACCCACTCCAGTATTCTTACCTGGGAAATCCCACTGATGGAGAAGGTGGGTGGGCTCATGTCCATGGGACTGCAAAAGAGTTGGACACTGTTTAGTGACTAAATAACAATAAAAACAAAAGAAAGGATAGGATTAAAATCCTGGAAAAAATTAGCATATAAGTGCAGGGAGAAATAGAGTTAAAATGTTCTAGGATTTTTATATTTTAGGGGTTAAGATATTGATTAAATCTGATTTCTGATAACGATTTGCTAGGTTACTCCTATAAAATTCCTGCTAAAAATAATGGAAATTGTTCAATAAATTATAAATAAAACAACATATTTTAAGCATTGAATTTCTTCAAGACAGTGACTAATTTCTGGAAGAAATTCTCTAATCAGAGAAGTTTAAAAAACAAAAATTAGATCTGCAGAAACAAGACAACAAATATGCAAAACCTTCAGATGTTGAAATAATCAGATTTTTAAATAATTACATTTGACATATTTAAGGAAATAACTCACAAAGTTACAAATTTTCTATAGGAATCAGGAAATCATGAAAAGTGATATATCAGATGTGAGAAAAAACAAAATAGGGTGTCTAGGGGTGAAAAATAAGAGAAACTTTTAAAAGCAATGGAGATGGCTAATAAACATATGAAAAGCTTTTCCACACCATATGTCTTCAGGGAAGCATAAATTAAAACAATGAGATAGTACTACCAAAGAGAATGGCCAAAATCTGAAACACTGACAATACCAAATGCTGGTGAGGATGTAACGCAGCAAGAACGCTCATGCTAGTGGGAATGCAAAACGTCACAGCAACTTTCAAGATAGTTTGTCAGTTTCTTATGAAACTAAACATATTTTAACCATATGAGTCAGCAAAACATATTCCTTGGTACTCACCCAAAGGAACTGAAAACTTATGCCCACATGAAAACCTGCACATGGGTATTTATAGCAGCTTTTTTCATAATTGCTGTAACTTGGAAGCAATCAAGATGTCCTTTAGTAGATGAATGGATAACTAAACTGTGGTACGTTCAGACAATGCAATGTTACTCAGCATTAAAAAGAAATGAGCTATTACACTGTGAAAAGACATGGAGGAAACTTAAACACTAGGTAAAAGAAGCACTAGGTGAAAGAAGCCAATCTGATTACACATTGTATGAATCCAACTATATGACATTTTGGAAAGGGGGAAATTATGAACAATGGAATTACGGAAAATTATTAAGGTCAATGGTGGCCAAGGAGATGAGGAGGAAGAGCTGAATAAGCAGAGCAGAAAGGATTTTTAGGGTAGTGAAAATATTCTGCATAAAATTATAATGATGAATATATGCCATTACACATTTGTCCAAAACCATAGGTTGCACAACACTAAAAGTGAACCCAAAGATAAACTATAGACTTTGGGTGACTGTGACAGCAGACCCTATGCATCTATATAGATTTGCTTGGCACAGAAAAAGAGATGAAAAATACACACCAAACTCTCAATGTTGGTTACCTGAGCATGGGTTTAGAGAAAGGAGACAGATGAGAAGAGAATAAACTTTTCTTTATATAGAAAAAAAGCACAGCTAACAATGATTGGATACAATAGAAGAAACAACTAGTGAAGTAAAAGAGAAATTTGAAGAGATCAAGCATACAGGATGAAGAGACAGAAACATAGAATAAAACAAAAGTAAAGATATTGTAGTAGGTGTGAAGGAGACAATGAAGATGTCTATCCTATGTTTGATTGGAGAATCACTAGAAGAGGAAAGCAAAAATGCAGCAGATTAAAGACTTGAAAAGATGAGGAATGAGAACTTTACTGCTCTAAAGAATGATAACATACCACAAATTCAAGAAGCCCAATAAATCCCAGAAGATAATTATTTTAAGACCCACACTTAAATGCATCATCATTCAGTTTAGTTTAGTCACTCAATAGTGTGTGATTCTTTGCGACCCCATGGACATGCCAGGCTTCCCTGTCTATCACCAACTCCCAGAGGTTGTTCAAACTCATGTCCATCAATGCATCATAACAAAACATAAAAACTCAAAAACCATAAAAAGGTTTATAAACCAGTTGGAAAAAATAAACAGTTAACTTCAACAAGCCACAGGGCCCCTGATTCTGACATCACCAACAGTAATGAAAGGAAGAAGATAGTATCATTTATCTCCAATGTAATGAGGAAAAGATTATCAATCAGGTCTTACATAGGAAAAATACAAGTGATAGAGTTGTTGCCAGCAGGTTTTCACCACATGAAATTCTAAAAGATGAAATTCAGACACAAAGAAAATGATCCCAGATGGAAAGTCTGAGATACAGGAAGTAATGGAGAGCAAAGAAATTGGTAAATATATGAGCAAATTGGAAAGAACATCTATTTGTATTTTAAAAGGTAATAATAATATATTGTAACTTTTGAAAAAATATTAAAATATCAAACAGTAATGTATTAAGTGGAAGGTAGGGGTCCTAAATGGCATTAAAACATTAATTAAGGAGCTTGACTTCTATGTTAACCATTTCTAAACTAGTGGAAAGAAAAATAATAAAAGTATACAAATCAATTTGACAAATTAAAAAAATTAAAAATATAAATGAGAAAAATAAAAAGAACATATAATGGCAAAAATTAAATTATATCAATAATTACATTCAATATACATAAGCTAAATGCCTTAGCTAAAATAAAGTTTGAAAATTGGATAATAAGAAATCCAATTATATGCCTTTATAAAAAGATTGAGGGCTTCCCTGGTGGCTCAGACTGTAAAGAATCCACCTACAATTAGGGAGACCTGGGTTTGATCCCTGGGTTGGGAAGATTCTCTGGAAAAGGAAATGGCTACCCACTCCAGAATTCTTGCTTGGAGAACTCCATGGACAGAGTTGCCTGGCAGGCTATAGCCCATAGGGTCACAGAGTTGGACACGACTAAGCGACAAACACACATAGAAAGATTGAAAGTTGCAGGATGGAAGGAGATACACCATGCAAATTCTAACTAAAAGAAAGCTAGTCTGGCTACTATATAAATATGAAATGAAATAACTTTAAGTCAAAATATTAGTACAAAAAAAGAAAGCCCAAATGATCAAAAAAAAAAAGGTTTAACTCATAAGTAAGGTGCGACAATTCTAATTTTGTGTGCTTAAATGCTATGGTCTCAAAATACATATTCTATGAATAATACCACTTTTATTTATCCTTCCAAATCCGTATGCCTTTTGTTTGTTTTCATGTCTATTTACACTAACTAAAATATCTACTAGAAAGTTTAATAGAAAGAGTGAAAACAAATATCCTTTTCTGATCCTGGGTCAAAAACAGGTCTTTAAAACTGTCTCTATCAGCTATGAGATTTACCATATGTTTCCATAAATACCCTTTATTTAATTAAGAAAGTTTCCCTCTTTATACTTTAGTCGGATTTTAATCATGACTTGATGTTGAATTTTAACGAACTTTTCATCTGCTTATATTGTGAAGTTCATGATATTTTGCCATTAATCTGTTAATGTGGTGAATTATAGCAACTCATTTTCAGATATTGCTTTCCTGGAATATAACCAATTGACCATGATGTTTGATTTCTTCTATAAACCACTGAATATGGTTTGTTAAAATTTTTGTTCTGAATTCTTGTCTTTATGTATATGAGTGTATTTAGTCCATAATCTTCCTTGCCTTTCTAATACTGTTTCTGTCAAATTCTAGAAATGATGTTATATTAACCACTAACTAAAATGGTCTTAATGTTCCCCTCAGCTTGACGAAACGTTAGACAGGATTCTTCCTAAGTAAATACCTCTGACCTTCTTTTCCTTTTTTCTTTTTTTGTTTTCATTTTTCTTTTACTAATTTATTATTTCTTATATTTAATACAATTTTAAAAGATTATACTCCATTTACAGTTATTATAAACTATTGGCTATATTCCCTGTGTTGTACAATATATCCCATACCTTACACACAATAGTTTTGCCTCCCACCCCCTAACCCCTATATTGCCCTTCCTACCCTCCCCTCTGTTAACTACTAATTTGTTCTCTATATCTGTAAGCCTGCTTCTTGGCTATATTCACTAGCTTGTATTTTTATATTCCACCTATAAGTGATACCATATAGTATTTGTCTTTCTCTGGTCTGACTTATTTCACTAAAAAGCATAATGCCCTCCAAGTCCATCCATGTTGCTGCAAATAGCAAATTTTCATTTTTTTATGGCTGAGTGGTCAGTCAGCTCAGTTTAGTCACTCAGTCGAGTGTGACTCTTTGTGACCCCATGGACTGCAGCACACCAGGATTCTCTGTCTATCACCAACTCCCAGAGCTTGCTCAAACTCATGTCCATCCAGTCAGTGATGCCATCCAACCATCTAATCCTCTGTCATCCCCTTCTCCTCCTGTCTTCAATCTTTCCCAGCATCAGGGTCTTTTCTAATGAGTCAGTTCTTTGCATCAGGTGGCCAAAGTATTGGAGCTTCAGCTTCCACATCAGTCCTTGCAATGAATATTCAGGACTGATTTTCTTTAGGATGGACTGGCTGGATCTCTTTACAGTCCAAGGGACTCTCAAGAATCTTCTCCAAGACCACAGTTCAAAAGCATCAATTCTTCAGCACTCAGCTTTCTTTATAGTCCAACTCTCATATCCATACATGACTACTGGAAAAACCACAGCTTTGACTAGACAGATCTTTGTTGGCAAAGTAATGTCTCTGCTTTTTAATATGCTGTCTAGGTTGGTCATAGCTTTCCTTCCAAGGAGCAAGCATCTCTTAATTTCATGGCTATAGTCACCGTCTGCAGTGATTTTGGAGCCCAAAAAATAAAGTCTGTCACTGTTTCCATTGTTTCCCCATCTATTTACCTTGAAGTGATTAGACCAGATGCCATGATCTTCGTTGTCTGCATGTTGAGTTTTAAGCCAGCTTTTTCACTCTCCTCTTTCACTTTCATCAAGAGGCTCTTTTGTTCTTCTTTGCCTTCTGCCATAAGGGTGGTGTCATCTGCCTATCTGAGGTTATTGATATTTCTCCCGGCAATCTTGATTCCAGCCTGTGCTTCATCCAACCCGGCCTTTCTCATGACATACTTTGCATATAAGTTAAATAAGCAGAGTGACAATATGCAGCCTTGATGTACTCCTTTCCTGATTTGGAACCAGTCTGTTGTTCCATGTTCGGTTCTAATTGTTGCTTCTTGACCTGCATATAGATTTCTCAGGAGGGAGGTCAGGTGGTCTGGTATTCCCATTTCTTGAAGAATTTTCCACAGTTTGTTGTGATCCACACAGTCAAAGCCTTTGGCGTAGTCAATAAAGCAGAATTAGATATTTTTCTGGAACTCTCGTGCTTTTTTGATGATCCAGTGGGTGCTGGCAATTTGAACTCTCTTAACTCTGCCTTTTCTAAATCCATCTTGAACATCTGGAAGTTCATGGTTCATGTACTGCTGAAGCCTGGCTTGGAGAATTTTGAGCATTACTTTGCTAGTGTGTGAGATGAATGCAATTGTGTGCTAGTTTGAACATGGCTGAGTGGTATTCCATAGTATATATATATATACCACATCTTCTCTATCCATTTATTTGTTGATAGACACTTAGGCTGCTTCCATATCTTGGCAATTGTAAATAATGCTGCTAGGAACACTGGATGAATATATTTTTTTAAATTAGCGTTTTTGTTTTTTCCAGATAAATATCCAAAATGTAAATGCTGAATCATATGGTCGTTCTGGTTTTAGTTTCTTGAGAAACCTCGATATTGTTTTTCACAGTGGCTGCACCAACTTACATTCCCATCAATAGTGTATGAAGGTTCCCTTTTTCTCCACATCAACAATTGCTATTTTGATCTTTTTGATAACAGTCATTCTGGCAGGTATCAAGTAATATTTAATAATGATTTTGACTTGCATTTCCCTGATGAATAGCAACGTTAAGCACCTTTTCTTGTGCCTACTGGCCACCTGCATTTCCTCTTTGGAAAAATGTTTATTTAGTTCTTTTCCCTATTTTTTAATCTGGTTGTTTGGTTTTTTGATGTTAAGCTATGTGTGCTATTTATATATGTTGGCTATTAATCCCCTATCAGTCATATCTTTTGCAAATATTTTCTCCCATTCAATAGGCTTTTTGTTTTGTACACAACTTTCTTTGCTGTGGAAAAGCTTTTAAGTTTAATTAGGTATCATTTGTTTCTTTGTTTTATTTACTTTAGGAGATGGATTTAAAATATTATTGCTGCAATTTATGTCAAAGAGTGTTCTGCCTATGTTTTCCAATTTTAGTATATGTGCTGCTGAAGTGAGCACCTGCCTATGTTTTCCTCTACTAGTTTTACATTATCTGGTCTTACATTTATGTCTATAATGTATTTTGAATTTATTTTTGAATATGGCGTTGGAGAATGTTCTAATTTCATTCTTTAATCTGTAGCTGTCCAACCACTTAAGAGGCTGTTTTTTCTCCATTGTATATTTTTACCTCCTTTGTTGTAGATTAATTGACCATAAGTGTATGGGTTTATTTCTGGGCTGTCTATCCTGTTCCACCGATCTATGTGTCTGTTTTCTGACCTCTCTTTTCTTAAAGCATTTATTTTAGAAAATCTGCAATCGTGAATGTTTACTTTGCCATTCAGAGATGTAAATCTACTACAATCCAGAAATGTCTTTCTCTAGAACCAGGGAGTTGTCCTTTTGAAATGCAATCATCAAGAAAGATGGGGCCCTTGTCCTCCAGGCTTTGCGAGAAATTAGCAAACACATAGCCTAGTCACATTGACCTACCTCTCCAGCAACATCCTCCAGTACTTTCCCATTATCTCATCCCAGCCATTAAAAATCCTCCCACTTGTCATTTTGAATCACTCTACTCTATTGCAGTAGTCTTGAATAAAGTCTTCTTTGCCTCTTTAACTGCTTTGGTGTGATTTTTCTGTTACATCTCCTTACATGAATTGGAAAATAGATCTACTTTTTGTATTTTCTGGAAGAGCTTGTGTAAGATTGGCCCTATTTCTTCCTTGAATGTTTAGTAGAAGAACTCAAAGCAAAAAAAAAAAAAAAATCTGGAAGTAGAATTTCCTTTGTGTCAAGTGTTTTAACTAATGATATAATTTCTTCATAATATAATTTTATTATCTGTTGATACCTGCAACATTTATAGTGATGACCTCTTTCTAGTTTTTAACAATTTTCTCTTTGTGCTATTACTTTTTTATAAAATCAATTCCATGACTTCCCTGGCAGTCCAGAGGTTAAGATTTCACACTTCCACTGCAGAGGGCATGGGTTCAATCCCTGATCAGCAAACTAAGATCCCACATGTTGCTTAATGTGGCCTTAATAAATAAACAAAAGCAATTCTGAGAGATGTTTGCCAATTTTATTAGTCTTTTCAAAGAATGATTGCTGTGGTTAAATCATAAATGCAAAGAGTCAACTCATTGGAAAAACCCTGATGCTGGGAGATTGAAGACAAAAGGAGAAGAGGGTGGGAGAGGATGAGATGGTTAGATAACGTCACTGACTCAATGGATATGAACTTGAGCAGATTTTGGGAGACAGTGGAGAACAGGGAAGACTATCGTGCTGCAGTCCATGTGGTCACAAAGAGTTGGACACAACTTAGTGACTGAACAACAACAAATCATAATTGTATATTTGTTTTCTATTTTATTAGTTTTTTCTGACATTTATTTTTCCCTACTTTTACCATGTTAGAGTTTAATTAGCTATTCTTTTCTAAGTGTTAGCATTCTTGGTTCAATGACTGGTAAATAGAGAATATAACAAATTTTAAAAGTTTAAAGGGTGATTCTTGTATCTTAAACAAGACAAATATAACCATTACCACTACTTCTATTCAACATTATAGTGCAAGTGATAATCAGGGCAACAGACATGAAAAAGAAATGAAGTTATAAGGATTGGAAAGGGAAAAAAAAACACTATTCACAGATATTACTACTGCTCATGTAGAAAATCTACAAGAACTTACAGAAAAATCATGAGAAGTAATAAGAGAAACTAGCAAGGCAACTGGATACAAATCTATACACAAAATTATTCCAGCTTTCATGTAACAGGAAGCAACTATTATAAAACTAAATTTTAAAAAGATACAACTTTCAACAGCATTAAAATACTTAAAAATATCAGAAGCCTTAATAGCAGGATATATAAAAACTGCTCCTATAAACCAGTGAGAACAAGGTAGGCAACCTAACAATAAAATAGGGAAAAGAATAGAATAAGTACTTGTCTAAAGAGTAAATTTAAATGGCTAGCAAGCAAATGAAAATATGCCTAATCTTTATTGGCATTTTAAAATCACAGTGAGACACTTCTACCTGGTCTCCAGATGGGCAAAAAGTTTACAGCACTAACAATGCCATGATGAAGACATGGAGCCATAGGAACTCTTAACACACAGTGGATAGGAGTATAAATTGGATCAACTTGACAGTTTGGAAACTGTTGGCATTATCCACTACAACTGGCATTTTAACTGCCTTGGACACAAGTATTGCAATCTCAGAAATTCAAGTGTATGGTGTATTAGAGGATCATTTCAGTTCAGTTCAGTTTAGTCACTCAGTCATGTTTGACTCTTTGTGACCCCGTGAATCGCAGCATGCCAGGCCTCCCTGTCCATCACCAACTCCCGGAGTTTACTCAAACTCATGCCCATTGAATCAGTGATGCCATCCAGACATCCCATCCTCTGTCATCCCTTTCTCCTCCTGCCCCCAATCCCTCCCAGGATCTGGGTCTTTTCCAATAAGTCAACTCTTCGCATGAGGTGGCCAAAGTATTGGAGTTTCAGGATAGATGTGCAATAATGATCTCAGTTGTATTATTCAGAGTTATCAGAAACTGGAACTATCACAAATGGCCATCAATAGTTGAGTGAATAAACTGTCATGTAATCATACATGGAGTACTGTAAAAGGAATGAAAATGAGCCAACTAACCACGTAGTTTCATATGTAGTAAAGCTACATACAAAAATATGCATGGATTTTAGAAATAAAGTTGAGGGAAAGAAGCAAGGTATAAAAGAAAATCATGCAGTATGACTGCACTTGTATAAAATTCAAAAAGAGTAAAACTAAACTTCACTTGTTTTTGATATATATACAACTAATAAAACAATGAAACTATTATTATAAGTTAAGAATAGGTTTACTTCTAAATAAAAGAAAAGAAATTATGACTGGGATAAAACACACAAGAGGTTTCTAGGGGGTGCTGCTTATGGTTCTTAATCTAAATGGTGCCCAGGTATTTGGTTTGTAACTATATATTAAACTGTACCTACAGTTTTCATACTTTCCCATGTGTTATACTTCATAACTTCAAAGTTGATTTTAAGAAAATATTGTAGAATTTAGAATTTGTTAAGTGTTGATAGTAAATTTTGAATACGATCAATAACAGAATAGAAATAAACAGCAAAAATACCAAGTCAGCTGAGAGAGGAAAAAATGGTCCTAAGAAAAAAACAAACAAAAAGTAATCAGACAAAAACAGAAAGATAAGAATGCTGAAGAAAATGAGTATAGAGAAAAGAGGACAAATAAAATTTTAAAAAATAAGTAAGATGGTAGAATTAGGTCCAAATATATAGCAATCGAATAAACATAAAGGAACTTATACAGAAATCATCAGTTAAAAGATGGACATGGGAGGAATGGATTAATAAGAAAAACAAAAAACCAAATGTTGCTGTATGCTGTATATAACAAAGAAGGTGAAAGTAGAAGGGTAGAAAAAGTTATAGTAGGCAAATACTAGGGCTTCCCAGGTGGTGCAGTGGGTAAAGAACCCAGCTGCCAATGCAGGAGACATAAGAAATCTGGGTTCGATCCCTGGGTTGGGAAGATCCCCTGAAGGAGGAAATGACAACCCACTCCAGTATTCTTGCCTGGAGCATCTATGGACAGAGGAGCCTGGTGGGCCACAGTCCATAGGGTCGCAAAGAGTCAGACATGACTGAAGCAACTTAGCACGTACGCATTCAGGCAAATGCTAATCACAAGAAAACTGATAAAACCACATTAATAAAGAATAAATAAAATAGGCTGTAAAACAAGAAATGCTATCAGGGACAATCAGAGTAGCAGTGGAACTTCATGCTGGGCCAAAAACTTTCTGTCTTCTGCAGATGATATCTCCTCCCTTCCCACTTTGCTTGCTCCCTCTTTTGACTAGCCTAGTATAGTAGTTCTCAATCCTTCATGAATTAGAATCTCAAGGAGAGCTTTCGTAAAGTTTCAGTATTATGATTCATTGGTTCCTGGGATAGGACACAGTCATCAGTATTTTCATATAGGTCCCTGGGGAATTCTAACCTGAGTGCAAGATTGAGAAGTACCTGAGGAGGAAGCGCTGGAATCTTCTGCTCCTCTGAGCCTTGAGCACTATACTTCCTGAAGCCCTTTGAGTCACTGAGTTTTGCTGCCTCCAAATTTCTCATAACCTACCCTCAACTCTGCAACCACAAACTTGGGGAAATTTATGGGGTTCTCTATGGGATTTGAATCTTTCCCAGGTGAGTTCTGCCTTTCAGTTCAGTTCAGTTCAGTCTCTCAGTGTGTGACTCTTTGCGACCCCATGAATCGCAGAACGCCAGGCCTCCCTGTCCATCACCAACTCCTGGAGTTTACTCAAACTCATGCCCATCAAGTCGGTGATGCCATCCAGCCATCTCATCCTCTGTCGTCACCTTCTCCTCCTGCCCTCAATCCCTCCCAGCATCAAGGTCTTTTCCAATGAGTCAACTCTTCGCATGAGGTGGCCAAAGTACTGGAGTTTCAGCTTCAACATCAGTCCTTCCAATGAACACCTAGGACTGATCTCCTTTAGGATGGACTGGTTGCAGTCCATCTCCTTGCAGTCCAAGGGATTCTCAAGAGTCTTCTCCAACACCATAGTTCAAAAGCATCAATTTTTTGGCGCTGAGCTTTCTTCACAGTCCAACTCTCACATCCATACATGACCACTGAAAAAACCATAGCCTTGACCAGACAGACCTTTGTTGGCAAAGGAATGTCTCTGCTTTTTAATATGCTATCTAGGTTGGTCATAACTTTCCTTCCAAGGAGTAAGCGTCTTTTAATTTCATGGCTGCAATCAACATCTGCAGTGATTTTGGAGCCCAAAAAAATAAAGTCTGACACTGTTTCCACTGTTTCCCCATCTATTTTCCATGAAGTGATGGGACCAGATGCCATGATCTTAGTTTTCTGAATGTTGAGCTTTAAGCCAACTTTTTCACTCTCCTCTTTTACTTTCATCATGAGGCTCTTTAGTTCTTCACTTTCTGCCATAAAGGTGGTGTCATCTGCATATCTGAGGTTATTGATATTTTTCCTGGCAATCTTAACTCCAGCTTGTGCGTATTCTAGCCCAGCATTTCTCATGAGGTACTCTGCATATAAGTTAAATAAGCAGGGTGACAACATACAGCCTTGACGTATTCCTTTCCTGATTTGGAACCAGTCTGCTGTTCCGTGTCCAGTTCTAACTGTTGCTTCCTGACCTGCATGCAGGTTTCTCAAGAGGCAGGTCAGGTGGTCTGGTATTCCCATCTCTTTCAGAATTTTCCACAGTTTATTGTGACCCACACAGTCAAAGGCTTTGGCATAGTCAATAAAGCAGAAATAGATGTTTTTCTGGAACTCTCTTGCTTTTTCGATGATCCAGTGGATGTTGGCAATTTGATCTCTGGTTCCTCTACCTTTTCTAAAACCAGCTTGAACATCTGGAAGCTCATGGTTCACGTATTGCTGAGGGCTGGTTTGGAGAATTTTGAGCATTACTTTACTAGCATGTGAGATGAGTGCAATTGTGCGGTAGTGTGAGCATTCCTTGGGATTGCCTTTCTTTGGGACTGGAATGAAAACTGATCTTTTCCAGTCCTGTGGCCACTGCTGAGTTTTCCAAATTTTCTGGCATATTGAGTACAGCACTTTCACAGCATCATCTTTCAGGATTTGAAATAGCTCAACTAGAATTCCATCACATCCACTCGCTTTGTTCATAGTGATGCTTCCTAAAGGCCACTTGACTTCACATTCCAGGATGTCTGGCTCTAGGTGAGTGATCACACCATTGTGATTATCTGGATCATGAAGATCTTTTTTGTATAGTTCTTATGTGTATTCTTGCCACCTCTTCTTAATATCTTCTGCTTCTGTTAGGTCCATACCATTTCTGTCCTTAATCGAACCCATCTTTGCATGAAATGTTCCCTTGGTATCTCTAATTTTCTTGAAGAGATCTCTAGTCTTTCCCATTCTGTTGTTTTCCTCTATTTCTTTGCATTGATCACTGAGGAAGGCTTTCTTATCTCTCCTTGCTATTCTTTGGAACTCTGCATTCAAATCGGAATATCTTTCCTTTTCTCCTTTGCTTTTCACCTCTCTTCTTTTCACAGCTATTTGTAAGGCCTCCTCAGACAACCATTTTGCCTTTTTGCATTTCTTTTCCATGGGGATGGTCTTGATCCCTGTCTCCTGTCCAATGTCACGAACCTCCGTCCATAGTTCATCAGGCACTCTGTCTATCAGTTCTAGTCCCTTAAATCTATTTCTCACTTCCACTGTATAGTCATAAGGGATTTGATGTAGGTCATACCTGAATGTTCTAGTGGTTTTCCCTACTTTCTTTAATTTAAGTCTGAATTTGGCAATAAGGAGTTCATAATCTGAGCCACAGTCAGCTCCCGGTCTTGTTTTTGCTGACTGTATAGAGCTTCTCCATCTTTGACTGCAAAGAATATAATCAGTCTGATTTTGGCATTGACCATCTGGTGATGTCCATGTGTAGAGTCTTCTCTTGTGTTGTTGGAAGAAGGTGTTTGCTATGACCAGTGCGTTCTCTTGGCAAAACTCTATTAGCCTTTGCCCTGCTTCATTTCGTACCCCAAGGCCAAATTTGCCTGTTACTCCAGGTGTTTCTTGACTTCCTACATTTGCATTCCAGTCCCCTATAATGAAAAGGACATCTTTTTTGGGTGTTAGTTCTAAAAGGTCTTGTAGGTCTTCATAGAACCATTCAACTTCAGCTTCTTCAGCATTACTGGTTGGGGCATAGACTTGGATTACCGTGATATTGAATGGTTTGCCTTGGAAACGAACAGAGATCATTCTGTCATTTTTGAGATTGCATCCAAGTACTGCCTTTCAGACTATTTTGTTGACCATGATGGCTACTCCATTTCTTCTAAGGGATTCCTGCCCACAGTAGTAGATATAATGGTCATCTGAGTTAAATTCACCCACTCCAGTCCATTTTAGTTTACTGATTCCTAGAATGTCGACGTTCACTCTTGCCATCTCCTGTTTGACCACTTCCAATTTGCCTTGATTCATGGACCTAACACTCCAGGTTCCTATGAAATATTGCTCTTTACAGCATCAGACCTTGCTTCTATCATCAGTCACATCCACAACTGGGTATTGTTTTTGCTTTGGCTCCATCCCTTCATTCTTTCTGGAGTTATTTCTCCACTGATCTCCAGTCGCATATTGGGCACCTACCAACCTGGGGAGTTCTTCTTTCAGTATCCTATCATTTTGCCTTTTCATACTGTTCGTGGGGTTCTCAAGGCAAGAATACTGAAGTGGTTTGCCATTCCCTTCTCCAGTGGACCACATTCTGTCAGACCTCTCCACCATGACCCGGCCGTCTGGGGTGGCCCCACATGGCATGGCCTAATTTCATTGAGTTAGACAAGACTGTGGTCCTGTGATCAGATTGGCTAGTTTTCTGTGATTATGGTTTCAGTGTGTCTGCCCTTTGATGCCCTCTCGCAACGCCTACCGTCTTACTTGGGTTTCTCTTACCTTGGACGTACCTTGTTCTGCCTTTAAATTAAGTGAATTGGGAGCTGGCCTAATTTTCTTCAGTCTTGTTCTACACATCTCAGCCAGAGCATTCTTTGTGACCTCAATCCAGTCTTGCTTCTATCCCATAATCCCACTTGAACCCTTTGGTGGTCTCCCACAGCCTTTAAATATTAATAAGATGTAAACATTTGGATTGTCTTTCAAGGCCCTTCTTGACAGGGGCCCTGCATTCCTATCCATCCTTAGCTTCTGCTACTTGTTCATTTAAATGTTATGAGCCAGTAATACTGATCTTTCTGTCTTTACACTTGCACTTTCTACTCTCCTGTCTTACATGTGTTATTTCCTCTCCTTAAAACATTCCCATCAGCTCTCATCTCTCCATTCCCTTGAACTGCCCCTCACTTTCTAACTACATAACTCTAATTGCCTCATCAGGTCTTAATATATATTTCATTTTGTCTCAATGCCCGTGAACCCCTACGATAAATTTGACTGTTATGAAGCAACTCAGTATCTGTATTTTAGAACATTAACTTGTTGTTGTTAGGTTGCTATGTCATGTCTGACTCTTTGCTACATTAATTTGACATTGCTTAAATTATTGTAAAGGACTATTTGTCTCTCTTCCCTCCCAAACTCTAAGTTCCAGGAAGGCAGGGATGAGTGTAACTTGTTCACTACTGTCTACAATGCTCCATAAATACTGATTGAATGAATAAATACATGATATGTAATGATTCTCCCTTCATCCACTCAATCCCCCTTCTCCATTCCCAGATCTTACAAATACTGAATCTAAGATAATAAAAGGTAAAGAACTTAAAATGTCACTCAGACTGGAGGAGATACACTCTTTGCAAAAAAAAAAAAAAATGGCACTTAAGAAATAATGACAAGAAGTCAGTCACATAAAACTGAATGTCTTAGATGTTTTGATCCAAGGCCAATCCATACTGAAGATGTCTGTCCCTCACCTACCTTCAGAATTCAAAGCCCTATACCCCCCTTATAGCAATTTTCTCATTTTCCACCTAGATATATTCTTACTTTAATTCCATAAGTCGTTCCTCCTTGTGTCACCCACAGCATTTTATATATTGCAGACAAACATTTGATAATAGTACACTCTATGCCTACTCAGTCACACCCAACTCTATTGGACCCCAAGGACTGTAACCCTCCAGGCTCTTCTGTCCATGGGATTCTCCGGGCAAGAATACTGGAGTGGGTTGCCATTTTCTCCCCCAGGGGATCCTCCTGATCTAAGAATTGAACTTGTGTCTCCTGAATTGGCAGGCAGATTCTTCACCACTGAGCCATCTGGAAAGCCCAATAACAGCATACTACCTGCTGCCCATTTCACATAACAAATCTGGTCAAGTGTCTAGAATGAAAAGTTTTATCTTCATAAACTTATATGTCAAGCATGTCATGCATATCACTCATTCATAGCTCTTCTCAAAATAGCTCTCAGAAATTCATTCTTCTCATAAGTGAACAGAAGAATTCCAAGAAGTGAAGTGAAACAGAGGAGAGAATCCAAGTGAAGCATGTTCACGAAATACTCACACATCAACAACAGACAATTATTCCCTCAGATATATATAATAATTATCTCAAAAGCAAAACAAAAAACTGAGATTAACTTCCCTTGAAGTAATGTCTTAGAAATCCTATCACTTTTTCCCCAGATGTATTTCTGTTACAGAGCCTGATAAAATTCCATGTTATCTTCTATTAAAATATGGTTTAAAAAAAAAAAGCATCATTATGCATTGAAACAAAAAAAACTTTATTATTTCTCTTTTAACGTAAGCATAGTGAATATTTAGCAAGAAAAATATTTCAAATTATCCCAGTGATAGGATATCATAAATAACTTTTTGAAATGTAAAAAGAATAATACAATTAAAAAGCATTTAAAGCAAAAAAGAGGTATGAAAGCAGATGCCTAATAAGCCAAAGCTATATTCTATAACTCAATAAACAATACTTTTAAAAATCCTGAATTAATAATGACATATCAGAAAAAATACAAACAAACCTAATAAAAATAAAATATACCTAAAAGGATAACTAAAATTGACAGTCAAAAATAGTGAAACATTAAGCTAAAGGCATTTATATGTACCCATACTGAAGATCTAACCTGATGTAAGGACTATCACACCCCAAGGCAGAGGAATTTCTGTTCCTGAAACTTCACATTTAGTAATAAAATTTTGTAGCTGGAAAAAGACTAGATGGCAAGCTAAAATAGTTCTGTGTTCTCAGTTTCTATGTGAAAGTTACATGTAACTGTGGGTCTACCAGAGTTCAAAGCAGGATATTCAGTCTGTGCTTTTAATGGATATTTGTATTTTGTAAAATAGACAAATGGTTCTAATTCTCCATTCATCAGGGAAATTTCAGAAATGAAAGTCACTATAAATTCCCAAATTAGAGAGCATGTGCTTCCAATATAAGGAAGCTCTGCCAATGTTCCCAGAAGAATTATATGCACATGTAATTGCTAATACTGTCTCACAGTTTACAACCTATTCATTCCCCCCTTCCACTCACAGCTGTCTTCCAGCCATGAGCATTAGTAATAGCTCAAAGCATTTTACACTTTTTGCCTAGGGCATTTTTTCTTGCCGTGGGCCTGAATCAAAGTTGGCAGCTTTTTCGGTTACCTGGTAAATGGCTAAAGCAGGATACCTAAAATGGGTATACGTTCCTTCCAAGGTGTGCCAAGCAAGGGCCTCTTTCTTGGTGGTGCAGGGCCAAAAAGCACACAAGTCATCTTCCCCTTTGGCATGGATATCCTGACATCTCCCAAAGGCACTTTTAGTGTTACCTCAGGATCTGACATCAAGGTTGTCTGGTCTTTCCTTCATTCAAGGGGATCTGACATTGTAAACAATTAGGTTAAGTAATTGGCTTAAAGATTTGATCATGATTTCTTTTCACGGCTTAAGTCATACCTCTGTTTACTTGACTTGGAGTTTTTACTCTTTTTGTATTATGTGGTTGCTCCACTCCTACTTTTTTTTCCTAAGGAACTCATTCACAGTCGGGTGGGCATAGCCAGAGAGCTCTTCCAGACAGGCCAGTCTGATTGTACCAGTCTCAGTGCCTATAATGGTCTTGCCTCATCTCTGCCACCCCCATGCTGCTTCTCATTTCCAGGGCAGTATTTCATACCAGCATTTCTGGTCTGGAGAGAACAGATGTTTTAAATAGATGTTTCAAAACAGATGTTTTAAAGATACTGGGACAACTTCCCTGGTGGTCCAGAGGTTAAGTATCTACCCTGCAATGCAGGGGACTCGGATTCAATCCCTGATATGGGAACTAAGATCCCACATGCCTTGGAGTAACCAGAGGGCCCATGAACAGCAACAAAAGATCCTGTGTGTCGCAACTAAGACCTGATGCAGCCAAATAAATAAATAAATATTTAAAAATAAAGATACTGGGGATTCCTTCAATATATACTTCAGGTGTTTGTTGAAAAGACTATTATCTAAGCCTCCCTAGATTTGGCTATCTTTATGCTTTCTAAAATAAGATATTTCTAAAATTCTAGTATCCAACTTTCTTTGACTATTGAATGCATTTTTTTTCCTGAATGCATTTTTAAGTGTGTGTTTGTTGTACGTGTGCTAACCAAAAAATAAAAAAATAAAAACTGTTAGATTTTTCAACCCAACTAATCTAGTTCATATGGAATCTCTGATATGTGAATCACACTGACAAATTTCGTAAAACTAAAATCCTGCTGTATTCTGTTTAGTGAAGCGTTCACAAAATCAATTTCCCACATATATTTCCTGCTTTAGGGTTAATATACATTGGCATGTTCCGGCCTGCTATTCTTTTGTTATGTGAAATTTTAACTTTCTAAGACTGATCTGAGGCATGCCAGGGTATAATTCTGATTAATAGTCTGTAGATTAAAAGATACGGACATGAGGAAGGCTATCAACTACTTTCTTCATGTGAATTCCCTCAGATGAAGGTATACAGGCATCTACAAGCATGAAAGGAAATAGCTTTTCAGACAGACAGAGAAGAGTTGCCCTTCTCTCAAGACAGGGGATATTTAGAGGAGCTTGGAGGTTCAAATTACTCTGATGCCTCCAGTTCATATTTTCCAAATGAATATTCGAACTTTCACATACAAACTCTAGCAAAGTTTTCATAGAGGTCGTTCAGTTCAGTTCAGTGGCTCAGTCGTGTCCGACTCCTTGCAACCCCATGAATTGCAGCACGCCAGGCCTCCCTGTCCGTCACAAACTCCCAGAGTTTACTCAAACTCATGCCCATAGAGTCGGTGATGCCATCCAGCCATCTCATCCTCTGTCATCCCCTTCTCCTCCTGCCCCCAATCCCTCCAAGCTTCAGGGTCTTTTCCAGTGAGTCAACTCCGCATGAGGTAGCCAAAGTATTGGAGTTTCAGCTTCAACATCAGTTCTTCCAATGAACACCCAGGCCTTATTTCCTTCAGGATGGACTGGTTGGATCTCCTTGAAGTCCAAGGGACTCTCAAGAGTCTTCTCCAACACCACAGTTCAAAAGCATCCATTTTTCGGTGCTCAGCTTTCTTCACAGTCCAACTCTCACATCCATACATGACCACTGGAAAAACCATAGCCTTGACCAGACAGACCTTTGTTGGCAAAGGAATGTCTCTGCTTTTTAATATGCTATCTAGGTTGGTCATAACTTTCCTTCCAAGGAGTAAGCGTCTTTTAATTTCATGGCTGCAATCAACATCTGCAGTGATTTTGGAGCCCAAAAAAATAAAGTCTGACACTGTTTCCATTAGTACTGTCCAAAAAGTACTTCCAGTTCTTATGCTGGGCAAAATGGTACCTCCTTGTCCCTTTGAAGTTATGAAAGGCCATACAACTTGCTTTGGCCAGATATACATGAGAAGTGATGTTTTTCATTTCCCTTCAAAGACTTTAAGAGTTAGTTCACAACGCATTACATTTTCTTCTTTCCCTTATGCCACAATCACCAGCAATGGTCCAGATAGCAGAGGCTATATCAGCCTGAGTTGTGGAGTGAAGGCTATGCAAAGCAGAACTGCCAATCAAGCTGCAGTGACTATGCAGTATGAGTAAGAAACAAACCCTTAGGGCTTGTTTTGTTACCGCAGCATAACCCAAGCAGCCTACTCTGATACAACTCTGAATTCAATTAGTGGCTAAACACTGAATATAAATCTTGTCTATCTCAATCCAATATGTACAAGATACGGAGGACTCTTTCAATATATTCATCTAAAGTCCCTGCATTTATGTCCACTTTTTTAAAAAACTGATACTTAATTTTAAGTCTGTAATTTCTTTGTTATCATGCATTCAGTGCCATCAGGAGCCTCCTTTCCCTGCCATCCTTGAATTCTGCACACTCTTTATATTGTTCCATGATGGAAACTATTCTAAGTCCCTAAACTTTATCTTTTATTGAGATTTTTTTTTCCAGGTGACACAGGTGATAACTCTCTTAGCTGCTTCATCAAAGGTCACCATACTTGATATTTCACCCTTCTCTGAGGATCTATATCCTGAGACTCGTCATCACTTATATTCTTTGGTTGAAAGTAGCAGACATTGACTCTGTCTAACTTTTAAACGGGCAGTTTATGGGAAGGATATTTGGGTTTTGAAGACAGGAAATTGGAGGACCAGACTTGGCAAGGGAAAGAAAGTGAGGCAGCTCTAGAAGGCATGGAATGAAGAATCAGGAGGAAATAACTACCCTCACGTTAGAATAGTCATTGCTGCCATAAAAGTTCTCTGGCTGTCCTTTCTGACCACAAGCCACTCAGATTTCCAAACCTTCCAGTTAGAAGCTGTTAGATCACAATCTCATTCATTAGCAATTCTAGGCAGTGGGAGAGGAATGGTCTGACCTTTCAAAGTTTCATTGTTAGAGGCAGGGGTTTGAAATTCCCTTCCACATGATTAAATACAGTGGGGGAGAGGTAAATCCTCAAAGAAATCACGTTCTACCAGGGAGAAGAATGGATGCTAGTCAACACCACCACCAAAATAAGGAATTGAGAAAAGGATAGAAGAATGTGATTTGCTTTGTTTTGGCCATGCCACACAGCTTGTGGGATCTTAGTTCCCAAACCAGGGATCAAACCCATGGCCCCTGCAATGGAAGCATGGAGTCCTAATCACCAGACCACCAGGGAATTCCCTATGAATTTTAATACTAACAATTCACCATTATAAAATCAGGGCCTTGAGAACAGTAGGACGCTATTAAAGATGATGCTGGTGCAAAGAATAATATGTATCATATACAATTATACAATGGAAAAATCTTTTCTCTCTTGCAAATAGGACAAAAGGTTTGGCTAATAAAGACAAGATTCTTTGAGGGCAAGGGTTGGGGATTGGGAGAGAAGAATATTTATGCATATATATGTAGCTGTCAGGTGTTTGTGTGAGAGTCAGTACCGGAGTGTGTGTTTTTATGTGTGTAAGTATATTATGTATGTGAGTACTTATGTATATGGGTAGCTATATATATGTGTGTAAGTGTAGGTGTAGGTATAGGTATACGTGAAGTAAAAATTTTTGGTCATGATATTAGCAATATTACAAAGAAGAGAAAACCTAGGCCTAATCATCTTATAAGTCTAGGTGCTGTACTAGGCTTCCCTGGTGGCTCAGTGGTGAAGAATCCGCCTGCATTTGATCTCTGAGTTGGGAAGATCCCCTGGAGAAGGAAACGGCAACCCACTCCAGTATTCTTGCTTGGGAAATCCAGTGGGCAGAGGAGCCTGGCGGGCTATCGTCCATGAGGTCACAAAAGAGTTGGACATGACTGAGTGACTAAACAACAAACAGCGACAGGTACCGTACTGACTAGGTATATGTGAGATAAGCATTCCCAGTCAGGATATAAACGAGATTCCAAAGACAAAGGTTATGGCTCATCACCTCATTTCTGTAGATCTAGGTGCCATCCTAAGGTCTCCTCTGGATGTTCAAGACAGTTGCAGAAATGAGAAACATGGAAAGTAGACTGATGTCTGAAATAAGTCCATCTCCAATCTTTCACCTTCCCCTTGCCATTTCCTCACTCTCTTTTCTTCCTCTCCTTTCCAGAAGTATGAGAGAAGGGAAAACCTTTCATAGGGAAAATGCTGGTTGCCCAAGAGGAGAAGCTGCTCCTGTTCCAGTTAATTCGCAAGTTTTGCATCTGCTCCCTTGGCCGGTGACATCTGGAAACAGATGCCATGGTTCCTCCTCATTATGAAACCTGATGAGATTTACTAGTTTACCAGCTTTATCAGACTTGTGTGTGTGTGTTTGCCACACAGCTTTCAATTTTCCTCAGTTGGGTATATTTCTTTTAAATAAAATGTAATATGTAAATTATTAGATGAATCAACTGGAAAAGAATAATTAATTCTATAAAGCCTAAAGGTTTGAATCTAAGGAATTCTTAAGAATTGTATCATATGTTTCCTCAAAGCACTTATTATCCATGCTTATTACTTTACAAAGATCTTTGCAGCTTTGCCAACATCATTCAGCAACTGAAAGATTCTGGGAAGTAAAGGATGGCCAAAGTCCAATTAACTATCCTTGATCTGGATAACTCTATAATGTTTTGGAAACAGTACAAAGAAAAATGCATAATACTAGTATTGGACTACAATGTCCACCTTATAAGCCTGATTACTGCCTTAATCACCCCAAGTTCAATCATGCTATTAGGAGATATTTGACAAAAATGAATTTGAATTAATACAAGGTATAAAAAACTCAAAAGAGCAAACTTCTCTTTTAATTAACAAGTATTTAGCATCTAATACACACCAACTGGGACTTCACCAGTGGCTCAGCCAGTAAAGAATCTGCCTGCAATGCAGGAGACACAGGAGATCCCTGGGTGGGGAAGATCCCCTGGGTGGGGAAGATCCCCTGGAGGAGGAAAATGGCAGCCCACTCCAGTATCCTTGCCTGAAAAATCCCATGGACAGAGGAGCCTGGCGGGTTACAGTCCCAAAGGTCGCAAAGAGTTGGACAGGACTAAGCATGCACACACATATGCCAACTAATGCTGGAGAAATGAAATTAATATAAGAGAGAAAAGCTTTAAGGAGTTCAGAATGTTCTCTGGGAAGTGAAAATTCCACATTTAGTAGCATCCCTATGAAGGCTTGGTTCAAGAAGTTCCAACAAAGCTAGACATTCCAACATACTTAACTCATGGCTTTTGAGACTACTTTTAAAACACCTATGCCAGGAACATGAACACACCTATGAAAGAAACAAGGGAAGTAGCCATCAAAGAAATCTTGTGGACCCCTGCTTGGGTACTGCAAATATTGAGAAAACAACCACCTAGAATTCAGGGGGGGTGAAAATGAGTGTTCTCGGAACCACTCTGTCCCAACATGTAGGTGTTCCAACCCCAACCTGCTCCTGCAACTTTCCTTCCTGTGGTCATCATAATCCTGGATCCTAGATCACTCAGCTAACACTGCCTCCCCGGAAATCAGTCCTCTTCAGCATAAGAGGCTAATAGGACTTGATTGTGCTACTACAGGTTTCCTCTCCCTTTTGATTTCACAAATTCCCATCACAGCATCTGATTCTACTTGAATGAGCATGCATTGTTAGAAATTTGACACTGGAGGCAAAGAAACAGAGATGGCCTGATGCCTTGTCAACAAAACTATACTGTTGTCCCTGAATAAAAAGAACAAAAGAAACTAAAGATTTAATTTTCATCCTTGAGTCAACCTGTAGAGGATAAAAATACATATACAGACATTCCTTTATATTATATGTAAATATAAGAGAACTCCAGGATAATTAGAGGAATAAGAAATAACTCTGTGTAGAATAAAAAGTGTCATGGAAAAGGGGGTAAAAGAATGATGACAATGATGTGAAGTAAATAAGAGAAAGCTTCCGGAAGGAAGAGAAGTGCATTCAAGATAAAGGAAATGGGATGGGAAAGAAAGCATGGGAAAATATTTCATTAAGGTTTAGGCAATAATAATTTCTATAGTTTTAAAAAGCATATAGCAGTTCTAGAATAAAACAAATCCTGGAGAAGGATGTTTATTTATTCTCTTTGATTTAATGGGGAAGGAAAACAGGAATAATACAGCTATAGAAGATTTTTTTATTTTGAGTAGTAGGTTACGAATTCTAGATTTTAAATGAAATCATCAGTATCAGCATTTACTAAGTCTAAACTCATAAATGCCACTAACCTTATAGCATAGGCACAACCTTAATTTGGGAAGAATTCTTGGATTCTTTTACTCTTCTCCCTTCATTTTTAATAGTACTTTAAAAATGTAAAAAATACTTGTGTTATATGTTTTAGGAAAAAATAGGCGGTTATGTGAGGAGCACAAATTTTGTCTCACTATATGGATGAACACTGTAATGCTTGGAACAGCCCAAAGTAAGGTTGCAAGTCACAGGACTGAATGCATTTCCATGATTGGAAATGCTCCAAAATGAACTAGCCAGACATTTAGAAGAGTCAGACAAATTTTTAAGAGCCTTTCTAACTTTGATTCCATGATTTCCTGGCTCTAGCTGGGAGATTTCCATATGAGCAATCAAATTTATCCATGCAGAGTCTTCAGTAGAGGTAAAAATTTCACTTTATTCTAGCAATGAGCTACATAACTATGCCCTTCCCAAGACCATCACCACGGATCCATGGCATTTCCTAGCATTTCACAAAATCTGGCTCTAGAAGCATCTATGTCACCATTGCTGGAATGATTACTAAACTTTTAGATTTCTAGGCTGCACCTCAGACCTACAAAAGAAGAATCTTTATGGGGTGAATCCCAGAAATCTACATAATTAACAAGCTTTCCAAGTGACTATACAACACTATAATTTGTGAACCACTGCTCTAATCCTTGACATTCCTGCTGGAAGGGGAGACCAGAGAAGACTATTTGCAGTTATGACTGCAGTTATATAGTCATCTGTTCCTTAAGGAGTGAGTTAAGCTTTCAAACATCTCAAATACTATTTAAGCATTCAACCACCTTTGGAGACTAAACTTACAGCATATAAAATCTTCCATGACCTTTTCCTTACAAGAGACAATTTTCTATTTTTGTGGACATTACAATTACTAACAGTAATCTTTCTCCAAATTCTTTGTCTCACCGAAGAACACTGAGTGAATAAGGCCTCAGTTATCAGCAGTGCCTGGTCAAGATTCGAATCTATTTTAGCCTTTTTCTTTTCTATTTGATATCGGAAAAGAACACAGTATTCAGATTACATTTGCAACTGAAACCACAGAACATGAATTAAAGGAATCCAAGGGAATTATCTCACTTGTCTCCATTTTACTGTAAACATAATTTGCTATTTGGTTATATTACCAAACCATAACTGCTTTATCATCTGTTCTATAGATTATAATGGCATTAGCAAAATTGAAGATCCTAGAATCTTACCTACTATTTTTCCATTCCTGTTTTTAAAACTGTATGCCAAAGATTTAACTATTTTTTTACAAGGAATTAGTAGTAAAAACTATGGCTAAGTGGGGCTAATTGAGAGAAAGTTAGTCAAATTAATTTAAAAATTGATCATTAAAGCTTTTACAAAATATTTTCATTAATACATAGGATGTCAAATTTCAAATATGAAATGCTAATAGTGAGCATATATAACCTTTTTAAGTACATGAAAGTAAAAAAAAATGCCTAATAATATTAGTTAAAGTTTTGCAAAAGTTTTATACAAATATACCAGGTCCAAATCTGGTCTAAATTATCATGAATTCCAAATAAAAGGTTTTGAATTTATACTATGAATCTGTTTTTTGGATGTTAATAGTCAAATTATTGTTAGTTTCCTTTCATGCTTCCATTTATCTTCTAAGGACATAGTTTCTTTATTAGACTAAGAGGTAAAAATAGAAAATAGATAGAAAATACATTTTCATTCTAAAAGTAATTCCTGTAATATGCCTTAGGTACAAATTAACATAAAGATAATGTTAACATTTAAAGTTTTATAAAATTTTCCCATGGGAAATATTTGCAAAGATCACTTCAATTTATAAGAATACATTTTACCAAAGTTAGAAACATCTTATAACTTACAAATTATACATTTTAACTGGCTGCTAAAAGCTAAACTTCATGTACTCTAGAAAAGGAGTAGTTTTTGGTTTGAGGCTGTCAGGCTCCTCTGTCCGTGGAACTCTCCAGGCAAGAATACTGGAGTGGGTAGCCATTCTCTTCTCCCGGGGATCTTCCCAACCCAGGGATAGAACCCAGGCCTCCTGCATTGCAGGCAGATTCTTTACCATCTGAGCCACCAGCTCGGACAAGATCAGAAAAAACCTCATTTTAGAGGGACCAGTGAAGTAAAATATTCTTTAAAATACATATATTTTATTAGAAATGTGTTAAAATAGGTCCTAATAACTAGCTTTCTTTGGTTATATAACATGATTTAACACATAATCACAGATATGTGTTTAACACATAATAACAGATAATCACAGAACCAAAATGGGGTGGAGACTTATTAAGAAGTGCCGTACAACATGAATGACAAAATTCACACAAACCATGCAGGCAGAAAGCCCTTGTTCATAACCCTTCTCAGTCACATGACAGCTTATCACTTTGGACAAGTTACATAATCTCTCTGAGCCTTGGCTTTCTCCTTTGTGAATTGAGATAAACAATATCTGCTTTCTAGGGTTTTTAAAATAATAGCTGGACTGTAGCACTTAGGACTAGAATTATTATTTTTGAAATTTTAATATATATTAATAATTATACATGCATATCTGTATATACTTATACATGCACATTTATTCCTGGGTGTGAAAACTCCAGAAAAAAATATAAAGGTATACACCATAAATTTTTACTAAGTTCTGAGAAACAAAAAATGGATTCTAAATAAATCCATATAATGGAACATTATGGACATTATGGGGTCATTAAACATTATATTTTCAAAAAATAATAAATAAAATAGAGAAATGGTGAAGCTATAATGTTAAGTTGAAAAGCAATATATAAAACCATAGATTGTGTGAAAAAAACATATGCATGGAAAAAATATTGGAAGGAAATTCCTCAAAATATCAGTGGTACTCTCTGTTTGGGGCATTACAGATAGTATTACACACGGTTGGAATTCTATCATCATGGTCACTATCTTAAGTATTGACTTTTGAAGCCCAGAATTGATCATAATATTCCCCATGTGCTTTAGTACAATAGGATGATCACTTACTGTAATCTACACACTCTTTAGACAGACAAAGATACATACATTTATTGTATATTTATCAAGCACATACTCTGGGCCCAGCCCTGCGGACACAAAGATGAGATATAGATTCTTCCTTAAAAAACTTACAGAGAAAAAGAAATGTAAAAGTATATCCAATATACAGCATTATTTTAGTAAAGGATGGGGGAAGGTGAACAAAAGAAAAAATATGGTGAATATTCTGATAAAGCGTATACAAGCTGCTGTAGAGGCACAGATGACAGCAATCAATTTTTTTCTTTGATTTGGGGTGAATCACCTGAGTTTTGACATATGAGTAAGAATGGCTTTGATTTCACATCTGCTAAGCTAAGACTGGGGCTTCCCTGATGGCTCAGTAGTAAAGAATCCATCTGCTAATGCAGGATATGGGAGTTCGATCCCTGGATCAGGAAGATCCCCTGGAGAAGGAAATGGCAACCTACTCCAGTATTCTTGCCTGGGAAATCCCATGGATGAGGAGCCTGGTGGGCTACAAGTCCATGGGATCGCAGAAAAGTCAGACACAACTTAGCAACTAAACAACAAGTTAAGAATGCATGTGATATATCCTTATGGAATTATCCTGTTATCAATGGGATACATGAGAGTAGAAATCAAAAAAAGGTCTGGAATAGAGATGAGAATTTGAGGGCCGCCAACACACAGGTTGAAACCACGAGAGCACACGAAGTTGGTAAAAGTGAGAATGAAGAAAGAAGCAGGACTATGACCCACAAACAGACAAAGGACTAGGCCCTCAAAATGATGACTTAGGTAAAAAGCAAGAGGGGTGCACAAATAGAGCCTGAAAAAAATGGTCAGAGATGTAAAATAAAAAACAAAACAGAACTGATGAGAAAGCCCTGGATGGAGTTTTTAAAGAAGGAAGGGGGTCAACAGTAAGGAAGGTGAGTGTGTGCTTAGTCACTCAGTTGGGTCCGACTCTTTGCGACCCCATGTAGCCCGCCAGGCTCCTCTGTCCATGGAATTCTCCAGGCAAGAATACTGGAGTGGGTTGCCATGCCCTTCTTCTGACCCAGGAATCAAACCAGGATCTCCTGCATTGCAGCCGGATTCTTTACCAGCTGAGTTACCAGAGAAGCCATGCAACTAATTCATAGGATTTAGAAGTGCAGTTGTTTGGAGTGACATTTGCCAAAGCAGGTTCAGTGCATATCTGTGAGTGTGTGCATGTGTGTACTTGTGTGAGTGGAAATGTAGAGGCTGGGGGCACTAAATTTAAAAATGAACGAGGATAAAGGGCATAACATACTATTCACAACATGAAAACAAATATTTTAAAATCTGACCTCTCCAAATATAAACGCAAGCTAAAAACAAGCTATCCGTTTTGCTTACCAATTAACAAAATATTCTAAAAAAGTAACACTCCATGCTGGCAATGATACACTGAGGGAGCATACAGTGCTGATAGAAATACGGCATAACTCTCATTTTTCCTATCTGCCTGGCATAGCAGATCTTTCCTTCCTTTGCAGCCCCATCGTACACATCCGATAACATTTAATTGCACTTTACTCTCTTCATGTATAACTCTCCCTCCATTTGGCTTATAAAATATCTGAGCATAGGGACCCAGTTTGACTAATCTCTAGTCTCCTTAGTGTCTAGCTTCCATCCAGGGCCTGACTCATGGTAAGTACTTAAGAGATGCTTGTTAAATGAATTCGTAAAGACTTCCTATTTCTATACATGTTATTCTAGCTAAAACTGACAAAATCTACCCCGTTTGAATATTATAATATGAAGAAACTAAGCGTGAAGAAATGATTTCCTTTATGAAATTCTGATAATGTCTGTGTGATCAGATATAAAGGTGGATATATATATATTATGCATATCATGCATATCCACAAATATTTAAACTGTCCAGACTTTCCTCCTATTTTGTTATTTTTAGCTCTCTCAGGGTATTTTTCTTTTTTTTCAAGTCTCTATTTATCACTTCATCATTCTTTGAATATATATTTTAAAAAGCTATCCAAAGCTGCCAAGTCAATTTAAGACAGTCATACCCTCTACTGTTAAGCTGGACATGACTAAAACTATGGCTAACAAGTTTATTGAAACTGGTGAGAGTGGAAAAAGTGTAAATTCAGTTGGTATTTGAAGTGGGAAAGTAAAACATGAGTAGGCTTTAAAGTGTGTTTTTAATGTGCTTCATATTTCCTAAACTGTAATTTTAATGAATCATCAGAAATTATTGTGTCTGTGTGTACTATTCAGGGAACCTCAGGAAAAGCACAGTAATCATTGGGCCGTCAGGAAAGCAGGTATAAAATTTTATGACACTTCTTTCACGAGACACCCCCAGTGTCAGCATTATATGGTGTTATTCTTCCAGGACTGAACACATCTGAAGAGTAAACCAAGCCAGCTCCTTCAAAAAAAATTGACACTTTTCTTCAAATATGCCAAAATTGCAGCATTATTCTTTTGCTTGCTTCTAAAAATATTGAAATGAAGTATTTCACAATGAAGTATTAGACAATTTCTCTAATTATGCACTACTACCCTTCACGTGCTAAGTCAGTGGTACTCAACCAGGGCAGTTTTGCCCCCCTGTCCCTCAGGGACATGGGCAATGTCTGGAGACATTATTTACATCTGTGATCATCAAACCTTTCTGGTGGTGAAAAGGACTGCCACCAGCATCTAGCTGGTAAGGGCCAGGGATGTTTTCTAAACATCCTGCAATATACAGGATGCCTCACCCCAACAAAGAATTATCCATTCCAAAATGTCACAACAGTGCTAAGATTAAAACACCTTGTGCTAAATAACAGAACACATACAACTTTCAGAGAACCCTATCCATCTTTTGAGACAGCTAAGCTACCAGTCCCGTCATGAGGCTTTCTCAGATCAACCCGCAATGACACCTTCATAGGTTAGGCTTTCCATCATTTAGGTTTCATTTGATGATAAACCCACCCCAAAGAGTTTTTGAGGAATCAAATGTTCACATTCACTGCTGATACTTCTTACTCTCCTTTCTGTAATTTTCCTGTGTTCAATGACAATAGTACTAGAGAGGTTTATAAACCAAAAGACTCGCTTTCATGTTACTTTCTCTTTCCCAATTGTCTGTTTTGTTTATTTATCTTTACTGTAACACTGGTTTCAGAGATAATAGGTTTTAAATTGGGAAAGAATAACTAATTATCCCATTGTTTTTCCAGCGAAAATGTTTGGGCAATATTTCTAGTAACTCATATTGTTAATGTCTAGTGTTTGGTGATTCTAATAAGAATAAAAACAAAGAAGAGGGCTATGATTTTTGGCTTCTGATCAATCATGTAATTCTCTTCCAATTTAAAGCTTGAAGATTTGGTGTGTTATTTCAAATACCAGGAATTCACACCCCCATGAGCCAGTAGAGGTAGGAATGGGAGACATGAAAAAAAAAAAAATGTTCTGAATTAAAGTTATCAGTTAAATAGAATTCATGAACAATACTCTTAAGAAACGTGATTTTCTTGAAAAAGAAAGCTATTTTAATAAGTCACTGCCATACTGCTCCTTCTCCCCCTGAATCTTGAGGGTCCTTTAATATGTTGGTTGTGTACAAACACAGAACCTATAAGTACCCGTGGAAGTTCATCAAGGATATAGATTATTATACAAAGTGATAGTAAGACTTATAATTATCCTCAATTGACTTGCCCATTTTTTTTAAGCTAGTTAGATAGGTAGGTTACTTGGTTGTATGTTTCTAAGAAAAGAAAGGCCAGGATGGAAAGATCCCAATTTTGCTTAAGACTGAAGGGGCTAATGATGTGATGATGTCACTAGCAGAAGTCAGTTAGAAGATTTTAGTTTTCAAACTAAACTGAAACCTACCTTCCTGTTATTGCCATATTGCTCTCCTGAAGAAACCCAAACCAATCTATCTTCCACAGGAAGTTCCTTCAGATACTTAAAGACAGCTGCCATATTCATCTCAAGTCTTCTCTTTGAACTCTACTGCTGCTGCTAAGTCACTTCAGTCGTGTCTGGCTCTGTGCGACCCCATAGATGGCAGCCCACCAGGCTCCACCATCCCTGGGATTCTCCAGGCAAGAGTACTGGAGTGGGTTGCCATTGCCTTCTCCGCTCTATGGACTCATTTTTATGTAAATGTCTGTCCTAATGAAAGACAGAACAAATTCAGGGAGCCAGTGCTCTATGGTTCTGACACCTGAGCATAACCAAGAAGTTATAGCCTGTCTTTCGAGATTTAAATGCAATTTGACTTGAACTCTGGTCCCCATGTGTTGGAGGGTGCCACCTACAGCTGTCTTCAGGGATTCTTGGGGGGGGGGCGGGATTGAAGATTCATTTTTTTCCTGGTTACCCCTGGCTCAGAGCTTGTGTTTTCAGTGAGTTATTCAGTCTTCCTTGATTACAACATTTTGTGGCTGTTCTCTTTCTCCTCTGTCTTTAGCACTAGCTCTAAAATTAAATAGAAGACACTCTTGTTCTTAAAAGTCCTTTCACCCTCCTGTTTGATTCTCTGCCCTTTTAAATACTCTCCCATAGATTCCATCTATTCTTTTGGCTCCAGCATTGCCACATGACATTTTTAGCCTTGAATTTCAACCTATGTTATTACCTCCTGTGGAACAGGGTTGGTTTCAGCACATTTGCATTAATACTGGTACCTTTATCACACTCTTTAGTTTGGCTCCAAAGCATATTAGTGCATTCAGGTGTTCCTTTCCTTGTCTGCCCAATCTTACTTTAAATTACAGCTTATATATAACCTGATGGCTTCATTCACAAAGGCTGGTTCTCTTTCACCACATATGTGGCTTCTGCTTTCAGTCTTTGTCTGATGGAAACCCTCATACCACTGCTGGATTCAGCTTTGAAAGCTAGGGCATTCAAGGTCCACCCCTATTCTAAACCTCTGACCAGATCCTGCTGGGTTAAGTCCCACCTTTTTCAGGACAGCATCTTATCAGCTTGCTTTTCCAAGAAGCCAATGAAACACTTCCCAGTACCACACCAGTGTTTTCTTATTATTAATAATTCTCTTCCAAGAAAACACATATTCCTGCTTCCATGCTTGGTTCGTACTTTCCCCTGCTGTGTTAGTTTACTAGCACCACCACAACAAAGAACCATGAAATGGGTGACTAAACAACAGAGAAGTATTTTCTCGTAATTCTGGAGGTTAGAGTCTTCTTTTCTTATAAGGATAGCAGTCTTGTTGAATTAAGGCCCACCCTAATGACCTTGCTTTAACTTTACCTCTTTAAAATTCCCATCTCCAAATACAGTCACACCTCTGAAGTTCTGGGGATTAGGACTTTAACATATGAATTTAAGGGGGACACAGTTCAGTCCATAACAGCCGCCTAAGTTTTCTTCTTCCTCCTTCTCCTTTCCAAATCCAAACCAATATTTAAGGCCACATTCAAATCCCACTTTCAGTTCTTTACCACCTAATCACTCTAACTCAAATTTCTTTTTGCTCTGAGCTCATTCACTCTGACACTTGTACTTCCAGTGTACCTTCACCTTCTGACTCTTCACCTTCTAGGGTACCTGTCTTCTGTCTCCAAAAAGTTTAAGCTCATTTAAGCTCTCTAAGTTCTTGGTAAGTACTTACTGAATTTGGATTTGTGACTTAACAAGAATGAGTTTCCTCAATTTGAATTGTCTTCTTTTTTTTTTCCCACAACTTTTCAAGGTCTTATTTACTGTGCTATTGCTTTCATGGTAACAGATAAGTTCCTAAGTAGGAAAGAGTCACTGCTCTGTTACTGATTAAAAAGTAATGGTTCGAGACTTTGACAAAAAAAGAAAAATTTTCCTTCCATATAAGCATATGTGAGATCTCTTCCCTAATTGACACTAAACCTTAAACTTCTTCCTTTTAATATTTTCCTTCTCCTCTTAAACAGCTTCTTCAAACATATTTTTCCAGGATCATTATCATCAAATACCATAAAATACAGTGTAAGCAGCTCCCTCAAATTCTTTCTTGTGCTCTGATACTTAGTTAAGATCTTTTAACTTGAAAAGATCAGCATTTACCTTAAGAATATAATCCAAACTAACATTTAGAGTGCACTTGCATGTACTCTAATGTATATTAAAATTGCTCATTTAATCCTTTATAAAATTATGAATGCATACTATGATCCTCCCTATTTTGTACTTGAGGAAATTAGGCATAGAAATGTTAAATATCAAAAACTTGTCCAAAATATCCTGGTAGATTAAGACAAAGTAGTTTGACACTAGTGCTAAATGGCTTAACTACCATGTAAAATTCCATTCACAAACAGGAAAGACATCATTCATTCTCCCGCATCCCCACCCACTTTAACCCTAAACTTAAAATTCATAGTTACAAATAATTTTCTAATGCAAAGCATAGATTCTTTAGATAAAGATTTTCAATTACAGAAAAATAACTGTTCTCACTAATATTTTCACTTTGTATTTCAGTCAGTTGAATAGTGTATGAAAGTGAAAGTCGCTCAGTCCTGTCCAACTCTTTGCGACCCCACGGACTAACTGTACAGTCCATGGAATTCTCCAGGCCAGAACACTGAAGTGGGTAACCTTTCCCATCTCCAGGGGATCTTCCCAACCCAGGGATCAAACCCAGGTCTCTCACATTGTAGGCGGATTCTTTACCAGCTGAAACAAACAGTGTGTGTGTGTGTGTGTGTCTGTGTGTGTGTGTGTGTGTGTCTGTGTATGTGTGTGTCTGTGTGTGTGTGTGCGCGCGTAAAACTGACCTCATCTTCATGTTCTTGGGCGGTATGGTTTGCTTTGTAACAGTTCCTTAAGGGCAAACCGGACAGCCGGCCCGCACATATGTGGTTATGCTGCCCTCACGTGACAGACATTGTGAACTGCAAGAAGGGTGAATTTTTTTAGCTGAGACTAGGAAGCTCAGCTCAGTGGAGCTACCCCTCAACTGTTCACTGACCACTTTCAAACCCACTTTTACCTGTGACTTCGTAAAGCCAATGTAGTTTTCATGAGTGGTTAACTTATTTCACAGAAGAAAACAAGTGGGAGACTATTCAGTTAACGCAGGTATTTACAGTACTGTGTGTATACAGGTTTCATAAGTATTTTCAATTCGGTAATAGGAAATATCAGACATACTCTCCCTGGGAATGCAATATGCTAATAGAGAAAAAATATATATATATATAATATTGAAAATTATATTTTTAAAAACTGGGAAATTTTTGAAGTCTCTCCCGGGAGGTGTGTATAATTTACTTATTTGACTGTACATCCTGAAAAGACTTGCCATTTTTAAATCTTTTCAATATTAATCTTGGAAACATGAAATTTAAAACCTTAAATACTCTATCCATATTTATAACTATGGAAATAGCCTGTGCTATTAAATAAAACAGCAGAGACTTTGCCCTGTAACAAAACTCAAGGCAGGTCTGAAAAAGATCCTCTTTACTCCTTGATAAACAGTCTGTTGGCTTGCAAAGGCAGTGGCTAGAATTTCCCTTTGGTCATAATTTCACATGATAGTCTCATTGAGTGTGGAGTTAAAAACCAGAAACAGAGCATCAAAATTCCACCCCAGATGATGCAGGCTAGAAAACGTGAATATGAGGCTAACCAAAGGCCTCCGAATTTTGCCCTCCAAGTGGCCTGCCCTCAGCCAAGGATTCTTGCCACTAATACATTTTTTCCTACTTACAATATGATGTTTCCGGGAGTTTCTCTGGTAGCTTCATTTTGAAACATCAAAATACAGCATTATCTGGAGAAATATGACACTATAAATCACAAACTGTTTAGACTAGATTAATCTAGCATACTTTTCCATTAATCCAGAATACTTACTGTCAAGGGGGAGGCAGTAAATAAGGAATGGAGGAGAAGCTGCCGGGAGCGCTGAGTGCCCAGGAGGCGGGGGGCATGGCACGCGGCAGACAGCAAGGCGAGAAGAACGGCCAGTGTGCGCTCTGCAAGCGGGAACAAGGCAAGATGGGTTACAGCAGAGAAGCCAGACATGCCAAGGGAAACGGAGCCGAGGCTGAACACAACACTCCGGGCAACCGGGGGGTTTCATGTGGGACTTGGCTTTGGTGACCAAAGCGAAAATATAGAAAGTATCCGCGAAGGAGGGAAATTTTCATCGGAGTTTACAAATTAATTGAAGCAAATAAAGGGTAGTATGATGACTGACTTTTATTTTAAAGAATTTTAAGATTGACAGCTTTACTACAAATAAATTCTCACCTTTTTTTTTTTTTTTTGAGATAAAACGTTCTGCACCTAAAGATATTGAAATGCTAACTTCTCTGCTAAATATGGAACAGGTTGTTTCACCTCTTCTCAGCCAGAATTAGGAAAGGCCCTTATTGTGTTGCTAAATATTTTATTCACTTTATGTTTCTAAAAAACTAAATAAACGTAAAAGGGTGGGGCAGGGGGAAGAAGAAAGGAAATATTAACTAAAGTAACATACTGCCAAATAAGGAATATCTACTCTTTTAAACTCTAACTCAAATCCTCCCAAACTGTGAAAAATGAGCGCTACAGAGTGAGACATTTAAGTGATAATGTTTTTTTTCCCATGTATATCTGATAAAGCAGTTATCAGTTGGTCCTTTTCTGGTGACGTCCTTTTTCAGGTTATACGCTTATTTGCATCATAATAGATCTTTCCAAGGAAATACTGATACCAGTCAATATTGATACCAATCTCCTCCTTACCCAGTGAACCTTGCTTTTCTCTCAGTGATTATGATACATACATACATATGTCTTTAACATACAAAGACAACATTCTGAGATCCCTTCTGCCTAAATTCTTCTCTTTCATGACCCTTTTTCATGACTCTCTTCCAGGAGAGACCCCAAGAAGTAGTAGTAATACAAACTTAAACTAGGGGAAATAGCATCAGATTCCTTGAACAACTAGCAGCTGAACCAGGAGAAAGACGACAGCCTCGAGCAGGCTGCGCTGCTCCTTCCAATAAGGGGCAGGTACAATGTCCTAAGCAGGGTTCTCTTTTAGTCTCTGCCATTTTCCCCATTTAAAAGACAATATACTTTAGGTAAAGAATCAATTTTTTTTATCTACAATCCCGAAGGATGATATTCAAAACATTTGTCTTGAAAAAAGGAAAGGCAGAACAGATTCTGGATGGAAACAGGTATTTGGCTGCCTTATTGTCCTGCACCTCCTGCTCAACCTCAGTTCCGTGTTTCATTTGTGTTAGTTTTCAGTGTTGATGAGACGCAGTTGCCATGATAAAATGCATCAGTTTTGAAAATAAAGCCAAAATAAGTGTTGTTTAAAATTACAGCCAAAATCTACCATAACTCAGTTAAGCTTAACATAGTCACACAGCTACATGAAAAGACAGAAAGAAAAAAAGAACGAAAGAAATCAAACAAGAATCAACAACCCTCACCAGGAGGAAGGATGGGCTGAAGAGACAGGTAAGGCGTTTGGGAAGGTCATGGATAACCAACAAGGACCAACATGGAACCCTGCTCAATGTCATGTGGCAGCCTGGATGGGAAGGGAGTTTGGGGGAGAATGGATACGTGCAGATGTATGGCTGAGTCCCTTCACTCTTCACCTGAAGCTATCACATTGTTTGTTAATCGGCTTTACCCCAATGCAACATAAAAAGTTTTTTTTAAAAAAAGGAACCAACAACCTTAACGCCATCAATATGATGAATTAACACACAGATTTCTTTCTAAGGTGTGGATCATATTTTAATAGCACATTTACTATACTGAAAGATACATCAAGAATTTTTAAGGTGAAAAACTAGAATATTTATAGTTTACTTACTAGAGACTACACATGGATGAATAGTAAGTATCAGATGTAGAAATACGACTAGAGAAAGTGGAGACGTGTGATAGGAATAAAAAGGCCCGTCTGGAGTCACGTTAAAGTCCAAGCCCTGGTTCCAGCTCTTACTGGCTCTGGGATCCTGAGCAAGTTACTCAGCCTCTCTCAGTCTGTTTCTTCACCTATTAAATGTAACAACTTTGCCTCCACTTGAGTAGTTGTGAAGATCAAAATGAAACCATGTCAGTGAAAATGTTTTATAAATTATTAAATTTATTCAATGTAATAATAATGTAATATCTTAGTATGGTGACATACATAACTATACTTATTGCAGTGATCATTTCAAAATGTATAGAAATATCAAATCACTATGTTGGTAACATGTGCGCACAGTCACTCAGTCATGTCTGATTCTGTGATCCCATGAACTCTAACCCACCGGGCTCTTCTGTCCATGGGATTTTCCCATGGCAAGAATGCTGGAGTGGGTTACCATTTCCTTCTTCAACTATGTTGGTAACACAGTTGGGTTAATTATACTTCAAAAATAAACAAACTCAAGAAAAAAGAGATTAGATTTGTAGTACAGGTGGGGAGTGGAGGGGTAGATTGGATGAAGGTGATCAAAAGGTACAGACTTCCAGTTATAAGATAAATAAATACTAGGAATGTAATGCACAATATGATTAATATAATTAACACTACTGAATATTGTATATGAAAGCTGTTAAAAGAGTAAATCCTAAGAGTTCACATCACAGAATTATTTTTCTTTTCCTTTATTTTTTATCTATCTGAGATGATGGATGTTCACCAAACTTACTGTGGCAATAATTTCATGACGTATGTAAGTCAGATCATTATGCTATACAATCTAAACTTATACAGTGCTGTATGTGAATTATATCTCAATAAAACTGGAAGAAAAAAGTGATTCATTGTTACCTATTGAATCACTATTAAGCATTAGAATAATAATAATACTAGTAATAGCCTGAATCCTAAAACAGGTTCATATTTCCTCCAAGAAAAGTCAGTTTCTTCACGAACTATGCCTTAAGATCTTAGAAACGTGACAAGAATGCAAAAGCTTGACAAACTGGACTTAAAAAAACACTCTGGATTTAGGGACTACCTCTGGATTTAAAAAGGTGGTAGGCTAGACAACCTCTCATCACCAAAACTGCACCTTTGTATCTCACACTTGAAAATAAATGTTATTTATAGATAAAGCTGTCAGTTAATTCTCACAAGAGGATTACCAGACTGCCAGTCAAGCAAAAGCCCCAGCAGGTGGGGTTTATGTGAGTTAATAAAACAGGTTCTGTCAAAGCACTTGTAGAAGTGTATTCCAGAATCACTGACCCTCCCACACCCTATTCTTAATCCAAAAAATTATATCCTCGAGGTATATTCTATATACCTTTCCAAATGTATTTTCCACATTTCTAATCAAAGAGTCTTCTAAACAATAAGATTAAAAGTTCTTAGCAAGGCATTTAACAATCTGGGCTATACCTGTCTTTCAGTCTTATTTCTAAATTTATGTCTCCACAAACTCCATTCTCCAATCACATCACACACCGTAACAGCTACTATTCCTTGAGCACTGTACTCAATAGTTCAGGGCGTTTACTCATGCTATTCCCTGCATCAGGAAAGCTCTTTTCTCCCTTCTCCAAATAGTAACATATTTTCATTTTTCAAAGCCCAGTTCAAGTGTTGTTTTCTCTGTCTCCTCTCATTTGAGCTATACCCCAACACTCAGAATTTATCACTATCTCCTACAACCTTATAAAGCCCTTGCTTGTATTTTTTTAAAGTACTTCTTTAATATACAGATGCTGCTTTCTCACTAAATTATAAATCCAAATACTGTACAGCATATTATTTTTAGCTTAGCATTTCCTATGGTCTCTAGCTGTGTGTGTATGTTTTATCTATCAGTAACTCACTGCATGTTTATCAAAAATAATGACCACCATTAGATGAGTGCTTATTATGTGCCAGGTTCTATCACCAACATCTTACACTCACTATATTAATTGAGTCACTTAACCCTTGAAATAAATCTTTGAAGTAGTTAATATTAGCCCCATTCAATAAGTGAATAACTGCTCCCCAAAGGTAAGCCATCAATTCTAAGAGAAATCAACCAAGAATATTCATTGGAAGGACTGTGGCTGAAGCTGAAGCTCCAATACTTTGGCCACCTGATGCGAAGACCCAACTCACTGGAAAAGACCCTGATGCTCACTGGAAAGACTGAAGGCAACAGGTGAAGGGACAGCAGAGGATGAGATGGTTAGATAGCATCACTGACTCAATGGACATGCATTTGAGCAAACTCCAGGAGAGATGGAGGACAGAGGAGCCTGGCATCACGAAGAGTCAGACAGGACTCAGCAGCTAAACAACAAAGTTAAGCAGTTTATCCAAGGTGAACATTTAGAGTCAGGGCTGGAACCAAGGTCTTTCATAATTCATCGCTTGTGTCCACAACCAATTCAATACACAGCTTTTAATTATAGCTCTAAATGCTTAACTATGAAAAAACTATAGTAGATAAAAAGTTACCATCGGAATACTAACTAAAAAGTATCAAGAACACCGGTGCCTAGAAGCACCATAGATTTAAACTCTTTCTTTAAAAAATAATATTGCCTACCTCATTAAGACTATTTTGAAGACTAAATGACAAAAAGAACGTAAAATGCTTATCACAGTACCTGGAACACAGTAAAAGTTCAAACAAGCTTGTATTGTTTCAGTTGTGAATAGTTAATGGAAACGACATTCATACTTCCTAAATCATAAAATCCTAGGGCAAGTAGATATGCTTTAAATTTATAGTGGCCGGAATGTCAGATAAAAGGAAATGTCTTAAATTAAAACATAAATTTATAAAGCAGTTCCCAGTATACAGGAAATGCAAATGTATTAACTAACATCTGGAAAAAGTTATGAAAGATGTTCTCAAAGATAAGATCACAAAGAGATTTACTAAGCTTTTGAGGCTGATGGCATCTTCCACATTCTGACATCCCTCTCCCCCTTTGCTGGGAATAGGGTACTGACTGGAGTCTGTGGAGTCTGGACCATGAAGTTCACTCAGCAACAATAATCGTACCAAAGGCTATTCACTGAGCAATCACGGGGTTCATATGTATCAATACTTTTACTTATTGCAAAACTCTGTTGAAGTTGGTGCTGCTATATATTGTTATTGCTGCTGTTATTATTATTACTCAAATGAGAAAATACAGGGTGTGAGGAATCTAAGCAATTTGCCTAAAATTACACTACAGTAAGCGACACAGCCAGAATGTAAGCATGTGTCTTGTCTGCCTCTGAAGCACAACCTCTTAATCATTCTATTTTCACTCAATCTGTAATCTACCGTTGCTTTGCATTTTTTCTTTCATAAAGGGAAGTTTTTAGTGTGATTCATGACATTATAAATACTAGCTTCTTTTAGCAGACTCATTCAAGCAAAACACTCATTGTCTAGGCAATCCAACTTCTTTTAATTTAACACAAAGAGCAGACATAAACAAATTATAATTTATGTAGTCTGAATTCCAACACCATAAAACCAGAAGGCACAATGTATCTCTATCTATCCACAGAGTCTTTTCCTAGAATGGTCTGAAACCAGCAATGACATCACTGGGGGCAGACTAACTTCATACCATATGACTGTATGGTGATGTGTTCTGGGTATGTTTTTATCTTGCTTTCTAAAATCGTCATATGGGTAATATGTCAAGTAAGGTATTTTTAAAAGTGCAGCTTTTCCCAAGTCAGCAATGTTGCCCAGTGTTTATATCTATATATTTGCATTGCTGTTTTCATGGTGATTTTTTTTTCCAACTTGATACCTACCACTGCTTTCTTTAAGTCTGGACTCTCACTTTAAAAAATGCCCTTTGAATATACTGATTCACTTGAAAATTCCTTCCCCTATAGGAGAATTTACATTTTGAATGTTTATATTGGCCCTGCTCACTAAAACAAAAATGTGTACAATGAAGGGGAAGCACTCAGGCTCTACCATAACTATCTCTGAACTCTCCTTTCTCCACCACATAAAGAACCAGAAAGATAAACACAGCATTCAGAGGGTTTAATTTAACATGATGGTGGTTGGGGGACCTCGCATCTGATGACAATAATTATAGACTTCTCACGCCAAATCCACTGTTTTGAAGTTCAGACAAGCTTTCATTTAAACCTAACTTTCAACTATTCATAAAGTCTGAAGTTATTTTCATTGTTTTGTCAGACATCTCAAATGTTGCTTCTCAGTGATTATCCTGAAACTCCACAAATACCCACTAAAAGATATTTTTTCCTTAAATACTTTGAAGTGTCATGCTTTTGTGCCACTACCCTCTCATCATTTCCAGCTTTGTATTTCTGATTCTTTGACCAGACCTAGAGTCATTAAGATCTAAAGCTACAAAGTTATTCCGAAGGGAATTAAGATCCTGGGAAAATTACCTTGCATGCTCTTTTCACATATTCTGTCCTAAAATACTTTATTTGGATGAAATATTTAAATCAAAATTTAAATGGCAACACAGTCCTGAGGGGCATATATGGAAGGGAAGAGGGGCAGTGCTCTTGTTGAAAACAGCACACATGGAAATAAAATAATGCCTGCCACATCAGTAAAACAAAAGGATGTGGCAGTCATCAGTGATCTTGGCCACCCTGACGATGAACCTTGAGGGAACTCAGATTGAAAAGAAGGAATGCCTGCCATCTAGTCATCAGGGTGTAGTTACCCACAATGGTGCAGTCGGAGGAAACTCAGGATGAGAAAACACAGGATACTGGTCCCAGATAGCGAAGATGAATATCAAAGGAATGATTTCAGTGAGCCCAGACTCTTGCATCTCCCCCTACATAGAAAAGCACTAAATCCTTAACTTGAGATATCTAGTTTTCTTTTGCTAACAGTAACCGTTTTTTCCAACTACCTGGTGCTATTGCAGATACTCCTATATATTAGGGCTTCCCCTCTTCCTCTTCAGAACAGTTTTCTCAGTGTTATCTGAGAAGTTGTTTCCTGGCCTTGAAGTCCTAAGAATGTCCTCCAAATGAAACATAACTCTCAACTTTTAGGTCATGCATTTTTTTCAGTCAACATGTTACATTCTTGTTGTATGTATAGGAGCTCTCCACCATTTTTTTTTCAATCAGCTAGGGAAATACAAATTCATCTTAACCAAACATCTATAAAAATTTGTGCATATCCATTTATTTTGCTGTTGTTATTAAAATTGAGATCTTAAATCACTGTCTTGGTCAGCCGAGAAATGACAAAGCATTTCCTTCTGCTACCTATGCAGCATTTATTATTATTTATTCTGTCCTGCAATGAAACCTAGTGCCATCAATTCATAAAAAGTTCTCAAGGTACATTTAACAATCAGAAGCGGAAATGGTACTTTTCTAAATACATTGGTGGTAGAATGAATAATGACTCCCAAAGATATCCAGGTTCTAAACCCTGTAACCTGTGAATGCTACCTTATGTGGCAAAAAGAATTTTGCAGATATGATTAAGAATTCTGAGATGGAGAGATTTTCCTAAACTATCCAGGCAGGCCTTATGTACAATTGCAAGTATCCTTTTAGGAGAAAGGTAGAGGAAGACTTGACCACAGAAAGGAAGAAGGCCACGTGATTACTGCAGCAGAGATTGGAGCGATGTGGCCAGAGTGAACATCAGCAGCCTCTAGAAACTGGAAGAGGCAAAGAATGTACTCTTCCCTGGCCTTCTGAAGAAACCAACTCTGCTGACACCTTGATTTTAGCCCCATAAGACTCATTTCATACTTCTGGTCCCCACATCCATAAGAGAATAAATTTTGATTAGTTTACCTCAGGAAGTTTGAGGTAATCTGTTACAGCAGCAATAGGAAACAAAACAACATTCTACAGACATGACAGTATTTTATGAAGAGAAAAATTACGGCTAAATATGTTCAAGTTAAATTACTAACCTTTCAAAACTAATATTCTCAAAGATAAGAAATAAACCAAGGGAACTTGGGGTTTCTGGTCCAGTGTGTAAGAACCTTGAAAGTTGCCACTCTGTCCCAACAAGTAAAGATCTGAACAAACTAAAATATCAACAACTCTTCGTAGATCTGTCAGAGAAGCAAGGTCTCAGGCAAACCATTTCCCCCTACCCTGGAGAAACAGGCAGAAAGAATCACAACTTATCAGAGCAGAAACCCAACAGCAGAAACTTTCAGAACTAGTAGCAGGGTAGAAAAGTCTGAACTGCAATAGATAAGCTGCTGAAGGCTCCATGTAGACATAAAGAAGAAAATGGCAGCCTACTCCAGCACTCTTGCCTGGGAAATCCCACGGACAGAGGAGCCTGGAGGGCTACAGCCCAAGGGGTTGCAAAGAGTCTGACAGGACTTAGCAGACTAAACAACAATAACAATGTAGACAAGTCTGAGAGTTAAAAACTCTAGGCCATTGGATCACTGAACCAGGGAAATGATTCTCTTATCAAACAGTGATTCATCAGGGTACCTTCAAAACCCTCATCATTCTCTGTCTACAGATTCTCAATTATTATATCATGAATTTTGAATCACTGCATTGAAAGACCCACCCTAAAAGAAAAAAAAGAAAGAAAACTTTGGGGAGTTTTACCTCTGGAACTCAACCAAGTTCTCACAGTAAATATCAAAGAAAAATCTCCTTGGGCTTTTGACAAGGAAAGGGAAAAACTAACTATCTGGGGATATGCAGAGCATTTTGTTCTTTTAACGAGGCCTGTGCTCATATGCAGAGTACATCATGAGAAATGCTGGGCTGGAAGAAGCACAAGCTGGAATCAAGATTGCCAGGAGAAATATCAATAACCTCAGATACGCAGATGTCACCACCCTTATGGCAGACAGTGAAGAGAAACTAAAAAGCCTCTTGATGAAAGTGAAAGAGGAGAGTGAAAAAGTTGGCTTAAAGCTTAACATTCAGAAAACTAAGATCATGGAATCTGGTCCCATCACCTCATGGGAAATAGATGGGGAGACAGTGGAAACAGTGTCAGACTTTATTTTTGGGGGCTCCAAAATCACTGCAGATGGTGACTGCAGCCATGAAATTAAAAGACGCTTACTCCTTGGAAGGAAAGTTATGACCAACCTAGATAGCATGTTTAAAAAGCAGAGACATTGCCAACAAAGGTCCGCCTGGTCAAAGTTATGGTTTTTCCACTACTCATGTATGGATGTGAGAGTTGGACTGTGAAGAAAGCTGAGCGCTGAAAAATTGATGCTTTTGAACTATGGTGTTGGAGAAGACTCTTTAGAATCCCTTTGACTGCAAGGAGATAAACTCAGTCAATCCTAAAGGAAATCAGCCCTGAATATTCATTGGAAGGACTGATGCTGAAGCTGAAACTTCAATACCTTGGCCACTTGATGCAAAGAACTGACTCATTTGAAAAGACCCTGATGCTGGGAAAGATTGAAGGCAGGAGGAGAAGGGGACATCAGAGGATGAGATGGTTGGATGGCATCACCGACTCGATGGACATGAGTCTGAGCAAGCTCCAGGAGCTGGTGATGGACAGGGAGGCCTGGTGTGCTGCAGTCCATGGGGTCGCCAAGAGTCAGACACAACTGAGCGATTGAACTGAACTGAACTGAACTGACCCCCCATAGCTTTCCATGAGAAACAAGGAAAATATTCAATTCCAGCCCCTCCAGTCATCTGCCCCACCTAAAATGTGGGAGGGGAGGACTGAGAAGAACCTGTGAAGTTCACAGTTCAGACACAGGCTCACTAAAAGGCTAATGCCTTATCACAGGACTATAGAACACTTCTGCTTCCCCGTCCCTTATCAGCACAGTATTAAAGGCCTATTTCTGGGAGTTCCTTTCACCCAGTACATCATGTCTGGCTTTCAGCAAAAAATTATAAGTAATAACAAAGGGCAAAAAACACAGTTTAAAGAGACAGAGCAAGCATCGGAACCAGATTCAAAATGTAAATTTAAAACAACTGTGATTATTACACTAAAGCCTCTAATAAAACAGTAGATAATTTGCAAGAATGAATGGATAGATGACTACAAGTCCTATCTTGTGTATTAACAAATATATATAATGCTTACTATGTACCAGGCAGTGCCCTAATAGTTCATAAAGATTAATTCATTTAATATTCAAAACAATTCTATGAACGAATACAATCACTATCCCCATTTTACAGATGGGAACACAGAGGCACAGCGATATTAAGTAGCTTGTCCAAGGATACACAGATGGTTGGGGACACTGCCACTATACCACGTTGTTTGGGGAATTTAAAAAAGCAGGTGAAAAGCTGGAACCAGACTTTCATCCCATTTCTGTCACTTTTGATTAGCCCTTATGCAAATTTCTTGCCTTGCTGGATCCAGTTTCTTCAACTATAAAAGGATGAAGTCAGATCAGTGTTCCCCAAAGTGTGCTATAGCTATCAGGTAATATATGGGTGGAGACTTTTTTTCATAGTTATGTATTTATTTTCGTATATATCAGAAAAAATATTTGCGGTAAATAAAACATTAAATAAAATATATATATGAAAAAAGAATAAATGGATAGTGTCTGTAGAGAGAGGGAAGTCCTAAGAAAGAATTAAAAAGATATGCTAGAGATCAAAAACACTGTAACAGAAATGAACAATGCCTTTGCTAGTCTCATTAGTAGACTGGACATGCTGAGAAAAGAATCTGAGGATATTCAACATCCTCAAGATATTGAGTCTATGTCAAAAGAAACTTTCAAAACTGAAAAGCAAAGAGAAAAAAGAGTGAGAGAGAAAGCAGAAAAGACAAAACAGAACAGATTATCCCCAAACACTGGGACAAATGCAGGATAAATGCCCCAAAAGCTACCCCGGGTCATTCGTATATAAACTGTACAAAATCAAAGCTGAAGTAAAAATCCTGAAACAAGCCAGAGGAGGAAGAATCTACATATAAAGGAGCAAAGGTAAGATTTACATCTAAATTCTCAAAAACCATGCAAACAAGAAGTGGAGTGAAGTATTTAAATTGTTGAGAGAAGAAATGAAGCCAAAACACTCAATAAAATTAAAACAATAACTACTCTATAACAGATATAAAGGTAAATTATTTTTAAATAAAACTATATGAATGAAATCAAATATAAACAAAATATGAGAAAAGAATTCCTAAGAATCATGAACCATTTATATTTCAAACTTTAAGACCATTTCTTGAATGAGACGTCACAAAATTCTAAGCACCTTTGCTTAAATGGCAACTACAGGTGCTTAAATGGCAACTATAACTCAAAGGGTAATAATAAGAGATGCTCATGGTGGAAAAGAGTCTACACCTTCACAGAAAAGGTAGTTCCCTTAAATAACACAATGCATAAATCTAAGAGGAAATAGCAATGCCTAAGGTTTATTGTTGAGAAACCTGTATGCAGGTCAGGAAGCAACAGTTAGAACTGGACATGGAACAACAGACTGGTTCCAAATAGGAAAAGGAGTACGTCAAGGCTGTATATTGTCACCCTGCTTATTTAACTTATATGCAGAGTACATCATGAGAAACGCTGGGCTGGAAGAAGCACAAGCTGGAATCAAGATTGCCGGGAGAAATATCAATAACCTCAGATATGCAGATGACACCACCCTTATCGCAGAAAGTGAAGAGAAACTAAAAAGCCTCTTGATGAAGGTGAAAGAGGAGAGTGAAAAAGTTGGCTTAAAGCTTAACATTCAGAAAACTAAGATCATGGCATCTGGTCCCATCACCTCATGGGAAATAGATGGGGAGACAGTGGAAACAGTGTCAGACTTTATTTTTTTGGGCTCCAAAATCACTGCAGATGTTGATTGCAGCCATGAAATTAAAAGACGCTTACTCCTTGGAAGGAAAGTTATGACCAACCTAGACAGCATATTAAAAAGCAGAGACACTACTTTGCCAACAAAGGTCCGTCTGGTCAAGGTTATGGTTTTTCCAGTGGTCATGTATAGATGTGAGAGTTGGACTGTGAAGAAAGCTGAGCACCGAAAAATTGATGCTTTTGAACTGTGGTGTTGGAGAAGACTCTACAGAGTCCCTTGGACTTCAAGGAGATCCAACCAGTCCATCCTGAAGTAGATCAGTCCTGGGTGTTCATTGGAAGGACATGCTGAAGCTGAAACTCCAATACTTTGGCCACCTCATGCGAAGAGTTGACTCATTGAAAAAGACCCTGATGCTGGGAGGGGTTGGGGGGCAGGAGGAGAAGGGGACGACAGAGGATGAGATGTCTGGATGGCATCACCAACTCGATGGGCATGAGTTTGAGTAAACTCCGGGAGTTGGTGATGGACAGGGAGGCCTGGCGTGCTGCGATTCACGGGGTTGCAGAGTTGGACACGACTGAGCGACTGAGCTGAACTGAAGGTTTATTGCCCACTTACCAAATGTAAATGTGTTTACATGGATTTACTCAGTTAAGTGGATTAACACAACTATGGCAATTTGACTAAGACCACACAAGTGGTGAACCAAGGCAGCCTTGCTCCAGTCTACACCCCTGAGCACTAGGCTATCCTCAGTGACTTCTAAAAAGGAATTGCATTGTTTTCCTTCCTAAGATATGTAAACTCTAGCCTTGTAAGAGAAGGAAATGGCAACCCACTCCACTATTCTTGCCTAGAGAATCCCATGGACAGAGGAGCCTGGTGGGCTGCCGTCTATGGGGTCGCACAGAGTCAGACACGACTGAAGCAACTTAGCAGCAGCAGCAGCCTTGTAAGTTGGCTATTTGTTGAGGTACCAGTTCAAAGAATTATCATTATTTAGGCTCACAGAAGACAAAGTTATTATTTTAAACACCTCTAATCCAAATTTGTTATGACTTTTCCAAATAAAAGTAATTTCATTTGAAACTCTTTAAAAATTATTTTTAACTTCTAGCATCTCCTGAAGTTAAATTCTGTCAACTAGAAACTGGCACTTGCCATGGGCACTTGCTATCTATCTCTTCAAGGATTAAATCATATGCTATTGCAGCTGCTGACCTTTCACACCCCCTGAAAGGAGTTCAGGGTGGAGAGCGGAAACTAGGCACTCTGTGCTCAGGGGAAAACTGGCAGGATAGGTCCTCAGATATTTTCAAGAGCCAATTTTATGAGCCCAATTCTTGTACGTACTACTATCTAGAAAAGCACTAAAATCCTTCATGGTGACAACTGCTCCTCATGACTAGTAGAAAGCTTCACCAGAATAGCAGAAACCTTCTGGAAAACTATGTGCTTGATTGCACATATTCTGCCTTCACCAAAATCACATATATACTGACCTTCCCACCTGCCACTTTGGAGCAGTTTCTCAGAGCTATCTGAGGTGCTGTCTCCTGGGCTGCAGTTCTCATTTTGCCCCAAATAAAACTTAACTTGCAACTCTCACATTGTACATTTTTTCCCTGAGTTTTGAACATTCATTAATTATTGGTATAAGATGATATCCCAGGCTCACTCTGTGGGTTTCTCTGATCCAGCTTTTCTTTCTTTCCCAAGGAGCCCTGGTTCCCTTTAGTCAGAATGTTATTTAGAACCCTAGATTTGCATAGTCCGCACGGATACAGGAGTGTTGATTCTATGCCCTCAGTACACAGAGTTAGAAAATATATATATGTGTACTTGTATATACACATGCACACTACTAGGTAGGTAGAAAGATGAAAGGGAGATAGACAGATTATAGATAGATGATAGATAATTTAATATAACAGAGCTAGAAAATGTATATATGTGTGTTTGTATATATACAAGCACACTGCTAGGTAGGTAGAAAGATGAAAAATAGATAGATTATAGATAGATGATGCATAATTTAATAGACAGATAGACAGATATACAACAAACCATGGATTCATACTGATACCTCAAATCCCAGTCCAAAATCACATCCCCCACTACATGGTTGTACTCCTGTCAACAGTTGTGGGAAGCCAGACTTCTTTTATTCTGTTAGCATAACATAGTAACAAATTGAGAACCAACAACATGGCAAAATAACAATCTTACTGAATAGAGTTCAATATTTGTGTACCGTTCTTCTGGCATTTATTCTAAGGTTAAGTTTTCAAAATACTGTATCAAAAAGTTACTTGGCCTCGCTGCCACTCACCTTCAATGTGGTTCAACTTTTCATCTGAAACAACTTAATTTCACCTTTTTTCTGTTTATCTTCCATTTTAGATTCCCCTCATTCTTATTGGTTTTACTTTTCTTTGTGGTTTTCATTTGAGTATGTAAAATATTAGTGTGGTTATGAGAGTCAAAACTGTATGAAAATTTATACTTGGAGAGGGGTCACTCTCATCCCCAATCCTTCATTCCTGCTCAGTCCAGGAGATATCCAACTTTATTGGCTTCTTGGCTTTTCCTTCTTGTGTTTCTTTTTTGGAAAAATAAATAGATGCATGTGTATTTTCTTATATCTCCTTTTTTACACAAAAGATAGCATATTATGGATGGCTTATAATTTTTATTCTGCTTCTCTCACTAAGTAATATATCCTGAAAATCACTCCATATCAACCTTAGAGATCTTTCTCTTTTAAACTTCCAAAGTACTTCATGGTATGGATGTACTACTGTTTATTTAAACAGTCTCCTACAGATGAACACTTCTTTTGTTTCCAATATTGTGCAATTAATAATGTTGAATAATTTTCTTCATATTAATTTTCTTATAGCTGGAGGTAAATTTTCAGAATAAATGCCTAGAAATGGAATTATTAAGTCAAAAGATAAGAGCATATGAAGTTTTATTAGGTATTATCAAATATCCCTCTGTAACTTTTGTACCAGTTTACATTCCAGGGCTTCCCTGGTGGCTAAGATGGTAGAGAATCCACCTGCAATACGGGAGACCTAGGTTCGATCCCTGGGTTGGGAAGATCCCCTGGAGAAAGGTGTGGCAACCCATTCCAATATTCTTGCCTGGAGAATCCCCATGGACAGAGGAGCTATCAGGCTACAGTCCATGGTGTCGCAACGAGCCTGACGTGACTGAGCAACTAAGCAGAGCACAACGTATAAAAGAGCTTGTACTCACATCTTGCCAACAAAACATGTTGCTGAGCTTTAAAATTTTTCCTTATCTGTTAAGTGAGAAACGGTATCTTAGTGGAATTTTAATTTTTCATATTTATTATTTCTCATATTATGCATAAAGTTGAACATATTTTCTTATGCTTGAGTGCATATGTGCTAAGTCACGTCAGTCATGTCCGACTCTTTGTAACCCTATGGACTGCAGCCTGCTAGGCTCCTCTGACCATGGGACTCTCCAGGCAAGAATACTGGAGTGGGTTGCCATGCCCTCCTCCAGGGGATCTTCCCAACCCAGGAATTGAACCCACATCTCCTGTGTCTCCTGCATTGCAGGTGGATTTGTAACCCACTAGTCATCTGGGAAACCCCTTTCTTATACTTAAGAGCCATTTATGTATGTATAGTGTATGTATATATTTTATACATGTTTATGTGTTATAAGTATAAAATCTATGGCATTAGGATAATGGTTACTCTTGGAAAAGGAAAAGTGGAGGGAGACTGGTAGTTAAATGTGAAAATTTACTGAGCTTATGGTATGTGCACCTTTTGAATATATTTCAGTAGAAGATATTTTTTAGAGTGAGTGCCTTATATATGCCTTTCAAATTAGAGGAAACAATTATAAGGGATTAGATGTGCACACATGCTCAGTCATGTCTGACTCTGCAACCTCATGGACTGTAGCCCGCCAGCTCCTCTTGTCCATGGAGTTTTCTAGGCAAGAATGCTGGAGTGGGTTGCCATTTCTTATTGCAGGGTATCTTCCCGACCCTGGGATCAAACCCATGTCTCGCATCTCCTGCCTTGACAGGCAGATTCTTTACCACTAAGACTACCTGGGAATACAAGGGATTAAAGAAAGTATAATCAACTTAAAGATTTGGAAATAAGTGAAAAGAGTAAAAATAAAGTCATGAAAATGTTATTAAAAAGCAGAATGCATGGAAAGCACAAAATAAGATCAACATTAAATATATCAGTAATCACAACATCTGTACATGGACTAAATTCTCTAATTGAAAAAGAAACATTAATAGACTGGATATAAGACAGTATACACCTATATGCTACTTAAAAGAGTCAAGCATGAAACAAAGATATTAAAAGTAAAAATATAAAAAAAGACATTGCAGAGGAAAACTACCAACAGGCATTAAGACAGAAATGTGAAAGTGAAAGTGTTAGTCACGCAGTTGTGTCTGACTCTTTGTGACCCCATGAACTATAGTCCACCAGGCTCCTCCATCCGTGGGATTTTTCCAGGAAAAATATTAGAGTGGGTTGCCATTTCCTTCTCCAGGGGATCTTCCTGACCCAAGGATTGAACCCAGGTCTCCTGCATTGCAGGCAGGCTTTTTACCATCTGAGCCACTGGGAAAGCCCAAGACAGAAAAGAATTGTTATATATATAGATGGTAAATATATATGATTAACAATAATTAGATGGGAAGCTTTAACAATTTAAAATCTATCTACACCTAAAAATTAAAGCCTCAGAATAATATTGACAAAAGTGTAAAGACAAGATGTTACATTCCTAATCATAATTGTGATAGTAACAGATCAAACTAACAAAAGTAATAAGTATATGAGAAATATGAATAACTAGCAAACAAGAAAACTTGATCTCATGGTCATATAGAGAATGTAGCACACAACATTTACAGAAAACAGTTCTTTCAAGGATAGGAAAAAGTTTACTAGGTCATAAGTGAAGTCTTGGTCTCAATATTTTCCAAATTCTGTCATATAAACCACATCCTCTGACCAAAAGCAACACTTCAAAAAGAGTTAACTTTTTAGAAGTCCCCTATGTTTGAACATGAAAATGACTGATTTATTGATACCATAAAGCTATAATCTCTCAGTAAAAATTACAATATGGTCCAAGGGGTTAAGCAGAGGACATCATTAGAAGAACTGAGGTGTAGATTCAGATGATTAGACTGACAGCCTAATATTATATCAAACTGATAAAATAAAGAAAAAAATTTAAAATTAGAACCCTTCTGGCAAGAGATTTTGGAAATAAAATTCATTTTGATACATTTTGGCTAAAATAATGCAGAAAATATACATTCCATATAGTCTGGGCAGGAACAAGGCAAGAGACAGTCATTTGGTTTCTGCTTTAACAATCTCTGTTGACCAGTTAAACAAACTTTCTATTTCACTAATACTTGGGATGAAGGGATATAAAAATTGCCTCTGTCAAATATTAGAATAGTGATTCTTAAATTTGGAAGGATATTAGAAACATCAGGGAAATTTTTTTTTAAATGTAGGACTGACCCAGAACTCACTGACTTATAATCACCAGGGGCCAGAAATGTGTATTTCCAAAGTCTCCAAGGACAATTTTGATGTATGACCATGATTCAGAACCACCAAAAAGACATTTTAGAAAAATTTTACAAAGTAATATTTAGAATGTTATATCAGATAAAAGAAACATTTTCCAGTTGCCATTAAAGTAGTGTCTGATTCATAGTGGCTGCACCATTCAACATTCCCACCAAAAGGATACAAGGATTCCAATTTCTCTACATGCTCAATTACACTTGTTATCTTTTTTTTTTAATTATAGCCATCCTAATAAGTGCGTGTGATATCTCATCATGATTTTTATTTGTATTTCCTTGATGCTTGGTGATGTTGAGCATCTTAGCACACACCTGTTGGCCATTTGTATGTCTTCTTTAGAGAAATGTCTACTGATGTCATTTACCCATTTTAAAATCCAGTCATTTGCTTTTTCCTATTGAGTTGAAGGAATTCCTTGTATGTTTTGTATACCAATCCCTTATCAGATACATGGATTACAATTATTTTTCCCCATTCTATAGGTTGTATTTTAGTTCTGTTGTTTCCTTTATAATATGGAAATGTTTTAATTTGATATAGCCCTACTTGTCTATTTTTGCTTTTGCTGTCTATGCTTTTGATGTTAGAGCCCTGAAATCACTGCCAAGATCAATGTCATGAAACTTTTCCCTTATGTTTTCTAATAGGAGTTTAACAGTTTCAGGTCTAAAATTTAAGTCTTTAATCAAATTTGTGTTGATTTTTGTGTACGGTATAAGGATCTAATATCATTCTTTTGCATGTAGATATTCATGATTTGTTGAAGAGATTATCTTTTCTCTATTTTGTATTCATGGCACCCTTGTTGAAGTTCAGTTGAGTGTATTTGCATGAGTTTATTTGTTGGCTTTTCATTCCTTTTCCATTGGTCTATATGTCTGTCTGTTGCCAGCACCATACACTTTAATTACTATAACTTTTTAATATATTTTTAGATCAAAAGTGTGATACCTTCAGCTTTATTCTTTCTCAAGATTGTTTTGGTTACAAACTGTGTTTGGTTACTCTGGGCCTACAACAAGAGTATAGCCACAGGATTGGAAAAGCATTTTTTCTGGAGACTTCACAATCAAATCAATGAAAATTTAAACAGTTTTTAAAAGTAGAAAAAAATACAATCAGTTGTAAAGTATAATTTCTTGAAAGCTTTCAGGAATATAGCCGAAAGAGGAGCAGGGGTAAAGATTAATGGGAATTCAAAGAAAATTCAAAATAATTGGGAACAATCTATAAATAATGGTAGCATATTTAAATGGGACTTTAAAAGTTGTGACACTAAATTATATCTAATCCTCACAAAAATATGTGAAAGCAACTATTCCTTTTACTGAGAAGGCTATTTTAGAGAGGTTTACCAGCTAATTAATGGTCACAAAACCAAGAAATGACAATCAGCATTCTAACTTTAATTCCAAGTCCACTGCTCCTCCACTGTATCATATGTAATGTTTCTATAAACTGTTATATGGAATATAGGTAATAAGTTAAATTTAAAATTTCAATAGAAGCAAGTAAACATATCTTGGCATTTTCTACCAACATTTGGTGTAACAGAACTCAGGAAAAAAATAAGAATAAAACATGTTTAAAAACATAAGTTATTTTGAAGGTGCAGAAGGTCATTCCACATGTCCCCCCAGAAAGGAAGCATTTGGAAATCTATATGCCTGAAAAGGCAACTATCTTATGGAATAAGCAAAAAAGCAGCAGAAATGTGATGGTGATATTATCATGTACAGCACAGATAAAGTGAGAGACTAGAATGTTCCATATAGAGATAATAAAACTAACATAGTCTAGTTATGGAGCATCTATTTCTTAGTTGCTTCCTTCAGTGCAAACGAAAATGTCTTGACTACTTTTGTTGACAATAATTTTCAGAAGATAGTGGATGAAACTAAGTGAACTGCTACCCCAGAGTTAATTCTGGCCAGTAAAGAAAAACTAGTAAGCAACAAGGAAGTGTTGGGAATCTTCAAAAGGAAATAACTAGGGGACTTCAGGACTTACCAAGGAAAAGAAAGGAAAGACTGAGTGCAAGAGAATACATATTGCAGATATACAGAAAAGAGTAAGACATCATTCAATGGCCCAAGACTCTAAAAGAAAAATAATCTGGAGGTGACAAAATAAAATTCTGACAATAACCCTCTCCACTGATTACAAGGAAAGGTGAAAGATAAAGTGGGTAATTGGGCAACATCACGGGGAGTATTCAAATGAATTCAGATTTGTTAAAGGGTATCTTTGGAAAGAAAGCATGCAATTAAGTATGATAAAATAATCTTAGAAATACTACAGTCCAAAATAGACTAAGTTTCGCAAAAAAATGCTGAGAACAGTCTCTAGGTCTATCCACATCTCTTTCAACGGTACTATTCTCTCCCTTTCTACAGTTGAGTATTGTTCCATGTAGGGGCTTCCCAGATGGATCAGTGGTAAAGAATCTGCCTGAAATGCAGGAGATGTGTGCAGAAGATGCAAAAGTGATCCCTGTGTCAGGAAGATCCCCTGGAGAAGGAAATGGTAACCCACTCCAGTATTCTTGCCTGGAAGATCCCACAGACAGAGGCTACAGTTCATGGGGTTGCAAAAGAGTTGGACACAACTTAGTGACTAAACAACAACAATATTTCATTAAGGGCTCCCCTGGTGGCTGAGGGTATAGACGAACCTATTTGCAAAGCAGAAATAGCAACACAGACATAGACAACAAACATATGAATACTGGGGACTGGGAGAGGGGGGTGTGGGTGGGATGAAGTGGGAGATTGGGACTGATATATAAACACTACTATGTATAAAACAGATAACTAATAAGAACAGACTGTATAGCACACGGAACTCTACTCAATGGTCTGCTGTGACCTAAACAAGAAGGAAATGCGAAAAAGAGGGGATATATGTATATGTGCAACTGATTTACTTTGCTGCACAGCCAAAACTAATGCAATGTTGGGGAAAGCAATTATGTTGTTGTTCAGTCGCTCAGTCATGTCCGACTCTGCAACCCCATGAACTAAACATGCCAGGGCTCCCTGTCCCTCACCATCACCCAAAGTTCATGTCCACTGCATCAGTGATGCCATCCAGCCATCTCATCTTCTAATGCCCTCTTCTCCTTCTGTCCTCAGTCTTTCCCAGCATCAAGGACTTTTCCAATGAGTCAGCTGTTTGCATCAGATGACCAAAATACTGGAGCTTAAGCTTCAACATCAGTCCTTCCAACAAGTATTCAGGGTTTATTTCCCTTAAGATTGACTGATTTGATCTCCTTGCAGTCCAAGGGACTTTCAGGAGTCTTCTCCAGCACCACAGTTCGAAGGCATCAATCCTTTGGTGCTCTGCCTTCTTTACAGTCCAACTCTCACAACCGTACGTGACCACTGGGAAGACCACAGTCTTGACTATATGGACCTTTGCTGGCAGAGTAACGTTTCTGCTTTTCAACACACCATTTAGGTTTGTCATAGCTTTCTTGTCAAGAAGCAATTGTCTTCTGATTTCATGACTGCAGTCATCATCAGCAGTGATTTTAGAAGCCCAAGAAAAGGCAAGTGATTTTAGAGCCCAAGAAGCAATTATATTCCAATTTTAAAAAACGCTAAAAACAACAGGAGACTTAGAATTACATTCAGAGCAAAACAATGAAGGAAGATGTAGGTCTTCTCTTCAGTAGAAAATTGCAAGAGAGAACTATGAAATTCTTACTTTTCTTTCATCTCCTCAATCAAGGAGAATAAATTTTAAATAAGAAAGAGAACACATATTGGAAAGGGAAATAAAATACTAAACAGAAGAGATTACAGCACTATTTCATTCTAGTAAGTCACTTCAGCATTTTAGTCTAGCTTCCAACATTTTCTCCCAGCTGTAAATTTTATTTTGCTATTTCAAGAGTGAGAGAGATGTTTCTGAGCTCAAAACAAGCAAGGATTTATTTTAGTAAAAATGATGTCACTCACCTATGGCCTTTATAACCAAAAGTGCCCCAGCCCTATCTGAAGAGGTAACCCTTTTTAGATCATATATCTTTGCCTTCTGGCTAAAACTGATTAAACCAAGGGTGTGAACTTTGCCAAATTATGCCAGTCCATTGGCTGAAGTGACCTGAAGCAAAATGGTATGAGTTAAACCTTATAACATATGAATTTAGATTTTTTCATTTGAATTGCCATTAATATTATACATTAATATTTGTCCTCTTCCAAATTACAAGTTTCCAGTTTTAAGCATAGAGTAAGTTAAATTTCCTACTTTGGCAAAGTTAGGTGTGAAATTTGGCCATGAGAATGAAAGGTGTTAGAAAAAAGATGGCAAATTAAACACATCTATCTACTTCCCTACATCTTTTTTAAAACAGGAAAAGAATTTTTTAATGGTGAAAACTAGCAACAATGAGGAAAAATACAAAGGAGAAAACAATAAAACTAAAGTTCAGAAATCAAATACATCCATAAATGACTCTGCCAACCTAAAAAATATTATTAAAAGTCTGTACAAGAAAAAGATAAAAGATAAAAAGAAAAAGACAAAAATGAACTCGATGTATACCACAGAATCTCTCTTACAGACTCCTGATTTTGTGGTTATTATACCATGTCATTGTGATTATGCTTTTGCTCGCTTATACCCTTTGCTGGACTAAGTCCCATGATATAGAGAATAGGGCCTAATTTTCTTTGTATCCTCAGTGTCTAGGTACTGCTTGCTTGATACAAAATAGGTGCTCAACACATGCTTATGGGACTAAACATATTCGTTTTCATTTTATTGTAATAAATAAAAACTCATGTACTTGCTGTCTCTCACTCATTTGGTGTATCTTATAAACTATAGGATTAGCTGACTACTCTTAGATCATAGAATATCCATTCTATGGGGTAGCCTTGAACCAACAGGCTCACTGTAAAAGTCTAATATCCAAAGACTGCAGTAACATTTTAGAAAGCATCCCCTAGCAAAGAGGGGGCTAGTCAGTGAATTGTTTATGAATTAGAGTTCACTGTTTTGAATGGCACATGGAAGAAAAGTGAAATGACTACCATAAAGAAACAAATAAGAACAAGGAAAGATGTTCTGCTTTCCTTCCAAAGCAGATGGAAGATGCAAGGCAAAAGTCATAAACATTACTAAAAACTGTATTCAAACTTTTCTACGATTTAAACAAAACAATAAGAACTAGCAGATGTTTTAAAGACGTAAGACATTTCAGGGCACTAAAAAGGGACAAGAAATGGCTGTTTGACCATTTTAAAAGGAAAAGATGGTCTATGCCAAAAGAAGTTGTTGAGAAGGACAGTTATTACTGTTGGATCAAAAAAAAAAATTTGATCAGAAAAACTGATTTTTTCTTTCAGAAAATGACATGTGAATTTCTGAGAACTATTAACAGCCTATGATAAAAAGAAATAATCTTCTTCTCAAATAATGTAACGTTGGTGACCAAAGGCTCTACTTGTCACAGGACTCGAAGCTCTACTTTTTTCAGTTTATTTTTTTCCTCACTGTTAATGAATAGGTTTTGTTAATTCTCTTATCTCAATCCTATTACTTGTTCAGAGCTATTTCTGTAAGGGTCATCAATATCCAGGGATCTTAAATCTGAGCTTAAACCTGTTCCACTTCAAGAGGAGTTTAGCAGACAGTAATTCTTATCCACTGAACACAATCAAGGACATCAGGCACAGAAAACCAAACTGTGAGTCTGCAGGTAGTCTTCTTGATAATATAATTTTAAAAATTTTACCTTAGGGGGGAAATAATGATTTCACTGTTTATATATTACTGTGAGTTCTTTAAAAATATTTCTAAGTAACATTAAGTAATATTTATCCACTATGAAGATAATTAAATACTGTGTGTGCATGTGTGCTCAGTCGTGTCTGACTCTGCGATCCTATGGACTGTAACAGCTCACCAGGTTCCTCTGTCCACGGGACTCCCCAGGCAAGAATACTAGAGTGGGTGGCCATCTCCTCCTCTAAGCGGTCTTCCCTGCCCAGGGATCTAAACTGCTTCTCCTGTGTCTCCAGCATTGGTGGGCAAATTCTTTACCACTGAGCCACCTGGGAAGACCCTAAGTACTGTATATCTTTCCCTTTTAAAGTGATCTGCACAAGTCATCTTCATTAAGTTCAGAGTAAACACACAATTTTGAAAATGATATTCTAGAAAGTTAAAACCATGAATAGAGGATTTAACTTTGAAATTTATAATTCTACAGTCCTTCCTTTGAGTGAAGGGTGAACTGAAGGGAAGAAGTGATGATTCCTTACACTTTGTGAAGTTGACTCCCAAACTGTGAAAGGGAGTATTAGCATTCAGCACTAAAGCTCTCTCAGATCTCTGAACCAAATACTTAACCAATTGTGTGTTCCTGGGTTTTCTTATTGATATTATATTTTTTTCTTGTTGTTATTTTAATCTTTAAGGATAATAATGTCTGTTTCAGAAGGTTACTTCAAGAATTTAATGAGATATTTAAAAAAAATAAAGGGGTTTGTTGAGGTTTATTAAATCAGGTAAAATTTTCCTTTCAATTGTTTTCTGGGTTTTTTGGGTGTTTTTTTTTGTATTTTGTTCCTGTGGAGGTGGTTATTACTACTAATAAAACTTACAGCTTACATCATGAAAATAAATGTAGTGAGGTTTTCCCATTCTTTTTCCATGGAATACTTTTATTAACTGCAAAGATACACATTATATATATATATATATAGGTTTTAAATATATATTTAAATATACACTATATATATCATTATATATATATTTAATATATATATATTTGACCACTATTTATGCTACTTAGAATTACCTAATGTTAAAGCTAGAAAAAATTTTAAACATCACCTGATTCACCACAGTAATTTTTTGCCTAAATATTATGTTTATAAACTGGATTTAATGTTGCATAAGCTGTTGTCAAATATGTGTGTTAGTCACTCAGTCATGTCTGACTCCTTGCAACCACATGGGGTGCGGTCCACCAGGCTTTCTTGTCCATGGAATTCTGCAGGAAAGAACACTGGAGTGGGTTGCCATTTCTTTCTCTGCTGTCAAATATATAAGTATATATAAACCATCTGTGATGTCTATAATGGAATTCAAATAGTATGTCCTGGTATAGCACTTTTACAAGATACAAGATATATTTGCTCTGAATTTCCCATAGGATTTTGACATTTCTATTTTTTTTCAGAACAAATAAGAAAATATCTATATGTAGTAAGAGAAAACCTGGATAAGTTACTGTCTTCTTCATTTATTAGGAACAATAATTCAGTTATAATTTGAAAACTCCTATTTTCCAAGAATATTTTTTATTGATGATACTAGTTGAGAAATAGATTGCTATTTGTTGTACCTTCCTGAGATACAAATTGTTCAAAGCCTCCCTACATCTTCCACTTGCCCTGTCTCATCTGTTGAAAAATCAAAACTATTTGAGAAAGGTAGAAGCTGAGAAAACATTCTACCTGCTCTGCAGTGTCTTACATTAAAGTTCCTATTACAGTTCTTCTATCAATTTATCATAAACATTCATAAATGACAGGGGAAAAAAGTAATAAAGTAAGGGATGTTTTCAATAGTGTCAATACTTGAGTTTCATATGTAAGGGAAAGGAAGAGTATTTGCTTAGTTAGAGCCAATCATTTGCTCAGCATTATTTGTTACAGCCATTTTGAGGATGGTGTGTCCCATATCCCACTCATCTTTCTGGGGATTTATTTTTAAAGAAAAATCTCCTTATGATGTGAAAATATAAAAGTTGACCTCCCCCCAAATTAACAACTAAACAGACTAGAAGTGATAACAGAAATCCTGAGAGCTGCTATTGTCTTTGCAAAGTCCTACTCCGCTAGACAACTGAAATTCAGAAAATATATGAATCACTGTGACATAAACGCTGAAATTTAAAGAGAAAATCACTTATGAGTTAAAAAAATTAGAAGTAGAGAAGTAATTCACTGGAAAACAAGTGTGTCACATTCAAATTAAAATCACTTCCCATTTTCCATTTATGTATGCATCTTTAGAAAATCTCTTTACTATTGTTTTCAAGGCAATTTCATGTACATTTTATTAGCCCATATTTCATGACCTCAAATTAACTTCCTTTTCAGGTTTCACATTCTTAAATGCCTTGTGGCAACCAGACCTTGCTAGAAGTAAGTCAAAGTATATGGTAAAGGATCTTAGTCAGTAATGAAATAAGAGAATAAAACAGCTTTGAGATAAATATACAATATGTGTGTGGCTGTGTACATACACACACAACACACATACATATGCACATGTATTTGGGTGAGGGAGCTAATTAGACATAAGAAGTGCATATACATATTGATCACAAAATAAAATTTATATTAGTATGACTATATTGGAAGGACTGATGCTGAAGCTGAAATTCCAATACTTTGGCCACCTGATGCGAAGAACTGGCTCATATGAAAAGACCCTGATGCCGGGAAAGATTGAAGGTAGGAGGAAACGGGGATGACAAAGGATGAGATGGTTGGATGGCATCACCAACTCAATGGACACGAGTTTGAGTAAACTCCAGGAGTTGGTGATGGACAGGGAGGCCTGGCGTGCAACAGTCCATGGGGTTGCAAACAGTTGGACACAACTGAGCGACTGAACTGAACTGAACTGAATTTTAAATATTTGGGTTTAGTACCTAAAACTTTTAATTACTTACTAATTATCACTTTGAAAAGTGAAAAAAGAAAGAAAGCATTAGTCACCCAGTCATGTCTGACTCTTTGTGACCCCATGGACTGTAGCCCTACGAGGCTCCTCTTTCCATGGAATTCTCCAGGCAAGAATATTGGAGTGGGTAGCCATTCCCTTCTCCAAGGGACCTTCCTGACCCAGGGATCAAACCCAAGTCTCCGATACTGCAGGCAAATTCTTTACCATCTGAGCCACCTGCAAAGCCCACTCAATACCTATAAAGTTCCTACTACTCCCCCCCAATACTATACATTTTATATCATTTAATCTTTATACAGTTGTTTGAGGTAGACACTATTTGATCACTCCAATCTTATAGTTAGAGAAAACAAAAGCACAGAGAATTTGGTGATTTGATCAACATCACATAACCAGTAACAGGCAGAACTAGATTTGAACCTAAGAGTTTATGTGTTGTTAATCATTATGTTATACTGTCACTTGGAAGCATTGCAATGCACGGTTCTTGCCCACAAGAAGCTAATTCTTCACTGGGTAGAAGATATATATAAATAAACCAATTAGAGAGTAATTCAAGAAATTAACTGATGTGAGGCATAAAATCCCTTCTATATTAATATTAAAGCAAGACCACTTAATTCTTACTAAAAGTCTCTAATTCATAGTCAGTACATAAAATAGTGGAGTGGGGTAGAGAAAGAGGAAATTGTGGGTTGGGTGAAATCATCAGTTACTTTTGTGATCTGAGAGATAATGATGTCTTCACAAGTCCAGTAATAACTTCCATGATCTGATATGGTGCCGTCAGACCATTCTGACGTGAAATTCCTACCACTAATCACTTTTAAAAAAAAAAAAAAGAAAGAAAAAGCAGAACTGTTTTCTACAGGAGCCCATATGTCATTGGTAAGACAGTTGTGGCAGGACTTAAAACATCTGACATTAATATACTGGCACTGGTGAGAACATTAGTCTGGCTTAGTTGATCAGATTAGCTCACAGTCACCTTGGAAAACACAGGAAGGCAAAGATATAAGAAGACGTATGGTTAAAGGTAGGAAAATGTAGAACATGAAGTCCTGCATGGATGTATCATCCTTATGGAGTACAGACCAAGACACAGAATCTAGAATTCTATCAAAAGTGAAGGTGAAGCAGAATATCTATAGACTTTCTTCACCAAGAAGTTTTGCTTGGTTTTATCCACCTAATGGCACAGTATGTTCTAAGTATGGCTTAAAGATAGATAATTTGGTATATCCCAGTTCATATAAGTTAAAGAATTATTTTAATCAAGCACTTCAGTACTTTATTCCCAGTCAGTTATTTATATCTCGTGGCTAGTCAAGTTTAGACATAATAATGCCATTGTTAGTACAGCACCTTCACTGAAACAGCTTCTTATTCAATGTGTTTTCCAAAGGGAACATATGCATTCATGTATAAGAGAGGGGGAAGGTTATTTGTTTTAAATTGTATAATAACAACAAAAAATTATTTCAAAAATCTCACACTGAAGATTCTTTAATACTCTGTGATTTTTACATTTTTGATGTTCATGGAAAGATGCCATGTATGTCACAACAAGACCATTTTTATCTTTGGTTGTTGGATCTCCTTGATTTTGTACTTAGAGAAACTGGTGTCAGAATACAGCATCTAAAATCTTAAACTACAATTAAAAAGAGGAGAAGGAACGAAAACACATTTAGCTGAGCCTCAGCTCTAGTAAATAAAATGGAATATTTCTACGGAGGCTTCCCCCTGCTCTGGCATTTGGGCCTCTTACTTCTCAACAGCAAATAATACTCATTGAAATGCTTAAAACAATTTTTCCCTCTGTATGGAAAATACTGATAAACTGTATTCTTAAACGTACCATAGTTACTTAATCTGACCTAGACCAAGGTGAACCCATACTTTCTGAACAAAGTCTATGTATCACTCTTTTGATCTATTTTTTAACACAATAGGTTGTACTGTATTGTATTGTAGTTTGTATTGCAGTTAGCATGTGGACTGCAGCCCTGCAGGCTCCTCTGTCCATGGAATTTGCTAGGCAAGAATACTGGAGTGGGTGGCCATTTCCTACTCCAGAGGATCTTCCCGACCCAGGGATCAAATCGGCATCCCCTGCACTGGCAGGAGATTCTTTACCACTGAGCCACCTTTACCATTCTTAACCAGCTAGACCCAATGGGCAGTTAGCATAGAACATCAATAATTTTCCACAGACATCAGAACAACTCCACGACTGGCCAAGAAAATAACTGGCACTTGTATTATTTGATATGTAGGAGTTTCCTGGCCTATATATTTAACTGACCTTCTGTGGCATCCCAGGTATGTGGGTTCAGGGCAGAGAAAGAACTAATAAACAATCTAAAAAATGGGCAACATAATCCTAACTATGCCTCATTTCCCTACCTGCCATTCTTAAAGGATAGCTGGGGAAATCTGAGAAATGCTGAGGCCCAATACCAAAGCTTTACAAAGTAAGGGAAAGACAGGCCATATATAAGTACAGAAATAGTGGCCAGAATCTATATAATTTAGATAATGCTTTACAATTAAGAGTCAGGTGCTATGGACTCAACTGTATCCCCCCAAATTCATATGTTGATGACCTAATCCCAAATGTGATGGCGTTTTGAGATAAGTAATTAATAAGGAAATAATTAATGGTTACATGAGGTTATGAGGGTAGGGCCTTGATCCATAGGATTAGTGTCCTGACAATATGGGACGTCAGAACTCCAGCTCTCTGTATCATTTAATAACAGGGAGGTGACTTTCTGCAAACCAGTAAGAGAGGCTTCACCAGAAATCAATCCTGCCAGATCTTAATCTGAGACTTCTAGGCTACAGAAATGTAAGAAAATAAATATCTGTTGTTTAAGCCTCAAAGTCCATCACATTTTGTTATAGCAGCCCTAGCAGACTAGCCACCAGTAAACTAGGTTTATATGTGATTTTTGACAAGTAGAAAAGTGGTATAAAGTTTTAAAGACTAAAGTGTTAGCTTGAAAACATATGCCACACATTGAGAAGATTCTATATAAAAGTTATATAAAAGTTGAGCTACATAAAAACAGGACTAAGAAACAGGCTTAATTTTTTAATTTGCTCTTAAAGATTGCTGAAGTCATAGAACTGTTTCTTCAGTTACATTTAAAAAGGCTTCCCTGGTGTCCGATGGTAAAGAATCTGCCTGCAATGCAAGAGACCTGAGTTCAATCCTGGATTGGGAAGATCCCCTGGAGAAGGGAATGGCAACCCACTCCAGGATTCTTGCCTGGAGAATTCCATGAGCAGAGGAACTTGGCAGGCTACAGTCCATGGGGTCGCAAAGAGTTGGACATGACTGAGCGACTAACACTTTCACATTGAAAAATGCAAATGTCATTATTTGGAATGTAGAATTAATTATCTTAAAATGATTGAGATGAGTCTTTGAGTGAAGTATCTCACTTTGCTACACAAATCTCAACACAAAGATCAGTGTAACATTTCCATAATTTTGCTATACAAGCGAGGGTAGTTCTATAAAGAGCATTTTGCAGTTGTATTTTGATAAAAAATTGATGCATACTGCCTATTACACTGGCTTTTATCAGTGATCCAGAGACATAGGATTGATGATAAATTCTCAGGCAATATGTATGACTGTCAAGAACCAACAGCAAGCAAAGCCATTTTGTCTTTTGCATTAACTTTCCAGAGTCATTATCAGTCATTTAGAATTTATTCAGAAAACCTGAAATAAACAGACTTTTCTATTACATTTAGTATAAATGAATGAGGTTTAATCCAAAGCATAGAAATATATAATTTATATAAATACTATCTCAAGAAATATATAATTCAAATATACACTATCTCAAGAAATATATCATTAGAATAAGTATTATCTCAAAGAATAAGGACACAGTGACTTATTGATTGTTATTTTTCATATTCTCATCTTGGTTTTAATGCTTATACAAGAATTAGGTGGATTTGTTTCATTAATTCATTCACTCATTAAGCATGCTATTGAATAGTGAAAAAAACAAGGATTTTAGAAATTTGGAAGTCAGAGAAACCTGGATTTGAAATTGAGTTCTATCTACTCCATACCACCTCTGTGAGCTTTGGCAAGTCACTGAATCTCTCAGAGCCTGAGAATTCACATCTGAAAAATAAGGAAAAGATTTTGTGAACATTTAAAATAGTGTGTATATAACGTGGACATACCACTTAGGTTCTTTCTAAATTGCTGCCATCATTTATGGACTTTTTTTTACAACATGTGAAACAATTATCAGAAGTAAGACAGTGACAAGTAAAGACTAGTCTCTGTCCTGGAAGAACTTACAGTAATGAAGCATGTAAGATAAGTTCTAGAAATTGTTGTGGATGCTAGGACAGAAATCAGTTTAAGGTTCAGTGATGAGATGATACCACTATTTGAAAACTCACCAGTAAATTACAACAGTTAGTATTGAAAGCAAAGCTCTACTTCAGGAACACTGAGAGTCTATAGTCAGTTCGAAACTAGACATTTTGATTAGATGAAATCAACATATATAAAATGACTAATGAATGTCAGCACAGTCTCATGTGAACAGGAATAATGATAACAATGAAATATTCTAGGGGTGGATTTGGGGTTTTTAAGAGAGATTTTAAAAGCAAATATTTAAGAATTTTACTCACTTCATTTTTATTCCAGATCACTATTATGTGCAAAACAGGAACTAAAAGAAAAATTGTTTTAAATTGTCACATTTTATTTCTTAGTAACTACTAAACCGTGGATGGGGGGTGTTAAGAGTTTTGAAGACATAGTTTGAAAAATCTTATCCCATATAAGCTATTATTTTAACATACTATTAAATCCTAAGCTAAGAGAAAAATAAAACCTAACTTGGTAGAATTATACTTTTAAATTCTATTTCTCACCAATATTTAGTTTCACTTTTAAGAGTTTTGTAGTACTCATTTGAGTGGTAGTCTGTCAAAGGTCATCCAAACACAATTTTTACTTTACACAGATTTTATTAATTGAAACAGTATCATAACTGTCTGAAATAAAAAAGAACACTAACACAGATTTTTATAATATATCATATGGAAAATAGAGTAATTCTTGAACCACAGTAAATCTTGGGGAAGGTGGCAGATTTTTTGTCTTCTTGCTTGATTTTATCACCGATTTCCAGTCACATCTGTTATTCCCAATGACATCTATAAGTCACCATGTAATATTGTATTGTTTACAGTAATAATATGATTGTATTTACAATATTATTGTGTTTACAATAACACAAAGTCTTGTAATAATCTTATTATTATCTTATTATTATTTTAAATCCTTTTAACTTAAAGTAGACATGGATTTTTTAGGAACTAATAATACCATTGCAAATTAAACATTAATCATATTTTTAAATGACTATTATCCATAGAAATATATAGAAATATTTTTATTTTATTTTATAGATTTACATAGCACTTACTATGTGCAATCATCTAAGCACCTTCCAAATACTAACTGGATTAATTTTAGGATACAAAAGCAAATTTTGACGAAGATAAACTATTTGAGATAATCAGAAAACCTTGGAGTTAGTTGATGAAGGGGATATTAACAGGTGTGTAGCTCAAACTTACCAATAACTAATAGGCTTGTGTCTTCAAGCAGTGCAAGCAAATACGCCTCTTCCAATTTTTTTCCAATGTCTGTCTCTGTTGTAAATTTTACCAATCTGTGTACTCTAACTCAAATGGAGGCACTAGGTAAGGAATGGACTCTATCTTTTACTACACAGGCAACTTGGCTTACCTAAGTTTTAGAACTTCTGAATGCCATACTAGATGAGTTTTGTTCTTCGTGTAACTCAGAGTCCAGAGGAAAGGCTGGTCCATGGTCTATTCTTTTCTTCCTAGCTGCGGCGGGTCTCAGCTGCAGCGCACAGGCTTCTCTTTAATTGTGGCAGCCAGCCTCAGTACTTGAGGTGTGCAGGTGTGTGGGCTTGGCTGTCCTGCAGCACGTGGGATCTTAGTTCCCCAGTATCAAACTCAGGTCTTGCACTTTGCAATGAGGATTCTTAACTACTGGACCACCAGGGAAGTCCCCCACAGTCTACTCTTAACATAGACTAATACAATCAATGGATCAGGTTTTCCCCAAGTAACTGGATTATCTTTTCAGTAAAAGAATTCCTTGAAATTGGTGAAAGTCTTTTTGAAAACTGAAATTTCTTTTTTCTCCACTAGATTGCCAACTAGGTTGGCAAGAAACAGGTTAAGAAGCAGGATGCTTCTTTCTCTTCACCATGTGAAGTAAAATTTCACATAGGTTTTCTTAAACTTATGTACATTTAGTGTAAATAGCAGCTATCCCAAATTACCAATTTACTTTTGCAAAATAAAAGAGACTAGCCCTTTCACTGTCATTCATTTGAAATACCAATTTAAAAAAAAGGAGAAACTAGCTTGAAACTAGCTTTCTGAGGACTAAATAGCTATTGAAGTTATCAAACACTTTCCATTACTTTGTTCTTCTGAAGAAAATTGATATTAATTTTTCTTAGATGCAAAATTTATTAAATAATCCCAGTAGGTGATTAAGTGAATTCTTTTGTCCAACAACATTCACTTATTTCTGTTTTCTCTTATTTTCATTTTCTTTTATTCTTTTTCACAACTAAAGCTATTCAAAATTAAAATTATCTAGTTATTTATTTATTATTATTGGAGGCTAATTACTTTACAACATTGTGGTAGTTTTTGCCATACATTGACATGAATCAGCCACAGGGGTACATGTGTCTCCCCATCCTGAACCCCCCTCCAACTCCCTCCCCATCTCATGCCCTGGGTTTTCCCAGTACACTGGCTTTGAGTGCCCTGTTTCATGCATTGAACTTGGATTGGTCATTTATTTCACATATTGTAATATACATGTTTCAATGCTATTCTCTCAAATCACCCCACCCTTGCCTTCTCCCACAGAGTCCAAAAGTCTTTTCTTTACATCTGTTTCTCTTTTGCTGTCTTGCATACAGGGTCGTCATTACCATCTTTCTAAATTTCATATATATATATATATGCATTAATATACTGTATTGGTGTTTTTCTTTCTGACTTACTTCATTCTGTATAATAGGCTCCAGTTTCATCCACCTCATTAGAACTGACTCAAATGCATTTTTTATAGCTGAGTAATATTCCATTGTGTACCACAACTTTCTTATCCACTTGTCTTCATAGAAGCAACATCAAGGTTGCTTCCTTTCCTAGCTATTGTAAACAGCGCTGCGATGAACATTGGGGTACATGTGTCTCTTTCAGTTCTGGTTTCCTCAGTGTGTATGCCCAGCAGTGGGATTGCTGAGTCGTATGGCAGTTCTATTACCAGTTTTTTAAGGAATCTCCACTCTGTTCTCTATAGTGGCTGTACTAGTTTGTATTCCCACCAACAGTGTAAGGGGGTTCCCTTTTCTCCACACCCTCTCCAGCATTTGTTTGTAGACTTTTTGATGGCAGCCATTCTGATTGGCGTGAGATGGTGCCTCATTGTGATTTTGATTTGCATTTCTCTGATAATGAGTGATGTTGAGCATCTTTTCATGTGTTTGTTAGCCATCTGTATGTCTTCTTTGGAGAAATGTCTGTTTAGTTCTTTGGCCCATTTTTTGATTGGGTCATTTATTTTTCTGGTATTGAGGTGCATGAGCTGCTTGTATATTTTGGAGATTAATTCTTTGTCAGTTGTATATTTATAGTCACATATATATTGTGGAATAGGTTGGCATCCCCTTGACAGCTTTTTCTTAAAAGTCTTCTCCTGTTCAAACTGGCAATCAAACTGGCAAAGACTTTTGACCTCCAGTGATTCTGAGTAGGAATTGTAACGAGGGAAACAATAAAATTAAGATAGCAGTGCAAATGTTAGGGGCAGAAGTCCCAGCAAAAAACGGAATTGAGACAAAGAGTTCTGGTTTACCATCCTGTGCCTTCGGGAAACACCAAACAGACCAAGCTCACTGTATATCAACAAAAAATTAAGAGGGGTCAACACATAAGCTGGATGATATCACTGCTTAAAACTGACTTCAAAAGAAAAAGACAAAGGGAAAAGAGTAGAAGGGGGAGAAAGAGTAAAAAGAGAGTATATCCCCCTGTTAGTTTACCCTCCCCTGACTTGAAAATTTCAAGAAAATCACAACTATAGAGACCTTCTTAGGGAATGTGTTAGTATGTTTATGAGAGTTTTCCAAATAATGGAAAGATAAATAGGCAAATAAGTTGGATTTGAATGTGAACTAAGAGTAAATAAGTTCTACACAAGGAAAAAAAAAAAAAAAGTTCTACACAAGGGCATCAAGGAGTTTTCTAAGAATAAAACTCCACAAGCTTTCAGTGGATTTTGTGACAATTTATTTTAGCTCCTCAAAAATCTATAGGCATAGTTACTGGTTGCTTCCATTTGCTTGGTGGGTGACATCACCAAAACGTGCTTTATGGTATGGAGAGCAATTATGGTATAAGGCTTCAAATTACACTGTTCCTTAAGATCATAAATCTTTAATGCCAATTTAGAAGCTGGATTTGTCAAACCATACTGAGAAAAAATGATACAGTATCTTAACTTCCATTTAAAAGTTAATGCTTTAAGACTCAGCTCTAAAATCAAATGTAGGTTCAAATCTTTGCTCTACCACTTACTATGTGATCTTAAGCTAGTAGAACTTAAACTCCCTGTCCTTTAGATTCCTCGCTTGTAAAATGCTGTTAACAATGTCCCTGCTACATATGGTTGTGTGAGAATTAAGTGACTTTTGACACATAAAATGATTGATACAATGCCAGGCACATACAAGTGTTCATAGTAAGTATGTAATTATTATTAATTAAAACATTATTATTGTATAAAGTGATAATTTTATGAAATTTGGTAACAGTAATAAAAAAGAAAATCAGTAATAAATAATACTCACTAAGTACATAGACCTAAACTGAAGACTTTTTAAGTAAAGACAAACTATAAATTATGTAAAATTCTTAGGTCAAAATATCTTTAATGACCCAAATATTAAACTAATGTCCTTTTATGAGGTAGGAAGAATGCTAAACACTATATCACTTAGTGACAACCCTTAACTTACATGGAACCTGACAGCAGAATATATATACATCTATTTCTCCTAGAATTCATCTGTCATCATTACTTCTTTATTCATCCTATAGATCATATCAAAACTAAATCTCTAAAATGGAAGAAGCAAAAAGCCAAAGTTTGGAGGAAGACTTTGAAGGACAGGCCTCACACACAGGTAAGCAAAGTCAGAAGGAAAAAACAATTGTAAAATTAAAGTTAAATTTGGAGATCTCTTATCATTACTCAGTATGAAACTTAAGTAATAACTTTGAATGGGTTGATGGAATCATCTAAAAAATATTTGACTGTATAAATTAATGTGAAATCAAATACTTTTGAAACAATTTTATTTAGATATCAAAGAAAGAGAAAAACACTGATTATTGAGAATTTCTTGCTGATAGATAAAATTTTTTGCTTGTAGATAAAGCCTCTCTATCTACACTATAATTAAGTGACTTTTCTTCTCTCCTAATCTCCCCCACTGTGGGCTTTCTTTGCAATTGTAAATAATAGAAGACCAAAAGAAAAATAAATAAATTGAGTTTTTAATTTTAATTCTTTTAATCTAAAAAAATACACTAATTTTTAAAAATCTTAAATAAAATTGATTTCAATATTCTTCCAGAATAACTAAGACTTCATTTTATCCAAAGCCTGTTTTCTTGATCTGTTAAATTGTGTGTGGCAGTCTATATACCACTAGCAAGAGTTTAAAAGTCAAATAGCATGGTTTAAATTTTTAAATTCAGGTTTCTTTTAACTCTATTGAATATTAAAGTAATACTCCCTTCTCTGTTTAATGATCATATAGAATTTTTAGATTTAGTCAGGAGTTTGAATGAATTCATATGAATACTAAACAAAAATCCATGAAAACTAATTTCATAATGACAGTGACCTTCTAAGTATGACACAAAACCAAGAAATCATAAAGGAAGATTGATAAATTTAGCTATATAAATGAGGAAAAGAAGGAAGGAAGAGAGAGAGGGAAGAAACATGGAAAAGGGAGACAATTTGCTTTAAATTTTATTTCAGGACCCAAAGGAGTAATAAATGATTGGAGAAAGTTTAAACTGGAGAGTGAAGATAATGATTCAGCTGCACCTAGCAAGAAGGAGATTCTCAGACAGATGTCTTCTCCTCAGAGTAGAGATGACAAAGACTCAAAAGAAAGATTCAGCAGAAAGGTAAGATAAGAAAAAAATCTATTACTTATTATTAATAATCTACAATATGTTTTTATTAAAGTATTGTTTGTATTAGCAAAAAAAAAAAAAAAAGGAATGCAGTAAATGCCTTTGCCTAAAAGTTAGCATAGGCAACTGTTAAAAGAATGAGTTACAAATACATGACCTGACTTAGAGATAGTTCCACAATATGAGAAAGCAAGATACAAAAAGTTATGTGATACCATTTTCTACAGCAATAGAAAACAAACACTATATTTGTATTTATGCTGAAATGATTATATGAGAACATATGTAAAAAAGTATGAAAAGACACTGACCAAACTGACAATATTGGTTAAGTGGAAGGGTGGGGTTTATTGACAGTTCTCAGCTTCCTCCTTCCAAGGAGAAGGTGTCAGGGAACGTTTGACGGGAGGATTCCTATGTGCTGTCTCTCAGGAGTCCTTTGTCCCTCTTCCCGCGGAACAGCACGTGGTTCCCAGGGACTGAGGTCATTGTGTGAGGCAGGCTTGGGTCTCCTTTTGTAAACATTCTCTTTATGACAAAACTGTTTAGTCTTGCTCCCCTTTCTTGAGATATGGATTGTCTCCTGACCGTGTGATTAACATTACCCCTTGCTCCCCTGGTAACGGTTGCTGTACATTTGGTTTTCTGATCTCTATCATTCCCAAAAGAAGTTTCTTGCACCACAGCCTAAATATACTCATAGAAAAATCATTAAAGCACCTTTGCTCCATCAGAGCTTAGGTCCCCATGTCTTTTTTGTTTCTCTCTCTCTCTCTTTTTCTGGCTGATTCTCTGAAGCGTGGAGACCCGTCGTGCTCACTTTCCTGCCCAGGCTTCTAAGACCCTCTCAAGAAGGCACTTTGTGCCTTCACCCCCTCGAGAGGGCGCCTGGTGCCTTCGTGAGCGATGCAAGTCCTGTGTCAAGGGCTTTATCGGTCCTCTGCGTAAACCAGGGAATATCAGCCTCTTTCTCTCTTTTACTTTCTTATCGTCGACTCCGTACCACCAGCTTCCGGTCCACTAAAGGACCCCAACAAGGAGGAAGAAGGTAAGCAGAATAAGCCGCAATATATCCATGATATTTTTTTTTAAAAAGAGCATTTTAAAAAATTCTCATTTGTCTATTATATAATGTGTATGTAAATTGTTATTTGTGGTTCAGTCTGTTTAACAAAGAACTATGATAGCAACTTATAAATTATACAAAATATTTAACAATGATTAGGGTTAAGATAATTTGGAAAGATAACCTTAAAGCAGAAAAAATAATATGATAAGAAGAATGAGATTAAAAAAAAGAGAGAATGAGGACATTAGAAAAACAAATATAGGAGGAAGAAACAAGAGAAGTAAACAACAAAAGCACCAGATATTTCTACTTAATCCTGATATCTTCTATAAAAAACCTACCTCATAGGTTTATTGTGAAGATTAAGAAAATAATCTATATAAATTATCTAAGACATAGTAAATTTTCCGTAAATTTGGGGGTCATCCAATTTCCATGGTTCTGGGCTGTTCCACATCAATTAATCACACTATATCCCATCAACACTCCTTTATATCACATGTGTGCACATGTGTGTGTGAAGGGAAAGGGTGTTTAACATTCTGTTGCCTAAATCATAATGACATTGCAATTAAGAAAGGCTCTGCAGGTAATTTTATATTCCAGCTGCAGTGAAAAGTAGCTGTCTTACAAACTGAAGTTAGGTCTTTTCTCACTTTAGCCTAAACCAGTGCATACGAATCACCTGGAGAGCTTGTTTAAACATGGCTCACTCAGCCTCACCCTTCCAGATTCTGATTCAGTAGATCTGGGGTGGCGTCCCCAGATTTGCATTTCCCAGAACTTTTCAGCTGGCGGTGATGCTGCTAGTCTTCTGGCTAATCTGGTGAACTTCAAATATTTGTAAAAGCTGTTTTTTACAGATTCCAAAAAAATCAGTAAGTGATTAGACAAAATCTTTTAAACAACTTTTGTTGAGGAGACAATAATGTCCAAAGGCACTTTTTGGGGACACATTTAAGTGAGTATGCAGGCACTTGTGTGCATGTGTGTGTATTTAGTTTTATGAAAGTCACTCTAAAGTAGACCTTGTTGGGTAGTTTTTCACCCAAACTGGAACATTCCATGACCATCTCATAGCTCAACTATATTCAGCAATACTAATGTATGCATTGAATCACGAAATAACTACTGAACCTCTATTATGGGCCAGACACAAAACAGATATTAGAGAGTGATGGATGACACACAAAAAATTCCTGCCCCCATAGAACACAAAAGTTAGGAAAACTAACATTAGACAAATAAACATATACAATAATAGCAAGTATTATTTATTGCTATGAAGGAAAATAATAAAGCAAAAGGGGTAGAAAGTGTGGGGCAGGGACACATTTAAGTAGAATAATCAAAGAAGGTGACATTTGATCAAATGAGGTGGAAGAAAAGGCCACCTCAGGAGATAGTGAAAGTGAATCACTCAGTCACGTCCGACTCTGCGACCCCATGGAGGTAGAGGAGATAGCAAATGCAAACTCTTTAAGTTGAGAATGGGTTTGTTATGCATAAGGAATACAAATTTCTGACTGATTGATCTCTCTCATTTCTTTCATCTATTTCCAGATGAGCGTTCAAGAATATGAACTAATCCACAAAGACAAAGAAGATGAAAACTGCCTTCGTAAATACCGCAGACAGTGTATGCAGGATATGCACCAGAAGCTGAGTTTTGGGCCCAGATATGGGTTGGTGTATGAGCTGGAATCTGGGGAGCAATTCCTGGAAACCATTGAAAAGGAACAGAAAATCACCACTATCGTTGTTCACATTTATGAAGATGGTGTTAAGGGCTGTGATGCTCTAAACAGTAGCTTAACATGCCTTGCAGCTGAATACCCTATAGTCAAGTTTTGTAAAATAAAGGCTTCTAATACAGGCGCTGGGGACCGCTTTTCCTCAGACGTACTCCCCACATTGCTTGTCTACAAAGGTGGGGAACTCCTAAGCAATTTCATTAGTGTTACTGAACAGCTTGCCGAAGAATTTTTTACCGGGGATGTGGAGTCTTTCCTAAATGAATATGGGTTATTACCTGAAAAGGAGATGCACGTCCTAGAGCAGAGCAACATGGAAGAAGATATGGAATAAAGATTCACTACGTCAATGTTTCATATTTCATATTTCTCCTTTAAGCATTGAATATTGATTTTGGTAGTATTCACATTCTTTTAGGGAATACCAAACATAGCCCTGGCTTTTCTAATTTGGGGAAGAAGAACTCCAGACTGACACTAAAATTATATGATTCGGTTCAGTCGCTCAGTCATGTCTGACTCTTTGTGACCCCAATTATATGATTAGCATTTCTTAATATTTGTTACTCAAGTTGATATAACACTTTACCCCAAAACATTGTAGTCTTCAGCAAAATGTTAGTAGACAAAGAGTATATGAAAAATACTGTTGAAAGTTTTCAAAAATCCCTTTCAAGTTATATGTTGGCTTTTTTATTCCATGCTTTTCCTTATTGTTATTACTAGGTTTTTCAAATTATATTGTTAATTATAAATTTGCTTGTGTAATAAGAATAAAGTCTCATAAGGAAACAAGTCTCTATTTGAAGTCTGTTCTCTCTCAAATATTATATTATCAAGGCCCTAAAACATTATATAACCCAAAATACAAATAAATTTTCATTTGGTAAGATATTTTATATTCCAAATAAACTAATACATAAGAAACTTAGAAACACTGTGGCACATTAAAATTATTTTTTAAAAGGATTTATTTAAAAATACAGTTTCAGTTTCAGAAAATAACTAAGAAAAAAAGCGAGTAGAAACAAGGTCTTTTTTTTTAGACAAAAGAATAATATTTAGTGGTAACAATAATTACAACTATCATTTATTGATTGTCTTTTAAGGGCCAATATTTTATACATGTCATTTCTAATACTTAACCACAATTCTGCAAGTAAATATTACTCCCATTTCATAAATGATGAAATTGAAATTCAGAGAAGTAGAAGTTCTACTTCTATTTCCCTGGAAAACACTTGGAAAACTCTCCTGCTACACAAACACATGGAAATACAAAATAAAATATATTCTGAAAAATGTTTTTAAATGCACGAATGAGATAAAGAGCAAGATAAAAGAAATTTCTAGGTATCTGAATCAGAGCAAAAAATAACCATGAGTGAGAGCCAAAATATGTCCTATTGTTGAAGGCATGGTGCTTGGTAAGTAAACAAAAATGTGCTCTCAGTGACAAGTGTGCTTAAAACAGGTTGGCACATTTTCCCCTGATGAGACAATGTTGAAGCCAGACCTATGTCAAAAGTTCTAGTCTCCAGTCTCCTAGATGACTATTTTATGGCTTCTCTTCTTTCCTTAAACCTTTTTTACCCCAGTACAAACACTTTACCTTGCCCGTATTTCATTAAGAAAACAGAAATTATCAGATGAGCCCTGCTTCACCTTTCCATCACCAATCTAAAATGTGCACCTGTGTGTAAACAGTTTCCATTCATGTGAACATGGAAGAAGTTTATGCAGCCATCTAAGTTCAATGGAGAAAAGTATGCTGTGGATCCGATGCTCACCTGCACAGTAATTTTACTCCTGAAATTATTTCCCTTCTACTTACATCATCTATTTCTCACTTTCTCTATGTTGTATTCTTCATATTGGCTTGTAAATGAGTTTTTAAACTGTCCGCTATTTAAAATATGCCCCTTAAAATTTCCAGCTATCCTTCACTTCTCTGCTTCCCTTTAAAATCATGTCTCCTGAAAGAAGGGTCTAAAGTCATTATCTTTATTCCTCATTTCCAATTTTTTTCATCCAACTCCAATCAGGTCCTTGTCCCAAGCACCCTAATTACAGTTGTAGTCAATTTGTCAAACTTAAGCTTATTTCTTACAAGTCTTATTGTAACAGGGAAGAATAAATCTGACTCCATATGGGATCTGTTGCTTCTATGTTAACCTTTGTGTTATACTGCTTTTGCTATAAGTTGGTCACTAAAAGAATACAACCTGGAATATACAGGATAGCCCATTCTCAAGGTTCTGACCATTAAACATGTGACACTTTCCATTTGTATAGAGATTAAAAAGTTGCACATCTGAGAATAACATTTGTCTTGGAGGTTTATAGGAACACTGTGACCAGGATTACATGGATAAATGCAAGAGCAAAGGATTCCAGCACCAAAGTTTGCAAAAATCAGCCACAATCCCTTTCCTTTTAGTATAAAAGACACTTGAATCGTAACTCAGATAAGATGATTCTTTGGGACACAGTCCACCATCTTCTCAGTGTGCCGGTTTTCTGAATAAAGAATTCCCTGCCCCAACAACTCCTCTCTTAATTTACTGGCCTGTTGTGCAGCAAGCAGTATGAGCTTAGACTCAGTAACATTATTCCTTATTTTATTCTATCTCCAATAAGCATGTGTCAGCACTGACCACCTCCCCTCTTAAGTCACTTCTAGCTTCTTTGAAAATACAGTCTATTCCTATCACCTGACTATTCCTTCTAAATCTCCTTCTCTAACTTCTCTAGACATTCATCCTAGGTAGCCCTCTCCCACCTATAGTCTTAAATACTATTTATATTCAGACTGCTTTCAAAATCCCATTTCCAGCTCTCCCTCTCTCCTGGACTCCAAAATCTCATTTCTCAATTAGAGGAAAGAGGAAAAAAGGAAAAGAAGAATGGTAAAGAAAAAGAAGATCTGCAATTACCTTAGATAATGGTGATACAAACGTGGGTGAGCCAGAATTCCTAACTATGACTAGCTTACAATGACCAGCCCTAGCATATAGTTGCTACAATAAGTAGTTTCTGCTTATGAATCCAAAATTCCATCTTTTATTCCTCTTTATAAATTGGGAAAGGCATTTTAAATACCCTGTGGCCTATTTCTAACTTAATGAATGCTAGACATAACAAAAAGATAAAAAGTGCTGGGAGGGAGACTGAAGGGTAATTATATATAAAGTGAGGAGCTTTTAAAAAATAGTTCCACATGTTTTCTATTATCAAGTAACTGCTAATGAATTTATTAATCTCTTACAGGGTTCTCTGTCAGGGAATTATTGGACTTAAAAACCATAGCAAAAATAGGATCTTTATATGTATATTTATAATTTAAAATCTCCTTAGTAAAACAGCTCTTTTAGGTTGATATTAATTCCATGGACTAGAAGTAAATATTTAAAAAGATGATTGCAAGGCAGTGAGGAAGAATAGTCAAACATGTATCTCAAAAGAAAACAATATTTTAAGAGTAAAGTATAAGTTCTTTTCAATCATCAGTCATTATTAACTGCAGTGTAGTGTAGCTTCGTGGGGCAGAGGGAGAAACGCATCACTTAATGGTGAAAGAAGACTCTCATCTATGGAAAAAAGGAAAAATGAGTGCTTTGAAAAAATTCCTGTTCAATGAAAGCTTTGCTCTTTTAAGAAATAACCCACTGTGCATTAATTTAAAATAGAGAGCTAGCAAGCTTAAGCAGGACTAGACCCTGGAATGTATTTAACCCATAACTGCCAAAACAAAAGTAACTAGGTGGTACCTATGTAAAGGCAGTAGTGATGATAGCAACCATTCTCCAAATAAGCACTCAGTGACTAACAGATGCCAGAGTGAAGCTTTGATGAGTGCATCAGGAAGAGTCAGACAAAAGGCAGGATTTGACTAGAATATTTGAAGCCCGCTGTGGCAGAAATCCTGGATTACAAACTCCCCTCATGTAAACACTTAATCTGCTATGATATTTGGCAGGAGGAGAGAAAGAGAAACATTTTTGTCTCAGCAAAAGAATAAAGTTTCTAATGTAAAGATTTCAAATGTCATAACATGTCCCAAATCAAACCACCCAAATAAGAACTGGAATAGACTTGAAAGAAAAGCCAAGAGCGTTAGTTGGAAAATAATAGGAAAATCTGTAGGGAACAGCAGAATTATCTTGGAAAGTGAGAAGCTTATTCACTAGTTTACAAAATTTATTGATAAGCTGCAGTGTGCCATGCAGTGTCCTTGACCTTAGGGAGATCAAGGTAAAGAGACATTTAAACAAGCAGTAGATGAATAATGCACCTACATTTGTGTATAAGCCTATGTCTGTATTAGCAGTGGCAGTTAGTATTCTGAGCACTGGTGCCAGACTTTCTAGGTTTGAATCTACTCACTAATTTTGTGACCTTAGGCAAGTTAGTTAACTTCTTTATACCTGTTTCTTCATCTATAAAATAAGGAAAATAATAGCACAGTTTGGAAAAAAAAATAAGTAAATTATGTAAACTACTTAGAATGGCACCTGTCACCCAATGTTAGTTATTATTGTGATAATTATATATTGTTATATATAATTATATATGAAGCAAAATGGTAATATGGTACATAAATATAAGATCTCAAGATATGCTTACATAAATAGAAGCTCATTTATGAATAAGTTGGAATGTTATTATTTACCCAACCATACCACTCATTCCTCTATATAAGACCTTATTTTTTAAATCTATATATTTGAACTGAAAGAGAAAGATTATAAAAAGCTGTCATTTCAAATTGACAATTTGAAATTGTCATTTTGTGTCATCACAAAAATATAAATTAAATCAGTTTTGAAAATAGAAGTACCAAATAAACATTAGCATACAAATAAGAAAGAAATCTACACAATAGTGGTGATGCTAGTGTTAAAGTACCCGTCTGCCAATGCAGGATTCATAAGAGATGTGGGTTCAATCCCTGAGTTCAATCCCTGGGTCGGGAAGATCCTCTGGAGGAGGGCATGGCAACCCACTGCAGTATTCTTGCCTGGAGAATTTAATGGACAGAGGAGCCTCATGGGCTACAGTCCATAGGGTTGCAAAGAGTGGACACAACTGAAGTGACTTAGCACTCATGCACATACTGAATTTATTGCAGAATATAATTATGATCATATATCTAGCTGCTCAAATAAATCTAGTAAGCTATTATCTTACAATAAAAATTTGATCTGTTTTTCTTTGCTCTTTTTCCAAATATTCAACAAATATTTGAGTATCTAATATGTACAAGGAATTATGTTAGATAATAGAGGTGTGGTGATTAAAATGGGAAACATATAGTTATTTGTTCTTCTCAAGATACTTGCAATTAGGAGCACACATTTCTGAAATTTAAAAGATGGGGATTTATTTTTATTTCTCACATTCCGAGGCCTTCTCTTCTGGAACCCAAGCTGATATTGAATTTCAGTGAAGAAACTGTCATTCACTCAGGCCCCTCTGATTAGCTAATACACTGCTGTATCTACTTATAGTTCCTCCTCTTACTGTCACTACTAACTTCCTTTTTGAATCTTCAATTTCAATAAATCATTCTCTGATGATAGCCATCTACCCCTTCAACGCTCTCAATCCTCTATTCCCAACGCATATTCTTTAGGACCTCCAATTTCTCAACCTCATCTTTTTAACAGTATCTCCATGTTCATGGTTTCTATCCTTCCCATGTGGCCTAGACACTTGGCAGATGACATCAACCACCTTCCTGCTGGCCCACTCCATATTTTATCCTTTTATTCTTCCAAAGCACTTCTCTTTTAAGTCCCCAAAGTTCTGAACATTTCAACTAGAGTCCATAGCTTGTCCAGTAAACAATTACCTCTTCCATTTCTCACAACCAACATTTCAAACCTTTCTCATTCTCCCTCAGTCCTCCCCTTACAAATCCTTCCTCCTCTGAACAAATGAGCTTGATTTCAACATTGCAGAAGAAATTGAGCCTCCTCAGCAAGAATTTCCCTAATTATTTACCTCATATATATTAACCCACTATTTGCCATTTCATTGTTCTCAGAGATGTCTCTCTTTACAAGGCTAATCCTGACATCTGTGATTTTAATCAGATTATACGATTCAAATTTCACAACTTTTTTGCTTAAATTATATAATTTTTCTTCTCCTTCTAACTAATTTCTTATTCACAACCTAAAGTCAAGTATGTATCTCTGATTAAAATTTTTTTCTCTAGGTCTTCAGAATTCTCACTAGCTGTGATGTTCTCTAACATTTTCCTTCTCTTCATTGACATATTCTTGAAAAAAAAATCCATGTCCTTATTAATCTTTTCTTTCTTTCTTTCCATTTACTTCTCCACCTCTCTTTCTCAACCACTCCACTAAAAGTGATTCTGACAATGACCTCTGTGTCAGGAAGGTTTCTAGCAAGGAACAACACAACAGAAAGGTATGACTGAAGGAAGTTTAATGAAGAGACTACACACACACACACATACACACACACACACATATACACATATGTACTATATGTATATATACAAGGATGTGAGCAAGAAATTAACAAGAAATGGTATAGCACCACAGGGCCAGCAACAGATGAAAATGACTACTACCCCTCAAGCCTTGAGGAAACCAGTGAGACATATCAATAGTATAAGAAAGTGCTGCCCAACAGGAGCTGTAGCTGTTGGGAGAGAACACTGCCCCTGCCAATCTATGACCCAGGAGGGAGAGATACATCAAAATAAATAACCGGGGCTCTCTTCCTTCTGTTCTCTTATCTTTCCTTCATGCCTCCCATTGTCCAAACCTAACCAGAGGCCACAGGGCAGGAGAATCTTATTTCAATGTGTGTTAAGTCAACTTTCCCTGGGCACAAAGCAGATTGGAGAAGGATAGAAAGTGGTTCTTAAGAGGCAAATGGGGGAATACACAACACAACCATCTAACCACTAAACCCGTTAGACTCTATAATCCTCATCTTGAAACAAATATAAAGGCAAAAACACCACGTAAGTCATGATTACTAAAGAATTCATGTGAAGGCAATACTAGCCATGTTATCCAATAGCAGCTTTGGAGACTCCAAATAACATAGCTAACATTTTTATAATGTGTTATAGTATCAAAAGATTTCACATATACTATCTTATTTGATTCTCACAATTCCTCTATAAGAGAAGCAGAACAATGGTTTTAATATGTCTTGTTCAAGGATGGAGACATTTTTTTCCAGCTTTACTGAGGTATAATAGAAAGAGCTATAAGACATATAAAGTATACAACAAGATGATTTGATACACACATACATCGTGAGAGGATCCCCATCACCAATCAAGTTAACCAACATAGAGGATGGAGAGATCGAAGTGTTTGTGCTCAGCTGACTTGCTCAGCTTTATACAGCTAAGAAGAGGTAGAATTTGAACTTAATGCCCAGCACTGACACTTTTCAGATTACATCATATTCTTTATCTAGCAGTCACCAACATGAAGAACACATTAACAACCAAATTTGGGATTCTCGGGGATTAGAATATCTGTTTTAACACATTTCAAGTCCATATCTCAATTCTACAGAAAACAAAGCAGAAGTTACCTGGAATCCAGACAAAGCTTCAGTATATTTCACAACTCCAACAACAAATGCAGTGGCCATGGCCCTGGGGAGAGAGAACAAAGTTAAGTATACAGTAATCTCAGTTTTCAATTATGGGTTTTCCTTATGTGGGCAATAGCATTTAAGGAAAACATTGCATTTTATCTTTACTTGAGGTTCTCAGTTATAACAAGCATCAAAGTCCTTTTATCTTTCATGGCTCTTTTATTTTTCCATAATATATAAGACAATGCTGCTTCTTCATCACTCAATCATGTCTGACTCTGCGACCCCATGGACCTCAGCATGCCAGGCTTCCCTGTCCTTCACCAATTCCCGGAGCTTGCTCAAACTCATGACCGTTGAGTCAGTGATGCCATCCAACCATCTCATCCTCTGTCGTCCCCCTCTTCTCCTGCCTTTGATCTTTTCCAGCATCAGGGTCTTTTCTAATGAGTCGACTCTTCACATCAGGTGGCCAAAGTTTTGGAGCTTCTAAAAATTAGTTTCCATAAAACCAGGTATTTCACCCTAAGCTATTTTACTTCTCAGTGTCCATCCCCACTCCCAGCCCCTGAACACATACTACCTTAATTTAAATATGTTATCTCAAAAATAGTAATTTGTTTTTAAATGTTGTCACTTATTTATCGACAACACATAGTTAACTTTAATATACTGATCCTGTTCTAACAAATTAATGTACTTTCAACAGGCAACAATAATCACACTTGAAATTCAACTTGTTGGGCTACTTGAATTATGAGACTTACATAATAAATTACATAAGTGCCAAGAAGTTTAGAAGAATAAGACTATAGCTTTACGCTATATTTACTTTTTATTAAAATTACAGATGACACTTTGCCTGTCATTTTTCCTACCTTGAGTATTTAAGGACAAAAAGGACTTAAAAATTTTTTTTGTTGTAGTTTTTGTTTTAGTGGGGGAATGGAAAGGAATTTTAAACTTGTTTTGACTTTTCCTGAGGTGAGTAGCAGTGAAATACTACCCATTTGAAATAAGAATTATTTTACTACTCTTCTCAGTTCCACAGTGAAAAGTTAAAGTAGAAACAGTTTCAAACATAACTATAGTAACAAGAATATAAATTATTTAAACCTATTCGTTAAAGCATATACATGCTAAATTGCTTCAGTTGTGTCCAACTCTCTGCGACCCTACGGACTGCCGTCCACCAGGTTCTTCTGTCAGTGGGATTAGACTTTAAAAATCAAGATACTTTCTGTTCAAAAGAGATACGTTTAAAATATAAGGACACAGAAAAGTTGGAAGTAAAATGATGGGAAAGCTACAACAAGAAAATAATTTTAAAGCATGAATCACTAAATTAATATCAGACAAAATAAGCTTAAAGAGAAAAGCATTATTAGATATAGAAATGGTCATTACATAATGATAATATGGTACATTTTAACAGGAAGATCTATCAATATTAAGCTTACAAATACCTAATAAAATGCTATAAAATATACACAGTACAAATTAATAAAATACAGGTGAAGGTCCCTGGCAGTCCAGGGTTTTAAGACTCCACACTTCCATTGCAGAGGACACAGATTCAATCCATCATCAGGGAACTAAGATCCTGCATGCCGCAGCCAAAAAAAAACTTTTTAAATAAAAAAAAATTAAAAATAATTTTTTAAATAAAATACAGGAAGAAAGTGATTAATCCACCATCAGATATTTCAGCTCAGTTCTTTTGATCTTTAATACATCAAATAAAAAATTATTATCAATGTAGCTATTAACCACATAATTAAGAAGTTTGATCTAAGGGACATATAAAACATTGCAATGAATAATTAGTGAACTAATAATTTCCCCCATCTAGCACACAAAGAATATTTTCAAAGGTTAATAAGCTATGTCACTATAAAGCAGATCACTGCTTTTTAGGACACTGAGATTAAATCAGCTATGATTCTTAACCTTGCATTATCACAGTCGACATCCAAAGTGAAAGCTCTCCCAGTCTCTTCCCACTCACTACTGCTTGCCCATTCCCAACCTGCTGTTTGCCATAATATGCTACTATACCATTGTCACCATTCACTTCCGTTTCCTCTAAAAGCAGTATGCTTCCCTTTATTTTCAACCTTTTCTCCAAGCATTCCTTCCACATCTTCGCCATAAGTGGAACCTAGTTCTTCAAAGAAGATCCTCTTTCTCTTTATTGCTTTCAAGTGGTAATTGTCTATTCTTTCAAAATTCAAATAGCATTGACACACTTGCAAGCAAGTGGGAACAATGATCTAGAGTGAAGAAGAGTGTCAATGCTATTTGGATTTTGAAAGAATAGACAATTACCACTTCAAAAGACTCATGTTGTTTGCATCACTTTTCCTTCCCCCTTGAAACTGTCAACTAGTGTCATTCCAATTATTCTCCTTCATTTATCAAAAATATCATACTCAACTCACACAGCCTTCTCTTATGCTTCAAGTTCTATTATCATGTTGAGTATTATCATTATTCTAGCAGATCATCCTTCCATAATCTGAACTCTGTTCCTTGACTGCCTCATTTCTTTATCTCCAGTAACCTAGTTTACCTCAGTCATGCACTTCATTTACTATCATCTATGAGTTTCTTCTCAAATCACTATTCCAAGCATTCTTGCTTATGATCACAATCACAATCATATCTCTGTATTTACTCAACTACCAAAATTTTGAGTTTTTTATTTTTTTCTCGATCTTCAGTGCATTGATACAATTCACCAGAACATTCTCTTTCTTTCTCTATTGCATTGTTTTTCCCCCTTTCTCTCTCTTCATTTTTTAACTCAGTTTAGATTTATGTTCATTATTTAAATAATATCCTTTAAACAACCCTATCGGCAATGTCTTAAATTTCTTAGCCTTTGCTTTCAGCTTATCTGTTGAACAAGGCCCTCAAACCCTGCCACTTACTTTTTCTATTCTTAAATCTGAGAAGTCAGGCTACTTGGAGGGGGAATCATAGAAGTTCATTTATTTATTATTATTAACCTCAAATGGGGCTTACCAGTATCTGGTAACCCTGCTGTGTTTGTTTGATTGAGTTGATCTCCCATTCTTTGCAACAAGCCTATGAAATCTTATTCACGCTCATCTTTCTTCACTCACAGTAGATGACCTTGCCAACTTCATAAAGATCTGAAGTCATCAGATGAAATTAACTTTCCACTACTGAATCTACAAGCCCACATACACCTGCACCAATTTTCTCCTCTCTCTGAGCTATTATATTAGAATAGATGTTCCTTCTCCCAAAGCCAGTAGCTGCCTATGCTTTAGAGAATTTCCCCTCCCTCCTTCTCAGGAATCATACCTTCATGTTTTCTTCGGTATAGTTATCCCTCTTTGCTTCTGCATATTCAATCACTCTCTTTCATCAGCATCTTTCCCCTTAACATATATATGCTCTACCAACTACTATGTTTAGTAAGTTATTGATACTTTCCTGAACCTCAGCTTCTGAATTGTTTTTAAAAAGTAGGATAGGAACTTCTCTTGTAGTCCAGAAGTTAAGAATTCACCATGCAATTCAGGGGAAGAGAGTTTGATCCCTGGTCCGGGAAGTAAGATTCCACACGCCACGAAGTTGCTAAGCCTGCGTGCCACAACTACTGAAATCCATGTGTGCTGCAACTACTATAGCCCCATGCTACAACTAGAGAGTCCATGAGCCACTGTGAAAAATCCCACATGCCACAACTAAGACCCAACGCAGCCAAATAAATATTTTTAAATATGATAAAAATGAAATAATAAAGGAATGAAAATGGTAAAAATGAAAATACTCTGTAAACTGTGGTTGGTGGCTTAGTCCCTAAGTCATGTCCGACTTTTCGCAACCCTATGGATTATAGCCCATCAGTCTCCCCTGTCCATGAGATTTCCCAGGCAAGAATAATAGAGTGGGTTGCCATTTCCTCCTCTGTTGTAAACTGTAAAGCAATATATAATGAGAGAGTTTAACGTTGTTAGAATTTGTTTCAATCTAAAGATCAAAGCAATTAAGTGACTTCCTGAGGTTTTGTTGTTTCCTAACTGAAAGATCCAGGGATACAACTCTACTCTCCGTTATCATTAGGTATTATTTCATTTATAATTAAAATCTAGAAAATTATTATCAGTAGTACTAATAATACTAGTAGTATTCAAGAAAATACTAGTAGTATTTCAAGAAAAGTAGTACGTTTCTTGAAAGCATAGAAATCTTTCTTAGAAATATTTTTAAATGACATAATTTTTGTGTAGATGTAGATATTGCAGTCAGCAACTTATTGACATTCAGAATTTTAATCATGGGCAGGCATCTGGCATATCTACAACTAAATTGGATTTGACTAAAATAGAATCTGAGCTGATTAAAGTACCTTCATCCCCATTATCAAGTTTCTCTTTACAGTTCTGTAAACATAAGATCCCCTTAACAAACTAAACAAATTGAGTGAAAAAATATTTTCCTAAAAAGAATATGTATTTATATTCATATATATACACACACACACACAAGTATAACAGAAACACTTTGCTGTACATCTAAAACGACATTGGAAATCAGCTATTGTTGTTGTTGTTCAGTCACTAAATCATTAAGGTTTCTAGTGGCCAAAGACTAAACATGTATCTTTAACTTTGAAACTCAGAAGGAAATGGAGGCTGTAGAATCTTCAGGAAACATTGGTGGCTAGTGGAAATTGTCATTAAATGGCAACCCTCATCGTGAAGGACAGCACTTTCACTTGCAATAATGTGAAATGTAGAATAAACTTGTGAAAATTGCAAAAGAGAAGAAGTAACCTAATAAACTTGTAGATCTTGCCGAAGAGATTTACAGGTGGAATACTGAAAATGCCAACTGATTTCTTATAACTGGCCATGATCAAATATGAGAAGAGAGAGATGAACTAAATAAGAAACTGTTCAGTTTTGGAGAAAAGTTTATAAAAAATAGAAAGGGCCCAGAACACTTGTCCAGATAGCAAGAGTTTCTCAAGAAGGAAATGCCCTGTGGGCAAAGATCAAAGACAGGGAATTGCTAGTGAAACATGGAGCTATAATAATCTTTAAGACTTTGGAAATATTTAAGCCAGTAACTCATAGATCTCTTAGCCAAACAAAAAGACTTCTAAGAATCATATGATCAGACTGTAGTCCTCTAAGCTAGACAATGGGTATCTAAGATTTTCAAGGGTATTGTCCTTCAGTGCCCTGACTCTCAGCTCAGAGGACAGAGAGATGTCCATCTTGAAGAGATTTGTGGGCATGCCTTTTATCCAATGGAATGGATAATTTGCTTCACATTAAATAAAAGATATCTTTAAAGGAATTACATCAGTTTAGTCTTAAAGGGAGAGACAGGTCAAAATAAAGAGGCTTCTGAGCCTTAAACCTTCAAGAATAGGGAGCAAGTTGAGAAAGCTTCTCAGCTTCAAACATTTGCTATGTCTCATGAAAAAGGACTCAGAATAGAGGCACAATTTTGAAAATCACTCTCAGGGAGAAGAATTAGGTCCTAATTGACACACATTCTCTGCTCACAGAACGTGATGAATTAGACATATGCCTAACTGAAGTTCAGAATTACTATGGAGCATTCACTGCATTGTACCTCCAACTTCCCTTCTTTTTGAACAAGAGTGTCAACTGCCTGTCTTTCCATTATATGCTGGATGAGAGGGGGCAGAAAAGTTGGTTCTTTAGATCATGCATCTTTAGATTGAGAGAAACTGCAGCAATGGTTGCTCATGTATACCTGAAACTGATTTAGAAGACAAAATTATGAGCCTTGAGCCTGCATCTTATGGAATAGGACCTTAAGGTGTTTGAGGAAGTGGTGAATGCATTTTCCACATGTCAGGAACATGAACTGCTATAGCCAGGGGTATATTATGGTAACTAATTTCCAAAGATGGCTGCCATCAAGCCTTTTTCTTCTTGCATATACATAACCATTGAGAGGTAAAATTTCTTCTTCCTTTTCCCCTTTAATCCAGGCTTGTCCTATAGATTAGTTTTCTGAACAATATAATATAGAGAAATACAATGTAGAGAAAGTGATGTTCTGAGACTTCCGAGCCAAGACCTCAAGAGAACCTACAGCTTCTACTTCTCTTGGAACTCTCACTTCGGATGCTACTGCTTGGATTCCAGCCATCATGGTAGGAAGAAGTCCAGCCATCATGATAGGAAGAAGTCCAGCCATCAGGATAGGAAGAAGTCCAGTCACCATGACAGAAGAACTACAGCTGCATGGAGGATCGAGGTGGGAGAGTTGAGTACCTAGCAAACAGCCAGCATCAATAGCCAATCATGTGAGTAAATTATTTTGGATGTTTCAAGCCTGATCAGCCTCCTAGAAAGTTGTGTCTGTGTGTGTGTGTGTGTGTGTGTGTGCGTGTGTGTGTGCGTGCACATGCCCAGTTGTGTCTGACTCTCTGTGACACCATGGACTGTCGCCTGCCAGGCTGCTCTGTCCATGGAATTTTCCAAGCCAAAATACTGGAGCAGGCTGCCATTTCCTACTCCAGAGGATCTTCCCGGCTCAGGGATTAACCCCACATCTCTTGCATCTTCTGCACTGGCAGACAGATTCTTCACCACTGCGCCTCCTGGGAAGTACCAAAAAACAGGAGCCTGGCAGGCTACAGTTCATGGGGTCATAGAAGAGTCAGACACAACTTAGTGAGTAAATAAAAGCAAATACTATACAACTGTACTGGGGTTTCCCTGGTGGCTCAATAGTAAAGAACGTATCTGCCAATGCAGGAGATGTATGTTCGATCCCCAGGTCAGGAAGGTTCCTTGGAGAAGGAAATGGACACCCACTCCAGTATTTTTGCCTGGAAAATCCCATGCACAGAAAATTGTAGCTCTAGACATCATATAGAGCAGAATCAGCCAACTGATACCTGTCAACTCAGAATTATTTGAAAAATTAAATGATTGTTGTTTCAAGTCAATTACGTTTATGGATGGTTTGTTAGTAATAAACAATCAAAGCAACACATGTGTTAACATCATTAAGGAAATAAAATGATCAAGAAACTCATTTCAAAAAATAAATATATATGACCTAATGAAACTTACAAGCTTTTGCACAGCAAAGGAAACCATAAAAAGAAAAAAATGAAAAGACAACTTCAGAAGTGGGAGAAAATAATTGCAAATGATATGACTAAGAAAGGCTTAATCTCCAAATATATGCAAACAGCTCACACAACTCAACAAAAAACCAAACAAACCCAATCAAAAAAAGGGTAGAAGACTTGAACAGATATTTCTCCAAAGAAGACATAGAGGTGGCCAATAGGCACATGAAAAGATGTTCAACATCATTATTAGAGAAATGCAAATCTAAACTACAATAAGGTACCACCTCACACGAATCAGAATGCTCATCATTAAAAAGTCTACAAATAACAAATGCTGCAGAGGGTGTGAAGAAAATGGAATGCTCCTACAGTGTTGGTGAGAATGTAAGTTGGTTTAGCCACTATGGAAAACAGTATGGAAGTTCCTCAAAAACTAAAAGTAGAGTTGCGATATGATCCAGCAATCCCCTCCTGGGCATATACCCAGACAAAACAATAATTCAAAAAGATACATTCACCCCTATGTTCATAGCAGCACTATTCACAATAGCCAAGACATGGAAACAAGTTAAATGTTCATCAACAGATAAATGGATAAAGATGTGGTGCTTATATACAATGCAGTATTATTCAGCCATAAAAAAGATAATGCTATTTGCAGCAAAATGGATGCAACTAGAGATGATCATACTCAGTGAAGTCATTCAGAAAGACAAATACCATATAATATCACTTAAATGTGGAATCTAAAATATGGCACAGACTACAGACAGAAACAAGACTCACAGAACAGAAACAGACTCACAGAGAACAGATGTGTTTGCCAAGGGAGGAAGGGAGAGTGAGTGATGGACTGGGAGTTTGGAGTTAGTAGATGCAAACTATTACACTTAGAATGGATAGACAATAAGGTCCTACTGTATAGCCCAGGAAACTATATATAATCTCCTGGGATAAGCCATAATGGAAAAAAAATATTTAAAAAGAATGTATACATGTGTATGACTGAGTCACTTTGCTTTACAGCAGAATTTAATACAACACTAATCAATCAACTATACTTCAATTAAAAAAGCTCACTTCAACCCAAGAACTAAAACATCACCAATATTGTCTAATTGGTTCATTTGTTCCTTCTCACCTTTCTATTTTGCTTCACTCTCACTCTGAAATGGTAACCATGAATTCTTACTACATGCTGCTTTCAGTTCAGTTTAGTTCAGTCACTCAGTCGTGTCTGACTCTTTGCAATCCCATGGACTGCAGCACACCAGTCCTCCCTGTTCATCACCAACTCCCGGAGTTTACTCAAACTCATATCCGTTGAGTCAGTGATGCCATCCAACCATCTCATTCTCTATCATCCCCTTTTCCTCCCACCTTCAACCTTTCCCAGCATCAGGGTCTTTTCAAATGAGTCAGCTCTTTGTATTGGATGTCCAAAGTATTAGAGTTTCAGCTTCAACATCAGTCCTTCCAACGAATATTCAGGACTGATTTCCTTTAGGATTGACTGGTTTGATCTCCTTGCAGTCCAAGGGACTCTCAAGAGTCTTCTCCAACACCACAGTTCAAAAGCATCAATTCTTTGGCACTCAGCTTTCTTTATAGTCCAACTCTCACATCCATACATGACTACTGGAAAAACGATAGCCTTGACTAGACAGATCTTTGTTGGCAAAGTAACATCTCTGCTTTTTAATATGCCGTCTAGGTCGGTCACAAGTTTTCTCTCAAGGAGTAAGCGTCTTTTAATTTCATGGCTGCAGTTACCATCTGCAGTGGTTTTGGAGCCCAAAAAAGTCGTCTGCCACTGTTTCTCCACCTATTTGCCTTGAAGTGATGGAACCAGATGCCATGATCTTTGTTTTCTGAATGTTGAGCTCTTTTACTTAAAAAAAAAAAAAAAGCTTTTGCACAAATATATGTATTCCAAAATAACACAGCTTAGATTTGTTTCTAAGCTTTATAAAAACTGCATGTAGGCTTCTAAGGCTTGCTTTATTTAATCATCCCATCATTCTCAGGTCATTCTCACTGCTAAATAAAATTACAAAACCTACAACTTCTTACTTTCTTGTCAGTGGTGGCTAAGAACAGAGCTGCCTTAACATTCCCACACATGTACTCTTACGCACATATGCACGAATCTAAGGTATACATGCAGGAGTAGAATGGTTAGGTTTTAGAATTCATGAATGCTTAATTATACAAGATAATGCCCAATTGCTTTCCAAAGTGTACCAGTTTACAACTCCACCTTTAGAAATCTTCCTGATGTGCATCTTCTTCATCGGTACTGTCGTATTTCTTAATTTCTCCATCTATTGGATGTAAAATAGTATTCATTGTGGCCTTTTAATTAGTTGATCTCTTGAAATTAAACATCTTTTCATATGTTTAGTCACACCCTCTTAAAATGCCATTTCTCTTTTGCTCATTTTTTTTTCTTACAGGACAATGATGAATAGAAATTATGTGATAATAGGCATCCTTGTCATGTTCCTGGTTTTTAATGTATACAACTTCATCATGATGCATTATCCTTTTTAAATAATGTTGAATTCAGTTTATCAATAATGCTTTTGACTTTCAGATCTGTTAATAAGTGCTGTAAGTCTGCAATTTTCTTTTCTCCTACCAAATGTCTGATTCAAGTATCAATAAAAACTACACAGGCCTTGTAAATTGAGCCGAAGAGTATTCCCTCATTATCTATTGAGTTTGCATGAAATGTTCGAATAGCACAGTCTTTGAAAGGGAAGTAAAACATTTGGATGTTCTTTACCAAAAATTTTAAAAGCATTTTCTATTCAATACTATTGAGTAAGTAGTATGTAGCTTGTCTATTTCTTCTTCAGCCAATTTAAGGGAAAGGTACTTTCCTAGACCTTGGCCTATTTTGTCTAAGTTTTCAAATACATTAGAAATGCTCCTGGTAGTCTTATCATTTTCATCTCTGCTATGGGTTAAGACCCCATTTTCAATCTTTATGTTGTTTAGACTTGTTTTCTTCTTACTCAAATACACCAATTTGTTTTGTCATGAAAACAACTTCAACATTGTCATTCTATGTTTTCTAACTCATTGATTTCTTCCCTTTTCCTGTGTCTTCCTGCTTTATGTTGTGTTTATTCTGTCAATCTTTTCCTAAGTTATACACTTTGCCTTTAAGCATTTAAAATCATTTTCCTCTAAGTGCACTTTCTGGTGCATCACCCAATTTTTCCAAATGTAACACATAATTAGGTTCTAAGTATGTTTTTTTCTTTCATCTATGAAGCTTTTTTAATCTTGTAAAACCATGATTAAAAAATAACTTTTATTAGTTTTTAAAATAACCAACTTCTAATTTATCTCTGTTCATTTAATACCAACTTTATGAAATTTATTGTAACTTACTTCATGCCTAATAATGCTCAATTCTTGCTAAAACACAATGCTTCCGAAGAATGTTCTCTGTTGCTCATTCTAGACGTGGTCATCGAATCAATACTGTTAACTGCATTGTTAAAATCTGCATTTTCATTTTTGGGTCTGACATGTTAGTAACTGAGAGCTGTTACAATTTCTGACTGTTGCTCCATTTGCTGCTTTAGCCCTGGGCTTCCCAGGTAGCACTAGTGGTAAAGAACCCGCCTGCCAATGCAGGAGACGTAAGAGATGTGGGTTTGATCTCTGGGTCAGGAGATCCGCTGGAGGAGGTAACACGCTCCAGTATTCTTGCCTGGAGGATCCCAAGGACAGAGGAGACTGGTGGGCCACCGCCCAAGGTAGCAAAAAGTTGGACATGACTGAAGTGACTTAGTACGCATGCATTACACATTTTGAGGCCATTTTATTAAGCATAAAGAAATTTAAAATTATATATATATTTCTAATGAATTTATCCTCTTACCATTATTTAGAGGTCTTCTCCATCTTTAATAATACTATCATAAAGTCTAATTTTGATTTGATAGCACCGAAGCTACATACATTTTCTTTTGCTATTTGCCCATCTTTTTCATCCTTTAAAAAATCCAGCCTATACCAGATTTTCAAAAAACGGAATCAATGTTTTTAACTGGGTTTAGCCTATTCATAGTTATTTTCATTATTTGACTTGTTACTATTATTATCTTACTAATTTTGTCCCTCACCCCTAATTTCTTTCCTTTTTGTATTGAGTTGTAATCTTCCTATTCCATATTTTAAAATTTTTCTTTGGAACTGTTGTTCATTTCATATCTATTGTTTTAACAGTTATACATTTTATGATACATATCTAACATAATTTCAAAGTTAAATAGTATCTTAACCCATTTTTTGAATAAGAAAACACTTCAGAACACTTGAACTCTAATCACTCCCCTCCCATCTTATAAGTTATTATTCAGTTTTTCAATTATATCCTATTTTAAAAGTCCACATTAATATTGCATAAAATGTTTTTATTTAATTACAATTTTGCTTCTTATAAACACTTCTTTCATCACAATTGTTTTATACAAAAAAACACTTTTGATTTACATGTTTTTCATTTATTTGCTTACTAGTTTTCAATTTCCGACTGTCCTTTTGAAATCATTTTTCTTCTTGAAGATCATCCTTTTGCAATTTCCTTAATGAAATTCCACTGATGGTAAAATCTGTTTTTTATTTGAAGGTAGCTTTATTTCAGTTTTGCTTCATACAAATTCCAAGTTGATAATTTTTTTTCTCAGAATTTTGCAGCCACTATTCTACCATCTTCAGAGTCCCTGTTGCTATCGATAAGCCTTCTAAAGTTCTGTCTTGCCTTTACTGATGATCTTTTCCTCACTTTGACTGCTTTAAGAATCTTTTGTTTGGTATCTCACAGTTATAATACATTGAGTTTAGGCTTAGATTTCATCTATATATACTTAGGATATATTGTGCTTCCTGAATTTATGAATTTGTGTTTTTCCAACCAATGTGGAAAATTGTTACTTCTTCAAATATTGCCACTTCATCCTCTCTATTCTCTCCTGCTGGTACTTCTAGCCTTCAAAATTCTTCCTTCCATATCTCTTACCTTCTCCTTAATATTTATTTTCTAGCACCTTCTTCTCCTTGCTGCACACTGGGTAATTTCTTTGTATCTAGCTTCCAGTTTATTTATTGACTATTCAGCTGAGTTAATATCATATTCAACATGTCTGTTTTTTAATTTTTAATTGCAAGTAATATATTTTTTATCTAGCAGTTTCATTTCTTTTTCAGATCTGCCTGTGGTTCCATCCTTTATGTGCGTTGATGACGAGACTGTGGAAAAGTGAGTCCAAAGTTTATTTCTATGGGTTCTTCCTCATGCTATTAATAGGCAGTTTCCAATTGTACCTGCTGATCTCCAATCATGAAATAGTATCGTTTTATCTTAATCTATGGGAATCTTGGGCCTAGATCTTGTTTCTACCAGGAACTATAGGGTACTGCAAACTGAGGCCGACTTCAGCTGTCCTGGATGGGGCATCTCAGATTCAGATTTATCTCCTTGTTTCTGGTCTGAGGAGAACAGCATATAGCAAAGCTGCAACTAGTATTTGTCATCCAGGCAACCACTGCCAAACTTAGGCCTAACGGAGTTGTCACAATTTACAGATCAAAATGTGTTCATTTTGTCAGGAAACAGAAAATAGAGGTATGGTTCTTAGAGATTTCCCCTACCTTCTTTGAGCCTATTAAAGGAGATTTTATTCAAGATCTAGCTGTTCTGCAGTACCAAAGTACTACTGGAAGCAAGAGTCTTATTTAATATATGATATACTAACCTGATATACCTGAGATAACCTGAGAAAGCTCATGATTTATGACAATCCTTGCTGATTCAAAGAGGTATGGAGAGGTTTCCTACCTCTCAATCAGAACTCAATCAGTATTTTGGAACTGACTGTACAAAGTACGAACTTATCCAACAAGTTGTTGCCCCACCTTGTAGAAATTTCTCTTATTATTCTATTACCAAGATACTCAGACAGCCCTGACTATTCAGATTTTCAGTGTCCTGATCAACATGTAGTTCAGGTCAACAGGACTAAAATCTATGAAAATAAACAATTGTTCGGAACATTTTAAAAAACAGACAATAACGATTTGTTATATACAACTTACATCTAGATGCATAACTTTATTCTTGGAAGCCTGAGCCACCTATAATTTATAGAAGCAAGGCTAAACAAGGCAGCTGGTGATTTCATTTTAGTCAGAAACACATCTAACAGGACTCTGGCAGCAGATCTGGCTGCTGTTGTCTTAAATGCAGATGGCTTGTTTGCATCTTTATGATTCATAATTGTTGGTCACTGTTCTCTGGATGATCAGGAAGCTCTCTGTGCCTCAACCTAATCACTGAAGTAGTGAAAGGAGATACCCGCAGCAAGGGCTGCAACTGCAAACGCTGCAATCACACCTAAAAGTGAAACAAACACAAAACAAATGGAAATGGAATGAGCAAAAGAAAGGTTTAATTGCTCCTAGGCTTTGAAATGCAAGTAACTGATGGGGCTAAACAACAATAACAATACACAAACACAAATACATATACATACACATATATAGACATTGAAAGCCAGCAAAATCTTAGAGAAAAATATAGCAATAGTTCAAAATATATTTTACAAAGGTTGGACTGGTAATCTATCTACTTGTAACACCTTAAAATAAAAGTGTCTTTTCTTTTTTTTAAAGTGTCTTTTCTTATACACAAGTGCACTCATACACATCTAAGAGACAATCTAAGAGACAAACGAACACATACTTTAAAAGGCTTCTATAAATATTTATATTGACATTTCAGCCATGCCATCTCATGCAACTTAGCTTAAACCAAAGAGACATCACAATGCAAAGTCATTTATATAGATATCAAAAACCACAGAAACTAAAATCTAAAATTATTAAGCTTATGTTGGCAACTTTTATTTATAATTTTTTCCCTGAGCATTTTAAGTTAAAAAAACAAAAACAAAACTGACCATAGTAGTCTAGATACACACACACACACACAGGTACAAAAAATTTAGGTAATTAAGTTTACCTAGTGAGTTAAGTGACATGAAAAATAACTGAAGTTTCTCGCTTCTAACTCTCAGTCAGCCGAAAGTCTTAACTAACTAAGCAACAGGTCATATGTTCTTCTATCAATAAGTCTGAAAAATGGTAAAGTGACCACCACACTTCTTGGAAACTTTAAAATTAAACTGCATAGGAATTTTTAGATTTGAATTTGATTCTTTTCATAGAATATCTATCAAAATCTTTCATAATAGCAATCCTAGAAACACCAATGTGGAAAACATTGGTGCTACTATACTTGCTGATCCCCCAATCTCAACATGATTTTCTTCTAAAAACACCAAAACATTTAATAGGAAGTGCCATTTTTGAGAGCACTTGGGACAATGCTTTATTTATAAATCTTTCCACCACTTTGCATAGTACTCAATAAATACTAGCTTAATCTAGCTCTTTTAAGAAAACAAAATGAAAATAATTTAAAGTAACAAGAAAACGCAAATCCAAAATATCATCTTTTCAATGTTATAGAAGAAATGTAATACCTATGTTTTGCTGAATTTTCAACACTATTGTAGTTTTAATTGGATGTTTTGGTTGTTCATCATCTGTGTTTTCCAATGAAGCTTCAGTATCTATAGAGGAACTTATACAGGCTGCAAGAAGATAATAAATACTAAGTAAGACGGGAATAATTATCATTTTAAAATAACCTTTAAAGAACACTATAAAAAACACACAATGAGCTCCATTTTCCTTCAGCTTGACTTTTTAAAAAATTTATTTTTTTCAACTTGACTTTAAAATAACAATTTGCTCTTTATTAAGTGTAGGTGAACTAAATTTCTTGGACTATATGTCAGACTGATATACTTTTTCAAATACTTTGTGTACTTTTATAACTGATTGATATCAAAGAGCCACAGAGCTAGTTCTGAATGATGTCCACAAACTATAATCTGATTACCATATGATAGTAGAGATAAACTGATACTAAAAATCAAACTACACAGACAGGGTAACCTTCTCTCTTCAGTTCAGTCGCTTAGTTGTGTCCGACTCTTTGCAACCCCATGAATCGCAGCATGCCAGGCCTCCTTGTCCATCACCAACTCCCGGCGTTTAAACTCAAGTCCATAAAGTTGGTCATGCCATCCAGTCATCTCATCCTCTGTCATCCCCTTCTCCTCCTGCCCCCAATCCCTCCCAGCATCAGGGTCTTTTCCAATGAGTCAACTCTTCGCATGAGGTGGGCAAAGTATTGGAGTTTCAGCTTCAGCATCAGTCCTTCCAATGAACACTCAGGACTGATTTCCTTTAGGATGGACTCGTTGGATCTCCTTGCAGTCCAAGGGATTCTCAAGAGTCTTCTCCAACACCACAGTTCAAAAGCATGAATTCTTCGGCACTCAGCTTTCTTTACAGTCCAACTCTCACATTCATACATGACCATTGGAAAAACCACAGCCTTAACTAGACAACTTTGTCGGCAAAGTAATGTCTCTGCTTTTTAATATGCTGTCTAGGTTAATTAATAATGTACTTATTGATGGTTCTGGCAATTAATCATTCTAAGCAATCATATATTAATACAAAAGCAATGAATGGCAAACTAACCCATGGGCCAAACTACAGTCCATAGGACAGACCTCACATACCTAAAACATTTACAGAAAACATTAGATCACCTGAAATTCGTAATATATAAGCAAAATGTGATCATAAGTTTGACCTTAAAACAACTCAATGTTAAGCAAAGTATGTACATTATTTTATTTTTTTTATTAGCTGAAAAATAAAATCTGGGACATTAAGTGAATATTTGAGCATCATAAGCAACAGAATGAGGATTCAAGTACAAGTTTTCTTCCTACTTCATTATGCTGACAATAATTTGTGAGGGCTAGCCTAGCGAATTTATTTAAAACTGACTAAAAGTCTTTGAACTGAAAACATTCTTAGGGACCACACAGACAAATGGTTTTTTTTAAACTAGTGCTGAAAAATCGGACAGGAAATCCCAGTATGTAAAATAGATGAAAGCAGAATTACTCTGGTTGAAGCATAAGTGGATCCTAGCGCATTCTCTCTCTTTTGCCTCAAGAGGTGATAGCAGGGTGCTGTTCTAGAGAAAGCAATTGCAGTTGATCCTTAAACAACACGGTCTGAACTGCAAGGATCCATTTAATTACATGTAACTTTTTTTTTCCCACTAAATATATATTATATGATCCATGGTCAGTTGAATCCATGGATGCAGTACTGCCACGTGTGCTAAGTTGCTTCAGACATGTCTGACTCTTTGTGACCTCATGAACCATAGCCCACCAGGTTCCTCTGTCCGTGGGACTCTTTCTCCAGGTAAGAACACTGGAGTGGGTTGCCATCCTCTTCTCAAGGGGATCTTCCCAACCTAGGTATCAAACCCATGTCTCTTAAGTCTGCCTGTACTGGCAAGCGGGTTCTTTACCACTAGCGCCACCTGGGAAGCTCACGGTACTGCCCATACTGTGAAGCTATATGCGATTTTTGACTGTGGGAGGGTCAGTGCCCTTAAATCCCCATGTTGCTCAAGGATCAACTGCACTTCATATTGATCTCGTTATTAATATTTACAAAGAGAAGAGAAAAGCAGAGTGAGAAACAATAAATACTGTTTAAATTCAAAATAAAATATCTTATTGCTTGGGTTTGAAATATCTTTCATAGACATTTCTGTATCCTAATATACTGTGTGCTTATATGCAGAGTACATCACAGAAATGCTGGGCTGGAAGAAGCACAAACTGGAATCAAGATTTCTGGGAGAAATATCAATAACCTCAGATATGCAGATGACACCACCCTTATGGCAGAAAGTGAAGAGTAACTAAAGAGCCTCTTGATGAAAGTGAAAGAGGAGAGTGAAAAAGTTGGCTTAAAGCTCAACACTCAGAAAACTAAGATCATGGCATCTGGTCCCATCACTTCGTGGCAAATAGATGGGGAAACAGTGGAAAAAAGTGACTGACTTTATTTTTCTGGGCTCCAAAATCACTGCAGATGGTGACTGTAATCATGAAATTAAAAGACGCTTACTCCTTGGAATGAAAGTTATGACCAACCTAGACAGCATATTAAAAAGCAGAGACATTACTTTGCCAACAAAGGTCTGTCTAGTCAAGGCTATGGTTTTTCCAGTGGTCATGTATGGATGTGAGAGTTGGACTATAAAGAAAGCTGAGCACCAAAGAATTGATGCTTTTGAACTGTGGTGTTGGAGAAGACTCTAGAGAGTCCCTTGGACTGCAAGGAGATCCAACGAGTCCATCCTAAAGGAAATCAGTCCTGGGTGTTCACTGGAAGGACTGATGTTGAAGCTGAAACTCCAATACTTTGGCCACCTGATGCGAAGAGCTGACTCATTGGAAAAGACCCTGATGCTGGGAAAGATTCAGGGCAGGAGGAGAAGGGGACGACAGAGGATGAGATGGTTGGATGGCATCACCAACTCAATGGACATGGGTTTGGGTGGACTCTGGGAGTTGGTGATGGACAGGGAGGCCTGGCGTGCTGCAGTTCATGAGGTCGCAAAGAGTCGGACACGACTGAGCAACAGACCTGAACTAATACTGTGTGCACATCCATGAGAATGTGCTTACAAGGATGACACATAAAATTATTGAAATAATAATAATATTATGGATTTTAAAAATTAGATTTTTTTAAAAATTGGATTTAAAAAAATGGATTTAAAAAATTGCTTGCTTCTCATCAATTTCTCATGAAGAAAAGTTTGTCAAGTTGAGAAATAATCCTCAGTAGCTACACCTCATTAGAATCAAGGGTACAACCACTCTTTTTTTCCTCTTTGAGCATATGACTAAAGTACTTTAAAAACGAACACAAAACATTTTTCTCTTTTGTTCTACTCCCATATCAGATCAGTCACAAAGACCAACAAATTGTTCTTATGAACTGTCTCCAGAATTATTCAGTCTTCTATATTTCTATAGCTCCCAGTTTTCGCTGTAACACTTTACTTCTAGACTACATTAGCTCACTAGCTTAAAACCTTCCCTAACTGCATCCATAAGTCTAAAAGTTGAATGTAAGTACAATTTTATTTATTTTAAAAACACATACACACCTTTGGCTTTTCTATTAGCAAATATCATTGCTTAAAAGCTTTTCTTTAGGCCATTAAAATCTTTAGTTCCAATACAAACACAAATAATGGATGAAGTATGAAGTGCGCTTATTTCACTTATATGCTAGAGACATTTTTTTACTTTTTCACTTCGGTATTTATAAAGAGCACAAAAATGGCTTTATTTTTCATGACATTACTTACACCTTTAATGCTGAATAGTTATATGTGAACATAATGCTCAAAGGAGTCAAATCCTTTGTATAAACAATTTACATCTCTTTAAAAAAAGACATTCCATTGCTCTATTTTCATTTTAAAATCTATCATACAAAATTATATTGATTTGATACAAATTTGAGATAGTTTTACTAAAGAGCATTTTTCAAGAATGAATAAATCCTTATCATAACAATTTGTGTCTGTTTTGGGTGTGGGCATGTAGAATGGTTTTTTAAATACACGTTTACTTTATATTTTTTGGCCGTACTATGCAGCATGCAGAATCTTAGTTCCCTGACCAGTGACTGAACTCATGTCCCCAGCAATGGAAGCATGAAGTCTTAACCACTGGACCACCAGGGAAGTCCCTATGAGGGCATATAGAATTTAATTAAAATCTCAGGCACTGTAGTTTTACCAACACCTTAGTGTTAGCTGAACTTTAAATGCAAACAACATGTGATTCAAAAGGAAATTAGATCATTTCTTAAAACCAGGTAATTTTAACTGCAGGCAAATTCAAATTATTCATGTACGAAAGCAATCTTTCTTAAGCAACTGTCAACAAAAGAGAAAATAAGGGCATGATGAATACATGCTAAGTTGTAGATATATTAAATTTCACTCCGAGCTGCTGACAGGTAGGACTATTTAGAAGAAAGTTAAAATGAAACATTAGAACTTAAACTCTTAGCTATCGTCTTTCATCTTCCAGATCCCTGACTCCTAAGTTAATGAGGTTTCATTAGTCAGTGATTTAGCCATGAAAATACATCTTCACAATTACTTGTTTTCCTTTACTATCAATGTTTAACCAAACAACAAAAATTAATTTCACCTCTGATACCAAGACAGAATTAGCAAAGATGGGTTGCACCAGATTTTAAAGGTGTGTCTTTAAATTTTTAGCTGATACTGTGAATAAAGTACATATGAATTATTAAGTTAATATCTACTAGGAGATGACTAATACATTTAAGAAATTTTAAAGCCAGTTATTCCTCACCTTAAGTGAGTCATTTTGACAAATTGTTCTTCATCCCTCAAGTTATTGTAAAATACTTACTTGGCAAAATATGTATTTTAAACATAGCAACTACTTGGCAACTATATTATAGAATAGAAATAATTAAATAAGCAAATAACATAAAATACTTAGAGAATAAAGCTAGATACTTATAACAAGTTTAACAATCGTAAATGTACAATCATTGATTTCAATCTCTAAATTTGAACACGTGAGCTCTACTTTTTATGATTTTCCATGGAAACCCTAATTTCAAATAATTAGGAAAATATATTCATGCTATATAGCATTAATCTCATACTTTAATATTATTGACTTTCATTATAATTCAGAAGGTACATTATTTAAAAATTTTATAATAATTCTAGTAAGTATCACCTTACATTTATATATCTCTTTCTGTTCAGAATATATTTTCCCTAACATTTTTAGTAAATTGTAATATCAACCCCAAGAGAACCTGGGGTTCAAAGGGAACAGCTGTAAGTGTGCTTCAAGATTGCCGGGAAGATATCAATAACCTCAGATACACAGAAGACACCACCCTTATGGCAGAAAGTGAAGAACTAAAGAGCCTCTTGATGAAAGTGGAAGAGGAGAGTGAAAAAGCTGGCTTAAAACTCAACATTCGAAACATGAAGATCACGGCACCTGGTCCCATCACTTCATGGCAAATAGATGGGGAGACAGTGGAAACAGTGACAGACTTTATTTTGGGGGGTTCAAAAATCACTGCAGATGGTGACTGCAGCCATGAAATTAAAAGATGCTTGCTCCTTGGAAGAAAAGCTATGACCAACCTAGACAGCATATTCAAAAGCAGAGACATTACTTTGTCAACAAAGGTCCGTCTAGTCAAGGCTATGGTTTTTCCAGTGGTCATGTATGGATGTGAGAGTTGGACCATAAAGAAAGCTGAGCGCCGAAGAATTGATGCTTTTGAACTGCGGTGTTGGAGAAGACTCTTGAGAGTCCCTTGGACTGCAAGGAGATCCAATCAGTCCATCCTAAAGGAAATCAGTTCTGAATATTCACTGGAAGGACTGATGTTGAAGCTGAAACTTCAATACTTTGGCCACCTGATGTGAAGAACTGACTCCTGAGAAAAGACCCTCAACCTAGGAAAGATTGAAGGCAGGAAGACAAGGGGACAACAGAGGATGAGATGGCTGTATGGCATCACCTACTCGATGGACATAAATTTTAGCAAACTCCAGGAGCTGGTGATGGACAAGGAAGCCTGGCTTGCTGCAGTCCATGGGGTTGCAGAGAGTCGGACATGACTGAGTGACTGAACTGAACTGAAGCTGTAACTGGCAGGCCTGGACTCAGATGTACAACTGGTAAAATTACACTTCCAATATTTTTGAATAAATAAATGAATGAATGAGTAAATGCAAAAGTGAAGATAATTCTAAACTAATAGAATGTTTATGTAAAAGCACTTAATTTTTCTATTAAAATGTTTATGTTTTTACCCTATTCCATAATTTGGAATGTATTTTGCTTCTAAATAACTAAATAACTATTTCCTTCTAATTCAACAAATACCTGATAAAGCAAAAACAATATACAAGTCTTATTTTTGGTCACAATACATCTGATCCAAGTGTTTAATTCCTAAAAAGCTTAAGAGTTACTTTTAATGTATTCATCTTTCAAAATGAACTCAAGAATCACCTGCTCTGAAGCTTTCTCTGAACCACTTATAGGGATAGTTGCTGTGCTAAATGTTCTGATAATTCCCTGTTCATTCTCTTATTATAGAACTAACCACTAGTTAAAGCAAAACATAAAAGTAATAATAATAAAAAATGAAAAAAAACAAAAGAATTTACTAAAACTTGAAAACACTAATGTCAAACCTTTGTCACCATAGATTCCAGGTTACTGCTCACCTTTCTGATGACAGGTATTTTTTCTGACTGAATTATTACAACCAAATCACTGGAGACCCTAAGCTCCTGTCAGTAATCTTGATGTTCTTGAGTTCTTAGTGACTCTTAGGACCTTACTACGTGCCCTGCATAATTAATAAAGCATACAAGTCTATTTCCAAGTCAGATTATAGGCTTGTTGAGGGAAGGAATGTGACTTTTGATTTGTCACCTATAACACTGCCTTGAACAGAGCAAATGCTTAATAAATATCTAATAAATAGACATACTAAATGCTATAAACTAAAATTAACATTTATGGGGCAACAATTAAGTGTTACATGCTGTCATGTTTTAATGTTCTACATCCCTTAAAACATTCTAAACTATTGAGCTATAGAGCTATGACTATTTATCCTTTTAAAATCATCATGTTCAGTGTAGCACACTACACAAACTTTAAAAACCTTCTATCTAGCTAGGGATATGCTTACAATTTCTTAAGCATAAAGTATGAAAAAAGGTGTGCTATAGTTTTCAAAATTGACCTATTCAGTCTATGTCATTCAGTTAGTAACAGGTATTTATGAATACCTATCATGCTTTAGGCATGGAACTCAGAGAAACACTTACTCTCAAGAATCCTACAGTCTTATGTGAAAGATTAACATCATTAAACATGCAACTGATACACGTCAATAATTATAAGAATGGAAAATAATGCAAAAAAGGAGCAAAAAACTATAATTAAACATAATGGAGGAATCCAGGCAGTCTGAGCTTTTATGTGAGCACATGAAAGTATCTACACAAGTTAAAAAAATGCTATTTAGCTCCTTGAAGACAGGATCAGTATCTTATTGATCTTTGGACCCCAAACTGTAGGACTGACAAATTCCACAATCTGTTCAGTCAACAAATATTTACTGAGGACCTATGTTGTGTTAAGGATAGATTTTCAGTAAAGTGCTAAAAATGAAAGCAGAGAGCAAGAAATGAAAAGTCCCTCTCCTTGAGAATCTTATGGAAAAATCAGTAAGTGCTAAAATGCAATATAAAATTATCTCATTAGGATTTTAAATTATTGGGTTTTCATTTTATCTGGGGAAAGCTTTACGCCAGGCTGCCATATCTGCCTCCTTAAGAATGTATTACAATGGTGAAAGCTACTTGGATTTTTACTTTAATTTGTTTTAGCATTATAAAGAATGGATATGAACTCTGTTATTGAGATTAATAACTATAATTATTTTTAAAATGTAACTTAGAAAGTATTGAATAAAATACAAACTAGCCTATAAATGCTTATGTTTAAAATAGAACATGAAATTAAAATAAAACTATTTCAGACAGACAGTAGTCTTAAAAAAACCTAAATGAAATTTCTCTCAGCCTATTCTGATTTTCAAAGTAAGTTGTGAATGGATCAACTTTCGCATATAGTGCTCTCTTTAGTCATTCTTAATTCAGCAATGTGTTATGCACCAAAAGTGTGACAAATAATTCAAAAAAATATGAAAACTATACATGATAACAGGTAATAGCTTCTAACCAACAAGTGAGAAATTACGGCTTCCCTGGAGGCTCAGTGGTAAAGAATCCAAAAAATTACACAGGTATGTTCAAGTAGTTTATGGATCTCCTGACAGCCAGTTATGACCCGAAAGTTTTGGACACCCCAGGTTAAAAATTCCTAATCTAGAGGAAGGTAAACAAAGTGGTAAAGAAAAATGAGGTCTAGAAACTGTAATAATAAGAACAGTTAAAGATACTTGGGAGTATTTAGCTTTGAAATATTTAGAACATGACAACTGCCCTCAGTTTAAACTTAAAGCAAGACTTCAATAAAGAAGCAGAATAGCTGATATTTGAACAACATGGGTTTGAAATGCACAGGTCCACTTATAGGCAGATTGTTTTCAATAAATACATACTACAGTACTAGGCAATCCATGGTTGGTTGAATCTGTGAACTCAGAATTGCAGATATGTAAAGCCAACTGCAAAATCATACATGGATTTTTGATTACATGGAAGTCAGTGCCCCTACCTCCTGCACTGTCCAAGGGTCAACTGTGCTCATATTTAATCGCTCCAGATTACTGAACAAAGTAGAAATTTCAAGAAAGCAGACTAGAATTCAAAGTAAGGATGAAAAGAGTCTAAATACCTATAGATTTCAGTATTATAAGAAAGAGGATGAACCAGGCCAACTCTAACTTACTCAAGTTATCAACATCAGAGGTGATCAAGAACAAAGGCAAACAAAAATCTCTGGAACCACGTGGGCCTGCTGCGCTCGCCCCAATAAAAGCAATTCCAACCTCAAAAAAAAAAAAAAAATCTCTGGAGTCTTTACGACTGGTTGCAGAAATAGTGTAGTCGCTCATCTAGAAAAACATTTCACAAAGTAGCAAACATTTCTACCAATCTGCCTCAAAAATCTATCACTTAGAGAATATGCTATAGCTATACCTTTAAAAATATTAGTTTTCAGGGGACTGAAACATACCTGCAAGCTTTAACATTTGGTACTTAGCAATTTAGAGATTTTTATTTTTGTTTTGCTTTAAAACAAACTTACTGTTCCACATGATTAATATGAGCCTGGAGCTGTTGAAAAAACAAGTCTGGTGATCTCCAACTAGCCTGAGGCTTTACTGACAGATTAGAAATCCATCAACTAAACACTTAACTTGATTCACAAAAGAAACAACAAGACTCAATCACTCGACTCTTGTGGGGGGTGGGAATTAGTTAAGCAACAGAAGAATAACTACTATGATAACAGAAATTTCAAGACTGATAAAAAATGCTACATACATACATATTTATGGATATCTGCAAGTAATACTTTTATCACATATTTTTAAAATGTTTCAGGAAGACTGTATATACTTATACATTTATTTATAGATATGTTTTCATATCCTGCTCTCACTAGAAACAAAAACAAAGCAAGCAGAGCAAAGTAAAACAAAAAAAAAAAAAGACTTTTAAAATGCAAGATCAAATGTGAAAGTGATGGTTAGAGAAAGAGAATGTGTTATACAATTACTCAGTATGGCAAATCTACACTCTGTAAAAATAATCTGGATCTAAATTTTGGACCTGCCCATTTTAGCTTAGCATCCCAATTAAATGAAGGGGATAGGAAAATAACAGCAAATAGTCTGAAGACGTTTAAAAAGAAAATCTGTGACCTGATGCTTAACCAAATAATTAGTTAAGATAATGGATTTTGAGAAAACTTCACTTAGAATAAAAGAAATCCCTTAAAGCTATATATTTCTACCTATTTAAGACTGAACTTGTTTTATGAAGATCTACTTGCTAGGCTTGAACAAAAAAAAATCTAATGTATCTTACATTATGATACAATTTTCCAAAAAAAGACTGATGCTTACATACTATGTAGAAATTAAACAGACACATTTTTAAATGCCTCAAAAATATCAAACAGGACTAGCTTGAAAGAAATCTAAAGACATGATACTTAAACTAGATGTCCCATAAGTAACCTTAGCCATAGTCTAACCTGGTTCTTAAATAACCTCATATAATTACCTGTGTTTATTTCCTCTGCAATTTCCAAATCTTCTATTTGAATCATACGATCTAACATCTCTATAAAATGGTCTCTTATTTCTTCAGCTGACTCATCGCCAAATTTATAATCACATAACATTACAGTGGATCCCGGAATGGGGACAAAAACTCGGTGAGGGAGAATGTGGAACTCTTTTTCAGAATCTAAAAGGAGAAGAAACAATATTTAGATGGGTTTGTCACTGGTATCAGTGATAAATATAAGTATATGAAAGTATATGCCAAAAGAAATAAAACCTAAAAGGTCTTTTCATTTTCTAACTCATCTCATACAAAATTCTTACTGAATTCTTTAACTCAATATTCAAGACCTCCACAAGGGACCTAAATGATACTCCCATAAAATATCAACTCACCATTGCCTTCAATCTGAGGATGTTGTTGATTACACATATTTATGTTATTCACTATTCTGTGAAAAAATACTCAGGAAACAATTTTGTACCTGGTCTCAGAAGTTGTTGTTTTCCTCGTTTGTTTTAACCTTATAAATACTGAAATTTCTGAACAATTTTGCCCTTCATGCAAGTTTAATGGCTCACTTACATTAAATGTATAGATCATGACAGCGTTCATTTCCATACCAACCTCACCACTGACTTCATCTATGATGCAGCTCCCCAGTCAAGCACGTAGAGGATATCAAGATATACACATTTTCTGTACTAATCTCACCACCAACTCCATTTTGCTTTCGTTTTCCCTTTGCCTCATTCTCTTTATTAATACTTAGTCTTGTTAACTTGCAATGCCTTTTTGTGAACAGCTTTAAATCATTTTTAGACAAAGTAACATGGACATCAGTAAATAATGAGCATTTCATTCTTCTTTCAATAATCACATTTCCCTCAACTTCTAACATAGTCACTGATTCACATAAACACATAATTATTGTTTGGCACAACATCATGACCGATGAAGTATCAACAAAAATAGAGATTTTGTGTAAAGAACGACTTTCAATAATGGATACGTGATTTTAAAAGCTACCAATATATAGATCAAAGTAGAAAACCAGGGCTAACTTTAACAGTAACTTACATTTCATTGTTAAGAAACAAGTGTTAGCTTTGTAACAGATGACACTGAAGAACGCCTTAAGCGTCATAGAAAATGCCACGGCTTAAATTAGGTGTTCCTGCCAGATTTGCTTAATATATTGCTTTCATATGAGAACTGGGCCAATTTTACTCTGTGACCAGACTGCCTCCTAGCTGTAAAATTACATTACTGCAATTTGTACTGTAGTATGTGAATCATCCACACATTAACGTTACGACTATTATTTTGGGCCACAGTATCTATTTTGGGGGAGGTGGGCATAATTTCTTGAAACAGAGTAAATTAAAAACTTTCAAAGGTGGCACTAATGTATATGTTTAATTGGCACGCAAAATTTTAAAACTATTTAAAATTGCATTAATTCTAAGTTTGACTGAAAAAGAGACAAATATCTTTGCTTATAAATCAAATGTTAAAGAATTGGTTGCAATAAATGTAAATTATTAAAAAAGAATATAATTTTCAAATTAAAGATAGATTAGCCATTTATTATCCAAATAAGACCAAGCTTTCTAGCTCATCTGAGGCTTAAAATGGGAGGGGAGACCTTTTTAAAACAGCACATCTTAAAAAGTACTTAAAAAAATAATCCTTTAGGTATATTCCCATAGCAGAGTATTTAGTTCAAAATTACTTAAATAAGTTCAAAACAGATAAAAACATTTACAGTGAAGTCAATATGATAAGAATTGAGTTTTTGCTGATTAAGTATAGAATCCTAAGTCATACTGGAGTATTACAGAAAATTTTGCAGAACAGGTGATATCTAAGGTGACTCTTAATGCATGAAGGAATGAGAAGTACAGTTAAGAAAGTTAAGAAAGTGTAACTTTCTTTCCCTTAAGAAAGCGTAGTTGTACAGTTAAATTGTACAGTTAAATGAGAAGTACAGTTAAGAAAGTTAAGAAAGTGTACACTTTCTTACACTTAAGAAAGTGTAACCATGACTACAGCCAAAAAGGAATACAAACGTTCTGAGAGGACAGGTAGTACAGACAGATGTGGAGAGAAGGACGGAAGAAGGTAAGAGATTTCATAATCAACGACCTCAGTTTTCATGAGAGTTGTCATCTACTGAGTAAGTAGGCATGATTGAATGTAGGCTGATAGAGAATAATGAAGACGGTCTGGGACACTTCTTAAGGGAAAGAGAAGAGGAAGACCACAATAAGTAAAAGGACCAAGTGGGGTCCTTTGCCTTTCTTTAACTGTCATTTAAATATTAAGCCCTATCATCTGGATAGCCAGAATTTTAAAACTATGTTTATGTTAAAGATTACAAATGTAATGTTAATATGCCCTTTGCAGATTTCCTTATGCATGCAAAAAATATTCCAGTTTAGGTTAACATAGTATATATTCTAGATTTTACCATATTATAAATCTATAAGATCTTACCAGTATATAAGAAAGATAAGCTAAGTAAAATGAGAACTAAACCTAAGATCTAAAATGTAGTGCATATATACTCAACTATAAAATTTACATGTTGTGTTATTATACTTGCAATATATTTTTTACCTTGATATCCTAAGATATACTGACGTTACTGGAATAATTATCCTGTTACTACAGTTCAAAAATGTGCATTTACACTTGGTTTCTTTTTAAAATATAATCTATAAACAATTGCTATTAGAAAGAGTTAACTTTACTGATTGGACATCAGCAAAAATTTCAAAATACTAACTCACTTAATATGAAATAATACCAGAGCAGTATTATGATACCCTATTTATGAAGCATTTGTAATGGAAGGGAATATTTAACTAACATGTATGATACAGTAGAACTTTGGCATTAATGGTGGATACACCCCCATGTCCCGGAAAATCCTAAAATTCACAGTTCAGTTGTAACATATAGTGTTACTCAGAAAGTAAAATAATGCTTAATATCATGAGAATTAGCACACACATGAAGTCAAGCAGCAAAAACAAAGCCACAGAAATGCTAGACTCACTGGGTGGCTAAGTGACCAGGCTTTAACTACTTCCCAAAATAAAACTCTCAATACAACAGCTCCATGTATAATTCAAAATCATGTCTCAGGAAAATGATATATTATTAGTGAATGGAACTTCAGTTATTTGTGAAGTACATGAAGGACGTATGTTAAATCTGGAAATTCCAGATATTATCATACTAGGAATACAAAAAAACTTATAAGCAGTCCACCAAAACTGATATACTGGCTTTTAAAACTAAAAGAAATTATTTATACACAGGAGCTATGCATTTTTTCCTATAAAAATAAACACATTCCCTTAAAAAACTAATATGTATGTTTCAACTATGTACATATACAACTTCTGCAAATCCACTCACACCTGAACATAGAAAGGCAGATAAATGTGTAGCTTCAAAAGCATACTCAATATAATAACTTTACTTTTGAGTAAAAATAAAAGATTTCTAATACAAATTACTGAAAAAGTATAAATGAATTATATAAGGTTAAGACTTCATGACCAGCCTTTTTCAAATCTAGGGAAGTCTGTAGAGTAACACAGATGAAAAGTATATAAAATAGTACACACACCAAAAAAAAACTGAAAAGAATATAACTGCATATATACCTATTAAAGACTCTATTATATATAACACTGAACACTAATACATTAATTTTTTGATCATGAATAAGTTCTTGAAAAAACTTCATTGGTATTCATAAGAAATAATGGCTTTAAAATGTAACAGTTTATCCATTCTGGCAAAAATTCACACAGAATATATTTTTTAATCCTCCCTGAAATTATTAAATGTTAATAGATTTACTATTACAAGGTGTTCAAAACTTTCTTTAGGTGGCAACTGCAATTTTTCATTATATAAGAAAAGTAAATGATGACATTATTTTAATAGATATATGCAGTTAAAAAGGTGATCTTGACATCCTAGTATATAGATTGAACACATGCAAAAAAATTACTTAATTTTATACTCATAACTTTTTTTTCTGGAATTTCATTCAAAAGCAGATCCTCAAATAGTATTTCACAACGATCAGCAACTGTATTCAATATATCTCTTTTCATGGCCTATGGAAAAACAAAGAAAACCACAATGAGAAATAAGATCTATTACTTTAAATTCACATTATTTTATCATCAACCCCTCTCCCACATAACTGACTAGAGAATCCATAGGACAGAGGAGCCTGGCGGGCTATAGTCCATGGAGTCACAAAGAGTTGGACACCACTGAAGCGACTGAACATGCACACATGTATAAACGTGTCCACTAAAATAACTAGTACATCATTTCATTTTTTAATGTCCATTTATTTAACATGCTTATCATGTTTAACAGCAAATTTACCTAAACTTCATCTATACAGTAAATTTAAACCAAATAAAAATGAATGAAATTTTGTGTCTGAACGATTATGCTAGTACTTCAAATTAGTAAATGTATAACCATGACAAAAATGCTAGTCATCATTTTTAATATTTCTAAATTATATAAATCATAGAACACCACCTAGCAATTCTTCCTAGGAGCACTTTTCTTGCTATTAAAAAGCTCAATTTCCCTTAGAAGAAATGATTTCAAATGTACTGACATGTACAGTTTTAACTGTTGGAACACTTAATAAACCTGTATAATCATCACTTTATAAAGGATATTCTATATATGAAAAACAGACATTATACATATGAAAATCTTGGGATGAATCATTTGGTATAGTTGGACTGCCCAACAGATTGGGCTTTTATCAGTTAAAATCAAATTAATTATGAAACTTGAGACTGAAAAAAGATAAAATTCTAGGATTTTTTAGTAATTATGTTAACATGCTTCTGTCTGACATAGACCAGTTATCCCTTTTGTACCTGCACAGCATCTTTAACCTTGGGCTTATGACTATGAATATAAGCTCTGCACTTCACAGCACCCTTAAGGTTAACAGAGCCGCTGCAGATCTGGACCATGGCTGTGGATCTGTGGTCTGAATTCAGAAGCTGAAAGACAAAATCTGTTTAAGTTCTAATAGCCAATGATTATTAACTATATATGAAACATTTAAACATTACATAAGTCATTTCATGAAGCAAGAAATTTTTAACTAACCCAGGTGTCCGAAAACATTCTTCATAAATTTTTAGAAGGCCTTTATATTTCTCCTTATAAATTATATGTTATTTTCTGAGTATTTTGAACATAATCTGAAATTAAATACACTACACCTAAATTTTTCTTACTAACATACCTATCTATAATACCTATATTCTTTCAATATGTTCATTAAACATATATTATTTGAAGATAACTCAGATAAGTACTAACAAGATGAAAAGATGTAAAAAGAAAACATGATCTAGTAACAAAAGGTATGTAATGCAAGATCTGCAAAAAAAAAGAAAATAACTGAAATACAGAGCAGGATGCGATAAATACAGTAAAATTACAAGCAACATATAAACATTCATTTGTTTATACTTTTAACTCATAACTTTCATAAATCAAAAGTAATGTTACAGACTCTGCAGGTCAACTGTTTGTCACCAGAAGAGGATATCAGTGATCATCACTTTCATCTCATAGACCCATTCTTTTCTAATCTAAGTAGCATTAGTTCATGCTTGGCTTTGAGCTTTTTCACAGACATTTTTAACCTAATCATTTCAACAAGTTCCAAGACAAGGAGAGCAGTGAAACTTCAAAAGTACTACTAGAGATCTGTATAATCATACTGGAAACAAAAATCATGATTTTAAAAAGAAAAAAGGACGTGGTACAAACACATATTCTAAGTGCACATGAAATAAACCATTCAAAAACAGACTTCCGTGGTTGTCCAGTGGTTAAGAATTCGCTTGCCAATGCAGGGGACACAGGTTCAGTCCCTGATCTGGGAAGAGCCGACATGCCACAGAGCAACTAAGCCCATCCGCCCCAACAATTGAGCCCAAGCTCTAGTGCCTATCTGCCGTAACTACTAAGTCCAGATGGAATAACTACTGAAGAAATTGCACCTAGAGTCTATTCTTCAACAAGAGAAGCCACCGCAGTGAGAAGCACATGCACTGCAGGATTAGCCCCCACTTGCCCCACTAGAGAAAGACCACGCACAGCAATGAAGATCCAAGCATGGCCAAAAACAAGTAAATAAGTAATTTTTTTAAAAAACCACAATAGAGTCAATTCTGAAGAAAAAAGACAACTCACGCAACTTAACCAGTGCTAACTGACCATGTCCAGTGACTCTAATGTAATTCAGGCAAAGGCTAACTTTTTTTTAAACAATTTAAGCCTAAAAACAGTCAAGGTCTTGGTCAAAAATCTGTCACAGGCCAAACAGTTCAGAAGGTTCCAGGTCACTCAAAACTATCAAATGAAGCAACAGGGTGACAATGCTGATACTCTTTGGAATAAGTCTCCTATGATACTTGTAGAGATCACTGATATATCAATAAATGGAGTGGAGGAAGAGTAATGAGCTCCCCTTATCCACTAAACATAACTCTACTGTAGAAGAATAACACCCCATTTTACATATTTAATATCTAATTTACAGCACATATTATATTGACATCATTGTAACATATATATATGTATAAATTAGAACATTATTTTCCAAAATGGATTAGACTGTATATATAAAAGACTACACATACATATATCAAGGAGAAGACTTTTTAAAAGATAAAAGGACTTGATTCACTCCTTTTTGATAGAAATGTATTTGGGTTCTATAAATGTCAACCCGTCTTGGTTTCTTTGGACTTCAGAACAAACCAGCTAGCAGACTTTGAAAATCTAACCTATTCATAAGTGGAGGAACTTCTGTGATGCTGATATTATATTTTGGAAAAGAAAAGATCCCTCTGGTTATGGTAACCAAATGAAACCTTATGAAAATGGTAACATTTTGGCTACATCTTAATGTACAGGTAGGACTTTGACAGTCTGGATAATAAAGGAAAAAATGGCACTGATGAGACAAATGACTTGAGAAATACACAGAACTTTAAAGGTATGGAAAGCACACACCTAAAATAGTTAAGTTGGAAAATAATGAAAAGGCATGCTGAGGCCACAAAAAGCCTTGAATTAGAATTCGAACTAGCACGTAGAGAGCAATTAAGGAATTTTACACAAGGGGAGTAACACAGTCAGTGTCTGCCCCTTATACACACACTATATTTAATGGAAAAAATTAAAAAACTAATAAGTAAATGGACAGTGAATGAATGCAAATTGTGATTCCGAAAGGATAATCTGAGGTAATACACAGGACAGATCAGAAATATGAAAGATATCCCAGGAAATATACAAACAAAGGTATCGGGATTCAGAGAATGAATCACTTTGGATAAGAATAAATGGAAAGAGAGAGACTAAGTTCCTTGTGATGAATTAGGTAAAACAATTAGGTTGTAAGGCTAATGGCAATGGGACCATAAGATAAAAGATGAGCTATGCTGCAAAGAAAGAATCAACAAAACTTGATAGAGGGTGCCTGGGAGAAAAGTGGCCTCAAATACTTATTGACTACTTATTATAGTAATATATAATAAATTATCTCATGGTATTATCTTCTACTCTTCTCTCTATATTCCCACTCTCCAGACATTTTTAACTGCAATTTTATAACTGAAATAATTTTAACTGAATTGTTTAATAAACAAAGAGGTCATGAAAGTATAACTAGTAAAAAGCATACAGGTAGCAGAATAAACTTAAAGAACACTTCTAAAACGAAAAAGGAGGAGGAAAACTAAAGACTAAAAATACTTTTAAGGTCCTGAGAAGAGAAATTGAGAAATGTTTAGTGGCATAAGTCTGACAATTTAGTAATGCTCTATTGCTAAACACAAAGGAAAAAAGCAGCAATGAAAGCACCTCCTGTGACAAACGGCTTTTAAGTCTATTTTATTAAGTTAAAAAAAAAATACAAGTCCTGGTAGCATTTCCCTGTTTCAACATTTTCAGTATAATATTGAAATGAAAAGTTTTCTAAAATCATGGATGTACTGTACATGTATCCTGCTTGAGGATAATTTCAAGCAGGACTAAAATCAAACATATACGTACTTTTAAGAATAATTATCCAAATTTAAATTTCTGAGAAGACATGTGTAAAGTAAAGCAACAATATAAAAATAGAAACCTTGCTAATATTGTGTGATTTTTACCAAATCAGAGATATAGATTTACTTCAAATTAGGTATGTAACAACTCTTCGCACATCACTGCACACATCTTTTAAGTTAAGAAAATTAAAACTTTGCTCACAAAACTTACCATACAAAATATTACACACACATATATATGTATATATACATGCCCATATATACATTTTTTTCCTAACTGCTAGCTACATGATGTCAAAATTTTAATAGTCTTGAGGCAATAGACTCGAACAGATTACAATAAATAACTTGGGAATAAATCCTTGGAAATAACTTTCTTTGAACGGAACATTTTTTACAGTCTCTTTTACATCTCAAAAATTTTTTTACTCTAATCATGAGCATATAAAGAGAAACGGGGCTTCCCTGGTGGCTCAGTGGTAAGGGATCTACCTGCCAGTGCATAAGACACAGGTTGGATCCCTGGTCCGGGAAGATGCCATGTGCCAAGGGGCAACTAGGCCCATGGACCACAGCTACTGAGTCTGTGCTCTAGAGCCCATGTGCCGCAACTACTGACACCTGTGTGCCCCAGAGCCTGTGCCCCACTCGAGGAAAGCTACTGCAACGAGAATTTTGTGCATGCAACTAGAGAGCAGCCCCCACTCACCGCAGCTAGAGAAAAGCCCAGGCAGCAAGAACAAAGACCCAGCACAGCCAAAAAATCAATAAACGTTAAAAAAAAAACAATTTCATTAAGCTTATGCTAAGAAATACTGCATTTTAATTTTAGATAAGGAGTATTTTAAAGTATTTACCAACTGTGTTAGCACTCTAATATCAAATGAATGATTAGCTGCTTGAGTATTTCCTCTAGAAGATTTTTTCTGAAATGACACAGAAATTAAAAAATTAGACTGTTGAGATTGGAGTGGAACATAATCTAGGAGCTATCCAACAAACACTGAGAGGGGGAAACAGTCTTACCATCTGTTTTACGTTAGTCTTTTCTATAGGTACATTATTGTGTGTATTCTATATTCTACAAATACAATGCATACTCTTAAAAACCATTCATCTCCTACTTTTATTCCTCTAAAGCAAGGATTCACAAACTATGCCTACGGATCAAATCCAAACTACCTCTAGTCTTTGTAAATAAAGTTTTGCTGGAACACAACCAAGATTGTTCATGTACATACTGTCTGTGGTCACTTTCATGCTACAACAGAAGGGCCGAATAGCTAGCTATAAGAGAGAACACATGGCCTACAAAGTCTAAAATATTTACTACTTGGTTTTTTACATTAAGCTCACTGAACCCTGCTCCAAAGGGAGAAATCACCAAAGTTCCTCTTCAGACCAAAGATATTTTAGAAGAACCCCCATACAGACCCCCTATAAAATGGCCAAACTTGGTATGTAAACCGTTATCAGGGCAGAACATATGACTTTAGTTCTAAGTAAGCAGATTGCAAAGTAGAAATCAGATAAAATTTAGATGACAACCTCTCCTGCAGGTTTCAAAATTCCTATGATTTCAGAAATAATCGTCTATCATTTTCTCAGATAATCATTTGCCCTTTAGTTTCAAAGACCTTAGAAATAAGAAGTAGATAAAAATTGTTTTCATGAAGGTAAGGCCTAAATAACCAAAGATAAGTCATCTTTTATTTTTCCTTAAGCACAAATAATTTCATAAGATGATTTTTTCTTGACTCACCTGTCCTTCTAAAAGGTCACTATCTTCATCTTTAACTTGCCCATTAATCAAATAAATACCATCTTCTATCTGCTTGGCCCACCGTGCAAGTCCATTCTTAAAAGAAACACAACATGGACATCTTTCAGTTATAATGCCATCTCAGTTAAACTCTCTCGAGTCTACTTTTTCCCACCTAGTACTCTAAAATATTAATGATAAATATCCCTAAGTTTCAATAATGTGGCATTTAAATTCAGTACCATGAACAACAAAAAAGTATATCCCCAATTTTTGGAACCTTACCCATATTAAATAACAGTTTTTCTAATCTTTTTCCCCAACTAACATACATATCACAGACTTAGGTGGCTTAATAGCCACAGTCAAATAAAATTCAGTAATTTCTGTTAAAAAAGTAAGAGAAGAGAAAGAGCCTCAAACAAATATATAAAACAGTATTAAAGAGGAAACAATAAGCAAGCTCCATTTACCTCCTTCAACAGGAAAAGAGAAGACAAAAAAGCTATGAACAAAAGAATGGTACAGAATTACAAAACATAACTGGAATATGGAAAACAAAACTAAAGAGGAAGATAGTTCCCTGTGCTATACAGTAGGCCCTTGTTTTTGTCCATTCTATTTATAAAAATTTGCATCTGCTAATCCTTAACTTTTAATCTACATGCAATATCCTATGACAGATCATAATGGAAAAGAATGTGAAAAAGAATATATATACATGTATAACTGAATCACTTTGATGTACAGTAGAAATTGTTGTTCAGTCACATAGTCGTGTCTGACTCTTTGCAACCCCATGGACTGCAGCACGCCAGGCCTCCCTGTTCCATACCATGTCCCAAAGTTTGCCCAAATTCATGTCCATTGCATCAGTGATGCCACAGTAGAAATCAACACACTATAAATCAACTATATTTCTTTTTTATTTTTTTATTTTTTTATTTTTTTTATTAGTTGGAAGCTAATTACTTCACAACTATATTTCAATAAAAAATTTTTTTAAAAAAACTAAAGATGAAAACAAACAAGATCAAACAGTGTATCTTCTTACAAAGTTGTATTTTACAATGTATATGTACTCAGCTGCTAAGTCATGCCCGACTTTGTGACCCCATGGACTACTGCTCACCAGGTTCAGACTTAGTCCATGGAATTTCCTAGGCAAGAATACTGGAGTGGGTTGCCATTTCCTTCTCCAAGACAATGTACATATTACATGTTAATTTACAAATATTCATGAAGCACTTATTATTATGCTAAATACAATAGTATGATGACATTGTCCCATGTCTAAATTTCTAATCTGGCTGGACTAACGAATTAGTTACCTGTAACGATATTATAATTAAAATGCAATTTCAAAATTATATAATGAACAGCATAGACAACCAGAATAAAGGTAGATCATCTATTCAGCAATCACTAAAGAAAATTCATTTTATTCTGATACCTTTGTATTTTTCTCCAGAGTATAGCTGACAGAAGTAGTAGACAGCGGGACATGAATATTAACATAAACTGTACACTCTAAGGAAAGCCATGAAGCTGATAGTCCATTTTGATACTTCCAATCTGCCGGTTTTGCAGAACTCTTTAGCAAAGGGGAAGAAAACATAAAATACGTGATTAAGATAAAACACACAGAGCAATAAAACATCATAAAATGTACAGCCTAGTTAATTCATACAAACTGTTATCCAACATATTTGGCCAAATTCCTTCATCAAAGAGCAACAGGTTAGAACTAAATAAAAGTAAAGCATGCATTAAAAGTTCGGTATTCTTCAACACATCCCAGGCAATCCTGGCAACTCCCCTCCCCAGTGAAAGGCTGGTTTAAAATTCTGGCAAGTCCTCTGGTCCTGTAGTTTTCATCTGTAGCTTCACCAGTCAATTCTGAAGCTTCTGATGTGGCATCAATAATCACTGAGGTGATTCACTCAGTGATCACTGGCAACTATGAGGTGCCAGATGTTTTCCCTTCTGTCCTATTCCTTCTAACAAAATACTGCAGCTACTTTTTCACTCTGTTTTTTCAACACCTTAGCAAAGGATTAGTTTGGATTCCTCTGAGTACAGACAGTTTGTTTACTAGGCACTGTGGCTCCCACAAGCCTAGACACTCTTGCTACAAGCCTCTCAAATATAATACTGGGCCAATAAACAAGATAAGGAGAGTTTAACAAAAATATTCTAACAATAAAACAAAACATAAATTTTCCTTGTCTGCAAAGAAATTAAGCATATTTCACAATAAAAAACTACAGGTGGTTGTGGACATCAGTAAGAAGAGACAGCATTGAGAATTATTAAAATGAAAATTTGATTTTCATTTAAAAATAGTCTGCAACACAGAAAAGTCTTTGTAAAGAGAAATTTTTCTTACCTTTGGATCATGAATATCATAAGTTCGACAAAATATTCTTTACTAATTAAGGACAGAAATAACCAAAAAAGTAAAAATAAAAAAGCAATTCTTAATAATCAAAAAAAAACCCATCCAAAAATAAAAACAAAGTATACGCATCCAAATTTTTACAAAATCACACCACTTCATGGTATGACACTTAAAGATAGGTATACACACACACGTATATGCATACATGTGTGTGTGCAAATACATATATATGCATACATGTGTTTGTGCAAATATATATACTTTTATATATATATAAATTCCTTTAACTATAATACTTCTGATACTTTGTTTCCTACTGTTTATAAATCCTGCTCATCCCAGTGAATAGAATGATAACTCTTACAAAATTGTCCTCATATACACACCCTTTTTAACAAATTGGAGTGCTGTTTTGAATGGAGTCAAGCCTGGGAACGTTTACTGGGTCAAAGGGTCTGTACAGGAAACATTCTAGTTAAATAGCAACGGAGTTAAGAGCTCAGCTTCTGCAGGAATGACCACTTATTTGAATTTTGTCTTTGGCAGGTCCTAATTTACCGGTCCCTTACATCGCTTCACTCCGTTGGCAAGACGGCCTCATGCTTGGGAGGCACCTGCCCTGCTAACATGTAGAGGAAAGAAGCTAAGAAGGCCCTATAGCTGGCTTCTAGAGTCACCTGACCTTGGCCAAAGAAACAAAAATTTCCAGCTCAGTCTAAGTGTGCTTTGAGTTGAACATTTTATCTATAGGAACTGGAGGTAAACAATATAAAAGCACTACTTTGCCTAAGCTATCCCTCTCTGTAGGGGACCTAGTGTACTTTAATGTACAGGGTTAGGCAGCTGGTGAAGAACTTCAGAAGGCCTAGTCCCTGCCTCCTCTCTCAAACTCCTTACAACATGAGACATGATTAACAACCATTAACACTATTCTTATTGGCAGTCCTATTTAAGTGTTATTTACAGAAAACTTATAAATGATTTAAATAAACATTCGGGTAAAAAAGTTGCAGGAACATTATATTGGTATCATATACTTTAAAACATGAACACCTAAATAAAAGATACTTTTTTGTAGAAGAGCAAAAGTGAAGTATCACTCGTTCTGAGACCTCCTCTTCTGTGAAATTCCACAGTCTCTTTTTATTCACAGATTTTTCCACAGCAAATACTAGCTGAAAAAGAGGAAAACACAATTGAATGCAAAATAAAAGAAAAAAGGAGAGTGAAGAAAAAGACAATTATAATAATCCTAATGTCCCATCTAGCTTTAAAATTCCATGATCCTATCATTAAATTTTCTTTCAAAAGAAAGAGTGCAACTGATTATTAATAATTTGAGCTCCATTTTTAGAGATAAATAAAAATTGGGTATTAAATAAAAAAACATAATTCACTGTCATTAACGATCAACTGAACCCAATTTGGGGTAACTGAGCTTCCCAGGTGGTGGTGGTGGTAAAGAACCTGCCTACCAAGCAGAAGATGTAAGAGACATGGGTTCGATCCCTGGGTCAGGAAGATCCCTGGGGGAGGGCATGGCAACCCACTCTAGTATTCTTGCCTGGAGAATCCCCTGGACAGAGGAGCCTGGTGGGTTACAGTCCATAGGGTCACAAAGAGTCAGACATGATTGAAGTGACTTAGTACACATGACTTAGTACCCACGCAACATTCAAATGAAGTATAAAGATTTTATTTAATTAGAATGAGAAATGACAAATGATTTTTAGCCTAAAAAATGGAGCATGTCACCCATTTGGCATTTCTTATTTAAATGTCACAAAAGATGTAAGGCAATATACAAGGGTACATAAAATACAGTAATACAAATTATAAGTGAGAAAATCAGAAATAATGACATAAATCTATGCCATAGGTAAGAAAGATAAAAATGCATACCTGATATGTGGAGAGGGTTCATAAATTTAGCTCTAAGCTTTCTAAAAATACTGTGCACAAAGAAACCTAATCTGTTCCCTAATTCACATGGTCCATAAGCTAAACAGTTGAAAAGAATAGGCACAACTTTCTTGATAATGCTATCAAAAGAAATTTCTTCAAAGACAGTATTATGTAATACAATGAACAAAGCTCTCTGCAATGACCTTATGCGAGACTGTGACAAGTTTTACAAGCTTACTTCATATCATATCCTTAATGCAGGCCAATGGAAAGAAAGAAACTAAAAGGCTACAGTTTATGAAACAGAGCATTTCTAAAATCTTATATGCTTCTTAGAAATAAGAGATGCAGAAAGCAAGAGGAAGGAGGATCTGTTTCTCTGTAGCACTGAGCCATTCAATCCAACGCAAATCACAAAATGATGCACAGCGGATGCTGTTAAATACATGTGGACATAGGTTACATTTTAAAATGCCAAACAGGATGAACAACTGTGAAAGAGGTACACTTATTTAAAATGGTAAAAATGGTACAAAGTTGAATAATTTGCCAGGGGGAGGGATTATCATCCCCTTCTTCCTTTAATCCCATAGGTACAAATATCAAAGGTTAGAAGGTGGGATATCTGACGTGAGAGAAAGTTACAAAACTAGAAGAATCTGAAGCATCTGGATTCTGAGCTGTATGCTTTTTACTAGAGAAAGGGTTTTGGGGATTCTTGTGGGTTTTGCACTTCTCAAGATAATGAGGGCCCCTTCTTTCTTGAGGTGGAAAATAAATTTGTGAAGGCTTATCTGGAGTTTTAAAAAATATTTATTTGGTTGCATTGGGTCTTAGTTGCCCTGCAGCCTGTGGGATCTTAGTTTCCCAACCAGGTATTGAACTTGCATCCTCTGCATTGGAAGATGGACTCTTAACCACTGGACCTCAGGGAAGTCCTCTTATCTGGATCTTGAGTACTAAAAAAGATGCAAGCTGGCTGCCCAGAGCTTGCTTTAGGTTTGGGCTTAAGGGAAAACAGTTTGTAGACCCTTGTATTTACTGGTAAACTACTTTACCCAATTGACTGACACAGGAATTAAACAAAAAGTAAGTGATTCATGATAGATACTCTGTTCAAAAATAAAGAAAAAGTATCTGATTGCTGCTACTTTATGTCTTATTCTCAGGATCCTGAGAGAATTGAAGAGATGAAGAATTACAAAACATTAATTTCACATTAAGGCAATCACTTGGAGCTAAATGGGAGTTCTAGCAGAATATTGCTATTGCACAATAAAAATTGTTAACCCTGTATAAATTGTTTCAAAATAGTAAAAAATTATCTTTAAAATAAGGAATATTTTTAAAATACATAGCTTTGATTGAAAATATATATTGACATATATTACACTCAAGATACTAAGCAACTGGGTGGAAAAGGCTGTTTTAACATAATCCCATCATAGAGAATTAATCTAAATGTGCCGAGGCTCACTGTAAACACATACAAGCAATTAAGATGTAACTTTAAGAATTTTTGATATTTCAGACTTACTCTACGCAGGGTATTTTGAAATTCATTTCCCATTTCTAAAGCTGTAATAATAAATACTCCAAGAACTAAAAGTCCCCCTGGTAGCATCCTGGATACCTAAAAACAGAAATAAAGCATTAGCTGACAAAAGCATTTGACATTATATGCAACCTGTGTTTGAGAAGCTAAATATTAGATCAGTAAATGCCTGCCTAGTACCAACTATATGCACAGCACTGAGGTAAGAGCTTTGAAAAAATGGTTAAAATATTGAGAAATGGATGATAACCAAGATGAATGGGGTGTCAATCTTCCTAGAGTATTCTTAACTTTCTACCTTAAAACTACCTTATAAATAAAACCATTTAATAATGACACCTTTTAGTTACAGCAATAAATGAACTTCTTTCTCATAAGATCAAAGACTGAAATCTGTACTAAATTTTTCAGTGACTTCCACTATCAGCTAAATAAACAAATTTTATCTTAGGCTGGTATTCTAGACTCTCTAAAATCTGATAGATCTGATATGCAGAGCCTCATCTGATACTACTTCCCATGAAATATTAAAGTGTCAATCACAAACTTCTCACTGTTCTCCACACATATGACTAGGTTTTCTAACTCTATCTCTTTCACTCAGCCTAGAAGGACTTTCTCTTGTACATCTACGTGTCGGAACTCTACTGAACACCTCAAAGTCAGCTTGAGGAAGCTGTATTCCTCGATCCTGTGATCTTCAAACTCACACAGGATTTCACTGCAGTTTTCCCATAGAGCTTATCACATGAACCTGTACTACGGTTATGTGTACCTTACTTCTTGATCTGGGAGCTCCTTAATAGAAGAACTTAACTCTCAACCACCTCTGTATTCCTATAATATTCAGCAGAGTCTGGGATTTGAAGAGAGGGAGTACAATTTGAAAATCCATTGTTTCCTATTGTTTAGATTTACCTCAATTTTAAAAATCTTATTGATATTGGGTATTTATATTATTTACAGCCTTTCTGTACTCTTAAATAATAAATGGTTAAAAATCCTAGCAAGTTTCTGCGTCCACAGGATTATCTGCTTATAATAAATCTCTTAAAGTGGATAATAAGGCTGAAAAGTTATACATGTTTTTCAGGATTTTGACACGTACTACCAGTTTGTCCTTTATAATATGATTGTCCTTCCACATGATTGTGGCTAGTTCCTCATGCCACAGGTATTGCTTTCTACCAGCTAAACTCAGAGGTCAGAGTGCTTTGGTTATCTTTTATGTACTTAATGTATACTCAAAGTCTTCAGAAATTAGATACCATAATCTAACTCCTAATATATTTGTATTATGTCTGCTGATGTGGGAGAGCTGGGTTTGATCCCTGGGTGGGGAAGATCCCCTGGAGGAGGGCATGGCAACGCACTCCAGCATTCTTGCCTGGAGAATTCCATGGACAGAGGAACCTGGTGGGCTACAGTCCACGGGGTCGCAAAGAGTCAGACATGACTGACAACCAAGCACACAGCACGTTTGCTGATAGCTCCCTCTGATTTCACAAACTCTGAATACTACAGAGACACAAGCTTGACCTACAAAAGGAATGAAATTTTCATATTTAGCATGGGGAACCTGTATATCTTTTCAAAATCATAAATAAATAAATAAAATTAACCATTTCTTTCTAGAGGCAAAAAGGCTATACACTTTGCCCTATAAATTTTATGTTTGTATAGATGCATATAGATCTTCTTATCCATTAAATATTTAATACTTCATTAGATCATATTAAATATTTAACGGATTAAAAAAAACCCTATATACTACCTCCCAAAATAAATGCAGACAAATAAGTATGTGTGTTTGAAGATTTAAAGCTAAATGGACAAGGAACTAATTCTATTTTTACCTTATTTTAACACTGTTCACTGGATGATATAATCCAACTCACTTTTAAGTGAATTTACTCATCATTTCCTGTCACCCACCCCAAACCTGTTTCTTCTTTGTGTAACGGCAAAACCGCTTTCCTGGACACCGTGGAAAAGTCTCAGTAACCTTCTTCTGCTCTCATAATCTCTTTACCGCCAGTCTAGTTGGTCACTTAATCATCTTAATGCTAGCTCTTTCTCTGAAATGTTTTGGCAACAAAGTTTAGCCCTCTGCATTAGTTTGTTTATTCATCCATTCACTTACCCTTTATTTTGATGTTCTCATCATAAACCATGGGAATACTATGTTTGGCTCTAAGGATACAGCCATAAACAAAAGAGTCATGACCCTTGTCTTCATGAAGCTGAAGGGTCTAGTCACCAGATAATGTCACCTTTTCTTGAACTATTACCATAATCATGTGTTCTGCTCTCTTTCCAGTCTCCCTACTCTCCACTTACACTGTACCAAGGCACTGAAATTACTTTCTCAATTATTGGCAGATCAATCCTCCAAAGAGGGAGCTCTGAAAGTCTACCACAGAGCTACTGGCTCCCAAATGAACTCCTCCCTTCCCAGGATGACTGACACTTCAAACCATCCATAAAGTGGCCCCATACAAGCTTAAGTTTAAACACATTATTTAATATACACCATGCTTCAATTATACCCAGTTGCCTGCTATTCTAACACACCTTTAAATTTCATGCCTTTGGGTCACTTATCCACATCTTTGTGCGTTCAATGTCCTCCGTGACTTCTACTAGCAAAGTCCTATTCATCTTTAAAGTTCAGAGTCTTCTGTGAAGCTGTCTGAATCCAATCATTTATAGATATTTGATCATCCCCTACTCTATACTCCTATAATACTGTTCTATTTAATCTCATTTGGTAATAATGTTTTTCACTTGAGTTAAAATATAAATTCTAAGGACATTAAAAAAAATTTTAACCATCATTTTACTTTCTCAGTACCTAGCTTAAGTCTTTAGAACAATCTGACCAGCAACAATGTTATCAATAACTAGTATTATTTTAAAGTATAGAAAAATTGGAAATAAGCTAAATTAAAAAACACAACAGATAAAATTCAACAATGGAAAAGCATAGCATAATAAGATCAAAGGTTTTCAAGTCATGCTGCCTGGGTTCAAATCCCAGTTTCACTACCTGTTATACTAATCTTGGGTGAATTACTTAACTCCAAGTAAGAAAATGCTTTTTTTAAAACTAGATACAAGTAATGAAAAACAAAAAAATATAATTGTGAACAAAACACAGCAGAAAATACTCCTAATTTTTGGTATACTACTCAAGTTTTGAAAACTTAAGAATGAGTACTCTGAAATCTTAGTCTAGTAACCTGAGAATAAAGTACTTTTATTTTATTAGTAAACACAAACTTAACTATATAAAGAGACAAACATGATGACCTGGTGGGCATGTTCTGTGGCCCATTCTTCATCCAAGCTATCCAATTTGGCTTTGGAATGTTTGGGGCTCTCATTCTGCTCTTCTTTGGGTGGTGTTCTCGTGGCAAGAATCACATAATCCTTTTGTGAGGAACACTTAAAAAACAAATTAGAAAAGCTTACTAGAGGGAAATGTCACCGAGGAATGCAAAGTTTTCATGATATGCAAAAATTGAGCAATGTTTGTAGCAGCTTAAATGGTCAATACCTGTATTATAACGGAGTGAATCTACAGGGAAACCAACTTTGATGGACAGCCCTAGAATACTTCCCTCACGTCTTATCTTTCAGTATATTTAATACCAGCTCCTTATTTATTTGGCATCATGAATATGAATCATGTAGTGGTCCTTTAAAATGGCTTCCTAGATGACTGAAAGAACTGCATTTTAGAAATGCATTTATTTATTTGTGGCTGCGCGGGGTCTCCCCTGCTGTGCGTGGCTTTCTCTAGTTGCGGTGCACAGGCGTCTCAATGCAGCGGCTTCTCTCACTGCGAAGCACGAGCTCTGGCGCGCAGGCTCAGCAGTTTGGCGCACGGGCTTAGCTGCTCAGTGACACGTGGGGTCTTCCTGGACCAGGGATCAAACCCCTGCCCCTGGCATTGGCAGGCAGGTTCTTAACCACTGGACCACCAAGAAAGTCCCATAAACTGCATATAAAAGATGACATGCTTGCTCAATTTTCTAGCTATTATATTTATTTTCTAAGTAATCTCAACAGATTAGGTAGTTCAATAAATAGAAAATCCCTGGAAAATAAAGTCAGAAATGACCTTGTGCGTCTCACTTTCATTGAAACAATGGCAGTGGGGAACTTGCTCATGTGGTCCACAGAAAAACAAAGGGGGTGTAGGACAGATAACCAAAGTGTTATTAGATTGATATTTCTCAGTTTTAACAGCAATTAAATGCTAACCAAAAGTGGGAAATCTAAAGATAAAACTGGGGGAAATTTACTAGCTCAATGTCATTATAGTGAAAATCTCCTACAAAGAAAGAGTAAAAGTACAAGGTAGCATGATGTTATCCTCACACGTGACCTGATATCTTAATTGTTAGTATTAACCTGGAACAGAAAAAAAATTGAAGATATGTTATTTCAATAAAAGTTATTTTCAGAATGTTACACTGAAATGAACACTGGGAACAGGTAGGCACTGATTAAGAAAACTCTTTGCTTTCATAAAATCTATGATTTTGAAAAAGAAACTGACTCTGAGAATAGGAAACAGGCAAGCCTGAAAGCTTGAGGGGAAGGAGAGAACTGTGATGAACCTGGAAAAAAGAGAAAGAAGAAGCAAGTAGAATACTGGCAGGAATGAAAAAGCTACATGAACAGAGAGTGGAATTCTCCCTAAAATGTGGGCGACTTACATGTGAGACGGTGGTTTTGCTAAGAAATGGCCCACTTGCAATAAGGCAAGTCTGGAAGAAGGTATTTCTCCCTGACCTTTTACCTTTACTGATTATATCTTTCTCTAAGACTTTTCTTTCCTTCAATTTTTAAAATAAAGGGAAGTAAAGATCCTTAAATAAAAGGTTTCTAACAAAAAGAATCCCATAATAGATGTTAAGTAACCTGAATCTAAAAGAATTTCAGCCAGAGAGGTCATCTGGCTGTCTGGTGAGAAGCCTCATGAGTCGGTAGTACCTGGGTGAACAGTGCTGGGTCTGCCCTGTCTTATGAGAAATCAGATTTGTGAAAATTCTTCCAATGAGACCTGTCTCTCGGGGCTGCACTGACACTAACTAAACTCAATCAGAATGATGTTGAAAAACAAGAATACTGTGAAGCGGTGTGAGCACATAAATCCTCTGCAGAGTGCATTCTTTCTAAGTAGACAACATGCTGCTGCCGCTGCTAAGCCGCTTCAGTCGTGTCCGACTCTGTGTGGCCCCATAGACGGCAGCCCACCAGGCTCCCCGTCCCTGGGATTCTCCAGGCAAGAACACTGGAGTGGGTTGCCATTTCCTTCTCCAATGCAGGAAAGTGAAAAGTGAAAGTGAAGTCGCACAGTCATGTCCGACTCTTAGCGACCCCATGGACTGCAGCCTACCAGGCTCCTCTGTCCATGGGATTTTCCAGCCACGAGTACTGGAGTGGGTGCCATTGCCTTCTCCGAGTAGACAACACAGGACATCCAATTATAAGAGAAAGTAGCTTGGGAATGTGCACAGAGTCAGAACAAGGAACGTTAATTATGCAACCTGAATGTTCTAAAGCATCATGCTAAAATATCCAGGAAGAGACCCGTCCCAACAGAGTTTTATTTGTTATTAGGCCTCAAAATCAATCCTTGGAGCACAGTACACTCTCCCCAAATAGAGTGAAGATGGAAGCAGCTGGTGACCTGTGCGACTCTCCTCTGTTCACTGCTGCGCACTGCTGACAGTCCTCCCTGCTGATTAACACTTCCTCCCACCAATTATAAAAAATCAGTGGGTGCTTATGCTTTTTAAAGTAATTCTTCAAACAGTTGTTCCACTTTGTGTTGCTTTTTAAGATTTAACTCTAAGAGGAAAATAAATTTCTACTTTCCAAATTTCTCCAATCCCGTCTCTCCCTCTCCATTGAATCAATATTAAAAAAAAAAAATTCAGTTAATGGGTACCATGGTTCGTAATAAAATATATGACCTGTACCTCAGGTCTGAGATAAGACAAACTCAAAATAAAACTGTCAAAAGCTACTTTGTAAAGAATTGGACAACCTGGAATTAAAGATTAGAGGGGAGTAAAAATCACTTTGAAAAGACAATGAAATATGAATAACCTGGTCAGTAAAATCCTAATTTTGGAGTTTTTACCTTATAAGTTACTTTCACATTATCAAAAGGGAATGTGTTCTGACTTGAGCAAACCTGGGTTACATTCTTCTTCATTATATCCCTCCATCATCTAAATTGGGTTTACTATTAAACAGAATATTTTAACTTTAAAGTAAACAAATTAGTTTCATCAATAGATGCAGAAGAAAAGATACATACCTGTCCAATTAAAAGGCCAGAGACAAAAGCTTTTCCCTGGAGATTGATGTTTGAAAGATACTGGCCAACAGCCTCTTCTACAATGTAGGTTCTTCCCATTATTAAGAACTAATTCAACTTCCTAAATTACAAGAAAAAATTATACAGCATGTTTAGGAAAAAACAAGAATTTGCAATGACTTTTCTCATTGGGGTAATATAGAGAAACTGTACTAACCTGACAATATCCCAAACCTTACAGTGACTGCTTACTCAATAGGGTACTCTTTCTTGCAAAGTTCTAATTCTCAACAGAGAGTTGCAAGAAATGACTTCCAATCAACTACAGTTGACATGAGCAATAAGCCTACTCTCCTATCTTAGAAGATATGGAGAAGGAAATGGCAACCCACTCCAGTATTCTTGCCTGAAGAATTCCATGGACAGAAGAGCCTTGTGGGCTATAGTCCATGGGGTTGCAAAGAGTTGGACATGACTGAGCGACTATCACTCATATATCTCAGATAAACAGAACACTAAGCTTAAGCCACACACCAGATTTCTTATTTAAATCGACCACTCCTTGGTTGTATCATCTTTGGTAATTTACTGCTGAGCCTCTCTGTGTTAGTTTCTAAAATAGAAAAGATGATAATTTCTGAGTTGCTCAATGAGAGGTAAAGAAAATCAAATGTATGCATTCAAGAAGCACACTATGGAGACCTGCTACTGCTAAGTTGCTTCAGTCGTGTCTGACTCTTAGCAACCCCATGGACCGCAGCCTACCAGGCCCCTCCATCCATGGGATTTTCCAGGCAAGAGTACTGGAGTGGGGTGCCAGACCTACTATGTGCTAAAAACTGTACTAACGTGGGATGGCACAAAGGTGATAATACTTGGTCTCTGCCCTTGAGTGACTCAGAATACAACTAGAATGATGGAAGTAAACAAAAGCAAAGTAATAATAACAAAAACATGCAGAGCTTTCACTCGTCTAAGGCATTGTTCTAAGTATTTAACATATGGTGACATTTAATATTCACACACACACACATGTACACAGAAAAAAAAAAAAAAAGACATGATTCCAAAAACCTAAAAAGAGCCATAGAGACTCTGAAGAAACAGTAGCAACATTCTGAATATAGGTACAGTCATTACCTGCAAAGAAATTCCAATCTTATTCAGGGCAACAAAGCCCAGGCAATTCTAGATGTGCTGGGGTGTCTTATCTAACACCAGTAAAATAAACTGCCAGTCACAATGATTTTGCATTATTCTAAAACTAAAGCCCAGAGAATTGGTTCTGGTTTGAAATGACCTATTAGATCATCTATTTTTTTTTCGTCGTTTTGTCTCAAAATGCATTAAATTTCTTCCTAGCTCTCAGATGTGCACATATATTTGCTAAATCTAGAACTATCTATCATTAGTGCCTTTATAAAGTTAAGGAGCTTTTCACTTTTAGCACCTTAAGGTATGCAACTCTGTGTATTAAACTCTCTTCTACTTCTCATGCTATTCTACTCCTTTCTTTCTGCCCTAAATAATTCTTAATTCTTACAAGAAATAACAATGGTAGTCACTCCAAGGTTATGATATGTAATTTTTTCATCTTCCTTTTTCTAGTATCATATACTAGCCATGTTAATATGTAAGAAACTGAATGGAATAGGAAGATGAGAATCTTTGGGTTATGAAATCTAGTTGACTGCTGGATATTTTTTTTCCTTTAGTGCTCCTTCAAATATTTTAAATGTTGCCAATCATACTGTAATAAAGGGTAATACTAAAAATGCAGATCTTCTCTTACACAGTTCAATTTTTCCTGAAATGCTGCATATCAGTAGAAGCTTTAGAAGTTGTTCAAAAGCTGATTGAAACCATTCAACTTTCTTGAACTCTAGTTTGCTAGTCTTCAAAATAAAGAATTTGGATGATAGCAGGTCTGAAAACCTAATTTTAGAATTCTCTAAGTTCAAGTATAGAACATCGGTGTTTTCCAAATAGTAGATCAATAATGATGATATTGTGGGCCTAGGATATAATACGGGCTTCCCAGGTGGCTCAGTGATAAAGAATCTGCCTGCCAAGCCAGAGACATGGGTTCCATCCCTGGGTCGGGAAGATCCCCTGGAGAAAGAAATGGCATCCCCCTCCAGTATTCTTGCCTGGAGAATTCCATGGACAGAGGAGCCTGGTGGGCTACAGTTCATTGGGTCACAAAGAGTCAGACACGACTGAGTGACTAACACACACAGAATATCTGAGGGGAAAGAAATCTGAATGAAGCTCCTTACTGGTATTCTCAAAGGTGGGAGTACGATATTAGGAATGCTTCATTTTCAATAAAGAATTTAGCAAATTCTTTTCAAGAATAATCAAACATGCAACAATTCCCAGATTCAGCTTAGAAGCCATCGAATTACAATCTGGAAACAAATTGTTCTGTTACGGTGTCAGGAGAAATGGTTTTCAAGAATGTGTTTAAAAATTTCTGTTCCGATAGTTTTTCAATTTAACAATATAAACACAAGGCAACATTTTCCGCAATGTTACCTTAGAACATACAAATAAAAGCAACACTCAAACTCCTCTTGGTTTCTTCCTGGAAATAAACGGAACTCCTTACGTTTCTGTTAAATCACTGTTACCCACCCCTGCCACCCCAAACAAACAAAAACACCTAAGTAAGACAAGTCTCCAAACGGGATCTGTGCTGTGTAGGAGTGTCCGTCCATATGTTTCTTACAGTCTGTCCCTTTCTTTTCCTCCTTGAAAAGGCAGCTGTGTCCGAGTGCACACATTACACACACACACACACATGAATTCCACCCTCAAGCTGACTCACCTGTACTCAGACTGTGCACACGTGGCAGGCAAATCTGACGAACTGTCAGATCCCCTGACAGAGGAGGGGGTTAGTGTGTAAGTGTAAGCCTCCAGGGACCAGGTGCCCGTCCGGTCCCAATTCCACAGTCAGTGAATTCATCAGAAAGCGACGGACTTCCCTCACCTCACTTCCCACTCCAAACCCGGGGTCTCTGGAGTCAGGTGACGCGGATTGATGACGTCAGCTGACAACCCCCCCCCCCCCCCCCCCCGCCCCAGCTTTTACCCAAGCAGCACCTCAGCCAAAGCTACTGCGGTCGCCACCCCGCCCCCTTCTGGGCGCCATTGAGAGCGTGGCAGTAGCCCAGTGCCTGTTGTCTGGCCCTGCCAAGACCGATGCCCTCTAGTGGCTCAGTATCTAGAAACCGCCAAAGAGGACGACCCATGGCATCCCGAAGCTTTGACGGTGAGGTTGCCTTGCTCTTCGGGGAGGAATGTGCGTTGACGAGTACGATGTGGCGCCACCTCGCGGAGGAGTGGTCCACGCGCAGGCGAGAGTTGGGGGCCGGGGGTGAAAGAAGGAAGTGAAATGGGTGGTGCGGCATAGGACTCACGGAAGGGATTGGAAAAAACTACGTTTCCCAGAAGCCTGCGCTGCTTGAAGCTGGGCGGAGAGGAGGGTGAGAGAAAGCTGGATTGCGGCCTGCAAGAACAGGGTCAGAGGCTGCCTCAGAACTCGGATTCCCAGGGTGCACAGCTTCCGGCGGCTGCGCGCGCATTGCGAGCGCGGGCGCTGTGGCGCGTCTAGTGCCGCGGCTAACACAGAGTTCTATTTCCCAGGGTCCCGCCGCGGGAGTCTCCGGCGGGCGGGCGCGCGCGAGCCACCGGGTGAGGAGGTCGAGGCGGCCGCCCAGGCTTCTGGGTCCTCTGGGTCTTCGCCTTTCTTTTCCGTTTCTGCCGCGTCGACCGCTGCTGCCGCGGTCCCCGGCCCAGTCGACATGGCGGCGGTGTTGCAGCAGGTCCTGGAGCGCACGGAGCTGAACAAGCTGCCCAAGTCCGTCCAGAACAAACTTGAGAAGTTCCTTGCTGACCAGCAGTCCGAGATCGACGGCCTGAAGGGACGGCACGAGAAATTTAAGGTGGAGAGCGGTAAGTGCGGCGCTCTTCCCGCCCTGCTTTCTGGGCCCGACTCCACAGCGATGGCTGGTCTCCCCTTGCAAGCTCGCTCTGCCCACAGCTTCCCTGGTGGCATCGCTTCCCCGGCTCGGTGGGCACCGTAGGCCTTCTCTCAACTACCCCCTCTCCCGGTTTGATACGAAAGAGCCTTTTTGTTTTTTAACTCTGACTCTACATTGGAGTTTCGTTTTCTTTGTAATTAGAGTGGTCTCATTTAGGAAAAGCTAACGTTGTCCAGCAAACCCATTGTGGTGATTTGAGTCTCTGAGAGTGTGCGATTCTTGACTCTTCTAAGCCTGTCTGTCTGTTGCATGTTCAATGACAGTAGTTTTTCTGTTTTCTAGTAGTCTATGTTCAGAGGCCTATGGCTAATTGATAACTTCTTGCGTTTGTTCTGACTGTGTCGCTTTGGTGCTGTGATGAACTAAATGTACACAAAAAACGAGTAGGTGCCTAAGACAGCTCTGGAAGCACAGCAGACGTGCAGTATGTTTAATATATCTGACTTCTCTCTAAAAATTGAAGTTTGATCGAGAATATATTAAGATCTGTTTACAAATAACTGTAGTAAACCCACAAATAAGAAAGTTGCTGATATAATGACGAACAACGTTTAAGAAAGATTAAGGTCATAGTAATTACCAGTGGTAAAATGTCGATACAGAATTGATGTTGAAAATTAAACCGTTTGTGTGTCTTGGTTTACCAGTTTTTTGGGGGTAGGTTGGGGTGAGGATTGTAACTGGTTTTGCTAAGTGGATTGAAACTCCTTAAGTAAGTTTTTGTTTAAAAAAACAAAACAGTTGTAATTGTCGAGCAGAACTGATGTTGAAAATTATCTGAATCCCAACACTGATTGTTAATTTGCACAATAAATATTGAATGTCTTCTGTGTGACTGATACTTTGCTGAGCAGTATGTTATCAGTTGCTTCCCTTGGAAAGTTAACAAATATTTTTACATAAATTTAGTTATTTTGTCTGTTCAGATGTTATTTAGGCTATTTTAATACAAGCCTCTTTAAAACAAAGCGGTTATTAACCAAAATGATTTTTTTTCTCCATTTAATTTTTTTGGGGGAGGGGGTTGCTTTATGCTAAGAAGTCAGTTGATGTGTGGGGGAAATACCATGATAAATAAGACATGTTGCCAGCCTTGAGGAATTTCATAATCTTGTGGAGTAAACATAAAAATTATTTGTTGAAACCCCATTCAGGCTTTATTTTCTTTTGTCATATACGTATAAGTCAACTGGAAATGTTGTGTTGAAGTCCTTTACGATACTGGATCTATTTGTCTTTACTCAGATTCGTTCTTATATGGAGTGTGGGTTCCAATATTATGTCCTAAATCTTAAAATCAAGGTTATTAAAAATAAGTAGCAATGTTGACAGTGTACATGTGTGTGTTTGATTTTTTCTTTTTTTCCTCTAATCATCTGTAGAACAACAGTACTTTGAGATTGAGAAGAGACTGTCCCACAGTCAGGAGAGACTTGTGAATGAAACCCGAGAGTGTCAGAGCTTGCGGCTTGAGCTAGAGAAGCTCAGTAAGTATTTAATTATGTCTTTCTAATAGCCTTGGGGTATTGAGGTTGGCTACTCCTTTAGACGCTTTGAAAATATTTAATTACTGTATATGAAAATGTTGATTGTTCTTAATTTATGGTAATATTAGGATTTTTTTTCATTCAGCGGTAAAGATATTGAAAGAGTACAGGGCTTGTTGGTCAGGAGGTGTGGGTTCTAGTTCTGACTGCTGTTAAAAGCTCTTTTATCATATAAATCGTGATAGTGTTTATTGTTTACAAAATGGCTAGGACCACTTGTCTGTCTACTTCCAACAGTTGTATATGTCAAATGTATGAAAGCATTTTGAAAAGGCTAAAGCACTGTGCAACTGAAAAACAAAGTGACTTGATTATTTTTATGTTGAAAAATTAAAGCCTATTAGTTCCATTATAATATTTGTGTTTTAGCTCTCATTATAATTTTTATAAATATTTTTAAATCTAAGGATGTAATTTCTGCTTTAAGGTGTAATTTCCTTGAAAGCTGAGCAGCCAGTTTTCTTCATGATAAGTTTTCTGACATCACTAAGTCCTGAAAATACATAAGATCTGGAAGATGATGTGTTTTATGTGCTTTGTTTGCAGTAGAAAAAAAGCAAATGTAGGAAGATCTTATAGAGTAGGGACATCATAATATTACTAGATACAGCTGTATTTTAATTTGATTGGGAATGCAAAAAGCTAATAATCAAGAGAAAACTTGAAGCCTTAGTCTTCTTAACTGAGTCCATGCCCACTGGCTGTATGAGTTGAAATTCTTTTTGGCTAATTTTGGCACATCTCATTTTTAAAATGTGACATATACATATGATGGTATGTTTGCATTTGTAATGAGAGTATAGTTATTGAGTAGCTGTATATGACTCATCACCTCTACATTGTTTTATCTTGGCATGGAAAATAAAAGGTTTGTAGAGCAGTAGTGCTAAAAAATTTTAAGAAAATGACTGATGACAGCTTCCTATATGAAATCTGGGAAGGGGAGAGGGAGGAGAAGATGGGGATAAACCTAGATAGACACACTTTCCTGGGGTGTACAGTTTTTTTGTTTTGTTTTATTTGTTTTTGTAGTTTATTCTGAATTTGTAAGTTTAGAAGGCTGTAAATAGCATTAAAACTATATTGAAAATTTAGACTAAATTAGCAGGATTTTTCTTCTTTTGACAAGCCATTTGTTTAACTTGGAAATAGTAATAATTGTTCATTAAATCACTAGTACATAATATGTGTTTTAGTGGAAGAAAATTTCAGAAAGTGCATTCTTCCTAATTATCAACATGCATTTAAAAGAGAAACTCAGGGGAGGTAACACATTATGGGTGGAGATCCTAGGACTGAAAATTCAGTATTAAGCATAGCTCTTCTTAGGGACATAAACCAGCTGAATTACAATTATCCATTCTTGTGATGTATTCTGTACACACTTTATATGGGTTTAAATATTATTTGGTCTCTTGATTTTTGTCTTTTTTGTACTTAATTTTTAAATTTGTAAATATAGTTCATTATGATTGACTTAGATGTCATTGAAAAATAAGGAAATGAGTAATTGCAAATACTTTTTCCTAAGAATGTTGGCTAGAATGATTGCAAATATGATTTTGGAAACAGGATAGCATATTTAAAAAGTTGTACTAGAAATGCAGTCAATTTGGGTTGTACTTAAGAATTTGAAATGCAAAAAAAGAAAAAAAAAGGAATTTGAAATGCAGTTTTGTACAAATCAACCTTTCTGAAATTCAGTTTCTTAATTTCAAAGTGTGTATGGGTGACAGTTGAATAAAAGCTGTCATTGCAGATTTTAAGCTTATGTGTGTGACATTCATAAAATTCCTTTTATCCAGACAGTCAACTGAAGGCACTTACCGAGAAAAACAAGGAACTTGAAGTTGCTCAGGATCGCAGTATTGCCATTCAGGTAATAGTTATTCCTGTGAATAAAGCTAATTGTGAACATGGTACTTGAGGAATTTTTCTGTTCTAATTGTGCTTGTTGTTCATTTAGTCAGTGGGAAGATGAAATATGTTCAATTAGGAGAAGCTACTAACAAAAATGTGTATACCTAAATTTCTTAGTGGGATTTTATGTTGTAATGATTAATTGGACATTGCTTTTACTTATTGGAAAATATGAGTACTTGATATTAAAAAAAACCACACATTTGCTACTAGCTGTGTAGCTCTTAAGTCATTTTAAAACGGGTTTTTTTTGCGTTGTAATTAAAATGCCATAAATTTGTAAGTAGGGTAGACATTCAGGTTGTATATGCCTAGTTGCTCCTAGGAGTCCTTGTCTCCTACTCTTTGTAATCACATGGACTGTAACCCGCTGGACTCCTCTATCCATGGGGATTCTCCAGGCAAGCATACTGGAGTGGGTTGCCATGCCCTCCTCCAGGGGATCTTCCCAACCCAGGGATTGAATCCAGGTCTCCCACGTGGCAGGCAGATTCTTTCCCATCTGAGCCACCAGGGAAGCCCACGCATTCATAGATCTACTCACCTACTTAACTACCTACCTACCTTCCATTCTTTTAGAAATTACCTATTTAATGCTTACTGTTGCCCAGGCATTATTTCAAGTATTTCAGTGCAGTTGGGGAGATGGGTGAATCTACAGTGATCATCATTTCTTTAGAGTGGTGATTAACAATAACAGATTGATGGTGATCACAAGGATTGCAGGCCAGTTTGTTTAATAAAGTGATCATACCCAGTGATTCTTTGACCAGATAGACCTTCAGATTCTTGCCATTGCTTTTTAAAAAATTTGCTTTTGATTTGAGGTTAAGAAATACATAAAGTATTTATAGTAGGAAAGAGTGATAGACTTGATTCAATAGAAATGTAAAATTTTCTACATACAAAGAACAATCACGAAAAACCATTTTCTCAATAAAAATATGACACTACATATATGTATCTTTAATACATGACTACTTTCAAATTATAAGAAAGCCATTCAAGGGGGGAAATGGGCAAAGTAGTTTTTAAAAACATAGGAAGCGGTACAAATAGCCAGTAACAATATGATATGTTGTTCTGCTTCCCTCATAATCGGAAAAATGCAGATGATGTAACAGGATATAATTATTTTTCACCTCCCCATGTTAACAGTGGTTTTTCTTTTTTTCTCTTGCTCCTTATTTAAGCATAATCTTCAGTACTGGCATAAGTGGCTTGAGATAAATTGCCATTGTCTTGCTACAAAGTAATTTTTCAAAATATATTAAGGGTTTTAAGTAATTTCATTTCTGGGCCTTTTTCTTGAGAAATAATTTGAACCAAGATGCAGTGATAGTCATCAAAGTTTTATTTTATGACAGAAAAATGAGAAGTAAACCTAGTTTCCTATAAAGGCTTGCTGAAGTAATTATATAATTATATGACACTTCCAAGTGATTAGAAAGTGACATGGGAAATTTTTTTTTAAACTTTTTATTTTGTATTGGAATATAGCCGATTAACAAACAATATTGTGATATTTTCAGGTAAATAGTGTAGGAATCCGGCCATCCATACACATGTATCCATTCTTCCCCAAAGTCCACTCCCATCCAGGCTGGGAAATTATTTTTGTGAATCTAGGAAAAGTAACTTAAAAAATCTAGAATATGAACAGAAGCGTTGAGATTATGGGTAATTTTTAAACTTTTTGATGTATAAGCCATGAGGAAGAAAATCAAGCATATTTAAACCACAGCTAATGATAATTAAAGTGCCAATTCCATGTTCATGTCTTTATAATTGATCAGTTTGATTTTCTTATTTAAATATATTATGCTTACTCCTTTTTGTGACAGAGCCAGTTTACACGGACAAAGGAAGAATTGGAAGCTGAGAAAAGAGACTTGATTAGAACCAATGAGAGACTGTCTCAAGAACTTGAATATTTAACAGGTATGAAGAAGTACCCTTAACTTCCAACTTCACTCTTTCCTTTCTCTCCTAATAGTGGTAAGATTTAATGCCCAGTCCATTTCTATTGGCTGGTGTTATAGCTCAGAGTAGATTTCAGAGTAATGTATCGGATCATTCTGAGTACTTAAAGAGTGCTACAGACAAATACACAAATGAAAATCATCTCAAAGAATTTGGACCAAGGTTTATGTACTACAATATGGTTTATAGTATCAAAATTGGGAACTCGTTTAGATGTTTTGTTGTAGAGGCTGAACTCCTTCATTTTATACAGGCATCCTTACTGATAAAAGCTGTCCATAAGCATTCAATTTAAGAATCTAAAAGGAGAGCCCATATTTGAAAGGGCAGACTGAAGGAATTAAGAAGCAGGAATATAGAGTATAATATATAATATAGTTGATGTATTTAAGTGACTCTTAAGCAGTTTAATGGTATCCAGTTCACTTTGGGTTCTTTTTCTAAGAGTTTTGAGAAATTTTATTTCTGCTAAAGAAAGAATTTTCAAATATTTATGTTACTATACAATAATAATCAATTAGCCAACTAGTCTCAGAAAAAAAAGTTGCTTTTGATCAACTAGTGGGTAGATAAAATTAAGTTTTCACATAAAAACCTTCATGTAAGGAATATAAGAAAAATTACGTGTATATCCTGGCTGGTTTTAAGTATAAATTTTTGATATGTATAGTTGCTTTTTAACTTAGAAATGGCTAATTTGTGAATTTTTAATAGGTTTTTGGTTAATATGAGGAAATTAGTGTTAATATTGTATATTTAACTTTACATACTACATTTAAAATAACCATTATAATTTGCATATTTGGTTGGATGCATGAATTTGGCTTCATTTAAAATTAGATTTGTGGTTAAGCATGGCAGAAACAAGTTAAAATAGTAGAGTTGAGAACTACTTATATTAGATGTTTATATTCCTAGAGATGTATTTTTGATATTTGGTTCCTCTGAACATTAATTAATCATTTCCCCTTTCTCTTCTGACCTTTCTAGAGGATTTTAAACGTCTAAATGAAAAACTTAAGGAAAGCAATGCAACAAAGGGTGAGCTTCAGTTAAAACTGGATGAACTTCAAGCTTCTGATGTTTCTGTTAAGGTGAGAAACAAGTTAATTTCTCATGCACAAAATACAACATTTGCTTTAAACTCACCTAAATTATATTTTAAGTATAGGCAAATTATCTGTAAAGTAATTAAAAGTTATATTTTTTTATTATCGGGATTAAGGTGGTTTTGGTTTTTTTTTCGGGATTAAGTTTTAAGACAATTTTGATTGAACTGTTTTGCTTATGGGGTATTTAAATTTCACATAGTGCTTATCTGGTTCTGTTTTCTGTTAAGAATACATGCAAATACTTATTTCTGTGGTAAAATAAAATTCTGCTTGTGTCCCATAGCTACACACAAAATCTTTTGAATAACCATATATTAATCTTTGACCATAAACCTTTTTTTCTCGGATTTCCTTAGTATCGAGAAAAGCGCTTGGAGCAAGAAAAGGAATTATTACATAATCAGAATACTTGGCTCAATACAGAGTTGAAAACCAAAACTGATGAACTTCTGGCTCTCGGTAGAGAAAAAGGAAATGAAATTCTAGAGCTTAAATGTAATCTTGAAAACAAAAAAGAGGAGGTAAGTTAGTAAACTTACCAAAAAGTAAGTTGTTGGTTATAACTTATGTTTGTGTGCCAACTTATAAAAATTTATGTAGTGGAATACCTAATTAAATATTTTGTAAGATTAGGAATTCAAATGTGGAGGATATAACACATAAATAATTGGCCTAGAAAATTAACCAATTGCATTTAAATAAAGAACTTAAGGTATTCTTTGATAAATTTTGTTACTATTTTCTGTCTTATAGTATATCTTTCCTAAGATACATGTTTAAGAAGTGGTGGTTAGATTCTGTGAGCTTAATTCAAACATGTTCTTGTATGAACTATTATTTTTCATTTTCTTAAGCATTCATATTTTATATAAAATGCTTTTTTTAATAATTATTTATTTGGGGGAATGCTGGGTTTTCATTGTTGCACACAAGCTTTCTCTAGTTGCAGCTTGTTGGGAGCCACTCTCTGCTTGCCGCTCCCAGGCTCTAGAATGTCAGTTCAGTAGTTGTGGCCTATAGGCTTAGCAGCCACATGGCATGTGGAGTCCTTCTACACCAGGGATCAAACCCATGTCACCTGCATTGGCAGGCAGATTATTTACCACTGGACCACCAGGGAGGTCCAAAAAATGCTTTTTTGGTAGGTGGGGATTATTTTGCTTTTACTTGGCAGTGAAACTTTGTATCAAATTAATTTCAGTTAATACAGTATCCACCACCACCCCCCACCCAACTCTGAATTTTTGTTTCTAGGTTTCTAGAATGGAAGAACAGATGAATGGCCTGAAAGCATCAAATGAGAATCTTCAAAAGCATGTAGAGGATCTGTTGACCAAACTGAAAGAGGTACAGTTGACCCCTTTAAAATGTCTCTTTTACGAAAATATTGTAACACTCAAGAACCTGTTAATTTGTAAAATGATTGCATGTTTTGCACTGTTCCTAACACCATAAAATATCTAGAACACTTTTATATGTTGTAGTTAGGCTAAAATCACTAGAATCAGTTGTATACCACACCTAAAGTACTATCTAAAATTAAGTATGGTTAATTTTAATGACATTTAACTATTCTGCTTTAAGATAAAAATATCAAATATTTTATTCTTAAGGTAATTCATCACTATCAAGACAACTGATTTTAATTTTAGTGGTGTTTTAATCTTTACCTCTTTACTTTTAAAACTGAATTTCTTATCTTGACATTTGGTAAGCATTCTAAATTCAGTTCAAATGAGACTCTTGTAATTGGTTTTTTGGTGTTTTGTTTTTGTTTTTCAGGCCAAGGAACAGCAGGCTAGTATGGAAGAGAAATTTCACAATGAATTAAATGCTCACATAAAACTCTCTAACCTTTACAAGGTAAGTACTCTACCATACATTTTCATACTCTAATGTTGCATTAATGGATATTGGGTAACTGCTTTAAGATTAAATTTTAGAGTGCTGCTGATGATTCAGAGGCAAAGAGCAATGAACTGACCCGAGCAGTGGACCAGCTACACAGGCTTTTGAAGTCAACTGGAGAAGGTAAGACACTTCAATTATGGGAAGATTGTTTTGTTTTTAGATAGAAGGTACTGTTTTCTTTACCCTTGTGTAGATTTAGAGGTCAGATTAACTGTATTAGGGACAAAATTTGATATAAGAAAGATTCGTAGATCAAATTTTAAATTCTGTTTCAGCAAATAGTATATTTGAAAATATAGGTATCTAATGTTTTTCTGTTTTTTGCATCTAATAGCCTTATATGTATTCTGATTTCTAATAGGAAGTTTTTCTTCCATTTTTGAAACATTTACTTTGATAAATATTAATACATATGGGTTTATAGTTTGGGTACTGTCTTAATCCATAAGTAAGTCTTACTTTTTAAGTTATTTTTAAAGTCTTTGGTTTTCTTCTATACTTGCTTTTTTTTAAACTATTTTTTTTCTTCTATACTTGCTTTTTTTTAAAATTATTTATGTATGATCTTTCCCAGTTATTTCTTGTGTTCTAGACATCTAAGATCATATTAAGCCAAAAAGATACTTAGAGCCACTGTTTTACAGTTTGAGTTCCCCTAGTTCCCCACTTTTACAAAAGAGATAGCAAAAGAAGGAATAGATTCACTAGGCCACACACCTCAGGAATTATAAGTACATTAAGAGCTTCCATTGAGTAATAACTACCAACCACAGCGTCTGTAGAATTTAATATTGTCTGCTGAAGGGAAAAATGATGACTATTCTATTACATTTTATAAACTCAAAGATTTTAATTATGTTTTTGGTTATTCTGTCTCTATAATGTTGTTAGCCAGTAAAGGATTTCAAGAACATATCATAGAGGTGGAAGAATCTAAAGATCGAATGGAAAAAGAAATGCTTGAGAAAATAAGGAAATTAGAGAAGGAATTAGAGAATGCAAATGACCTGCTTTCTGCCACAAAACGTAAAGGTATGGGTTAGTAGACGGCTTATTAAAGGCTAGAAATACTAGAGCTTTCCTACATAGTCCTCGTTAGTCCTCGCTGAACTTCACTAATAGTGTCTCTTATTTTCAGGTGTAAGTACCATTTGATCACACATGATTGTGTGTTAGTTTCCAGAAGAGTTTGTTTTAACTATTAATGCTGCATGGTTTTTAGAATTGTGTTACATGATTATTTGTTGTCATATTTTAAAGCCTTCATAGGAATTTATACATGATGTACAGTAGGTGTCACTTCTTGCTTGTTTTGTAAGAAACATTAGTGGCTTTAGTTTGAAATCTTCGAGACGTACACTAGATTTCCGTGTCGGCACAGGGGCCGTCTTGTCGGAAGAGGAGCTGGCAGCCATGTCTCCTACTGCAGCAGCTGTAGCCAAGATAGTGAAACCTGGCATGAAGCTAACTGAGGTGAGAGTGGTCTCAGATCTTGTTGTTTTCCATCAGCAAAAGTGTTCAGACCTCTGTGACACTTACTACCCCCAAAATTTATTCTTGTTGTTTAATGATTAATGGATCGTTTTAGGGAAGGCTTTCTTGGTTCCTGGTTCTATGCAACACATAGTAAACATTTCCATCTTGTGTTATTGCTGATGGATGTTTGTAAAGAAGCTATACAGGCTATATTATGCCTGGCTTCAAGTGATCTCTCTTCTTTCAGCTGTATAATGCTTATGTGGAAACTCAGGATCAGCTGCTTTTGGAGAAACTAGAAAACAAAAGAATTAATAAGTATCTAGATGAAATAGTGAAAGAAGTTGAAGCCAAAGCACCAATTTTGAAACGCCAACGTGAGGAGTATGAGCGTGCACAGAAAGCTGTGGCAAGTTTATCCGTTAAGCTTGAACAAGCTATGAAGGTTAGTTCCATTCCTAAATTTTAACTGTAGAAAAAATACATAGGAGAAATAATTTACTAAGTAGGATGGTTCTTTCTTAGAAATAAAGAATTTACCTCTAAAGCTAATTGCTTTTTCAATAGTAGGGTAATTGTATATTTTAAAGCTTGTCATTGCATTATTAAACATCTCTAATTGCAAAATGTTTTATCTTTATTCAGCAAACATTGAAAACCTTTAGCATTTTTTTAAGACATTTGGGATGTTTTCTGTAGGGTTCTCTAGTGGATGATAAATAGCCACAATTTCTTTTTGTAATAGAACTTTTCTAAATTTAGTAATGATCATTTTTTGTCAGGCAGTTCTGATATTCTCTCTGGATATGATAATGCTGTTTGTCAAAAAGAACTCCTTTATAAAAATATCATTTCACAATTTGGCAAATCTTCATATACACTATTTTGTTACTGTTCCTCTGTGTATTAGAAGTACCAAGGAAGTCTGAGAATATTCTTTATTTCTTTAGATTCTTTTTTAATAGATATTGGTTTAAGAAGAGTGTTTGTATGCTGGCTTCCCAGGTGGTGCTAGTGGTAAAGAACCTGCCTGTCAGTGCAGGATATGTAAGAGACGCGGGTTCAATCCCTGGATTGGGAAGATTCCCTAGAGAACAGCATGGCAACCCACTCGAGTATTCTAGCCTGGAGAATCCCATGGACAGAGGAGCCTAGCGGGCTACAGTCCATAGAGTCACAAAGAGTTGGACACTACTCTGCTACTGAAACAACTTAGCATGCACACGTGCACAATGTTTTATTAAGATACAGCTGTTAATATTACTGAGAAATCTTTGAGAGTTATTAAACAAATTTTATTGAAGGAAATCAGTTAAATCAATTTGTATGTGCTGAATAGTATAAATGAATCTCTGTTTTGTGTGTGTGTGTTAGTCACTCAATCTGTCCAACTCTTTACGACCCCATGGATGGTAGCCCACCAGGCTCCTCTGTTCATGGAATTCTCCAGGCAAGAATACTGGAGTGTGTAGTCATTACCTTCTCCAGAGGATCTTCCTGACCCAGGGATCGAACCCAAGTCTTCTGCATTGCAGGCAGATTCTTTACCATCTGAGCCACCAGGGAAGCCCAAATGTGCCTTAATTTGACTTAAAATTTTATTGCTATTGTTATTACAATTTAGATGTCAATTTAAATCAAGAGTGTATTGTGTCTAATGGTCTCTTTTTCCTGAATCAAATCATGTCTAGCAGTCTTGCCTTGAGAGAATATGGGGCGTTAAGACACACCCCAGCCCCTCTGGTGTGGTTTAAAAAGAGGTCCTTTGGATCTGCTTGACTTGCTCATTGTTGAAAGTGAGCGTTTTACCTGAAGCTTATTGTCTGAGGAGGTAGTATAGTGGAGGGCTTAAGAATCAGGTAATAGTGGCTGTTCACTGTGGGAAAACCTGTTAATTCATCACTAATGTGCAGGTATAGTAATAAATACAGACTTTTTTCATAACTTCCAAAAGCTTTAAAAATAATTTCAGTATCTTTTTTTGGTAGCCAAATCTTCTGTCCATAACATATATCATGTCCAGTCTAGATTCTGTGGTGCTTATTTCTCAGATTTCTAGAATTTTATAACCAAGTTACTTTCTTCCTTGGCATCCTAATTGATCCCAGTTTGAACTTAGTAGGTTTGTGTCATAACCATTTTTCATGAATATTTGTCTGCTTCATTTTGTCTCATACTTGTTCCTACTGAAATTAGTTTATCCTTGTACCTTGAAGGCATTGTGCTCAGAGGCACTTGAAACACCAGGATAAATATAAGCCATCTTTCACTTGTATAGTATCTGTAACAATACATACTTTGTGAAATAATACGTATTATGTGAGAACAGTGCATTAGGAAGCAAAATTTATATGAATTGGAGATAAAACATAAGATTTCAAAGATACTTTGTGCTTACATCAGACTCCTTAAAACGGAGCTTAGGGGCTTACATCAAGCCCCTAAATCCCTAATAATACTGTGATGCAAACGTTACTGCAATATGTTACCATTTTTCTTTTTTTTAACAGCCTTGTGACATTAGTTGCTGATTCTTTAAAATTAGTTCCCGATGCATTTTTTAATAAATCCAAGTCTTACCCAACATTTTTTGCTTTTAATACTTATTTCTAGATAGTATAATAATGATTATCACTGTAATGCAGTCCTTTGTTTTTGTCTTAGTAACAAAGTTTTTAGAGAGTGTTTGTTTGATCTCCAACATCATTTGATAATATACTATGGATTTGGTGTGGCTGTAACATTTTGATTCACAGTTAACTTGGGGGGAACCCCCTTCATTATCATACAGTGATGAACATTATAATATTGAGCTTATTTGAAATATTAAGAAATGTATTTGTATTTTTAAGAAATTTCTCTTTAGAGGCTACTATATTATATAGAATATTTTAAAATTATAAGTTGATTACTGTGATATTTGAGCACTGTGTACTTTTGTTATTTGTGTAACTGCTATTTGTATGCATCTTAGAAGAAAATACAGAATTTTCACTTGACTTCATTTTAAAGGAGATTCAGCGATTGCAGGAGGACACAGATAAAGCCAATAAACATTCATCTGTGCTTGAAAGAGACAATCAAAGAATGGAAGTACAAATAAAAGATCTTTCACAACAGGTTAGTTTTTTGTTTCTTTTCCTGTTTTATTTTGTTTTTTCCTGAACTGACTGCCTAGTAATGTTTGTTTCCAAGTATGTAAGATAGAACTAGTACATATGAAATTCTCATCAACTGAGAAAACTGCTGTAAATGAATTGCAGTCTAGTCATTATTTATTCTTAGCCCCTCCTTTTTTTCTTTTCTTTAAGCGTTTGATAAATTTTCAGTTTGAAGATAACTGGTTGTAATTAATGAAATAATTTAAAGATAAAAGAGTTATCTTCCCACAGTTCAAGTCTGAGAGTTAGCAGACTGGTGTGTATTCTTTCACATCTTATGTGTACAGATACATGTGAGCATATATGAACATACGTAAGCATTCTTTGTTTTTACTGAAATAAAATCACTTATTTTGTATATGCATCTGTAAGTGCATTCCCCTAACACTTTTTTTTTTTTTAGCTGATTAAGTTTGGAGATGTAGATCTGTTTTGTTCATATATTTTACCCTAATTTTTGTACGTAGAATGACTGAACAACAACAAATACACAAACACAAACATAGATAAAAATTTCACATGAATGAAGTTAGCATCTATTTCCCATGCTCCCCTTCTGCCCCACTGTGTAACACATATCTAAGCATGCAAGTGCAAGTGTACAGAGACAATGGGTATATATATCTAAATGTTTTATATGGTCATTGTTTTACAAAAATGGAACCATGCCTCTGGAATTATAATTTGACTTCTTTTTTAAAAATTACAATTTTCATTACATACTTTTCATAGAAATGAGAAATAATTTTTCCAATTAAGATTTTCTTTGTTTAGTTCTTAATATCTAAAATGATAAGCTTGAAAATTAGTTTTTTTAAGATAATTTAATACTCCGTCGAAGGTGTTCGTAAAGTAACCTTGTCATTTGAAAATTTTCACTTCTAAACATTTCCAAAGTCACAACCAATGCTATTTGATAACATATTAAAACTCTTTTTTTTTTTTTAGATTAGAGTGCTTCTGATGGAACTTGAAGAAGCGAGGGGTAACCATGTAATCCGTGATGAGGAAGTAAGCTCTGCTGATATAAGTAGTTCATCTGAAGTAATATCACAGCATCTGGTATCTTATAGAAACATTGAAGAGCTTCAACAGCAAAACCAGCGTCTCTTAGTGGCCCTTCGGGAACTTGGGGAAACCAGAGAAAGAGAAGAACAAGAAACAACTTCATCCAAGTAAGCAATAGACTTACTTTGGTTTATTCAGCAAACATTTATTGAAAACTTTTTGTGTGCTTTAAACAGTACTGGATATTGGGAATATAGTGATTTAGGAGAAAAAAATAAAATCAAGCAACCATATTGCTGAAAAATTCTACTCTCAAGGACCCCAGTTTTTGGATGAGATGGTTAGTAAGTGAGATAGATAATAAGATCAATAAATAGATTATTTTAGTTCAGTGTGATTTGTGCAGTAATAGAGAAAAGCCTTTCATGAGAGTGTAGAGGTGTGAGACCCAGCCTAGATTTGGGGGAACAGACCTGGCTTCATGAAGAAGATACTTAAGAATAACTCAAAGGAAAGAATCTTTTCAAATAATGGTTTTGTTGCTAGAGAAGGAGGAATGGCTATGAAAGCAAGAAGATTGGGATTTGGACTCAGTGGAATTGGTTTGATTTCTGCAAACAAATTTTTCAGATGACCTTGTTGAGTACCTGAGTCCTATGTAGTGGGGGTTTTAAAAGCTATTCTTAAAATAGCAACAAAAGAAGGAAAGGATAAGAGAGATGAAAATACTATGCTTAATGACAGGTGATAAAATGCTTAGTCAGTTTACGGTAGAAATTATAACTGCCTCTCAATCTCAGTCCTGTTAAATATACTTGATTTATTTTCCTGCAGAATTTCTGAGCTTCAGGCCAAACTTGAGAACGCCCTCACTGAATTGGAACAACTCCGTGAATCACGGCAACATCAAATGCAGCTTGTTGATTCTATAGTTCGTCAGCGTGATATGTACCGAATTTTGTTGTCACAGACAACGGGAGTTGCCATTCCTTTGCAGGGTAGGAGTTTTTATATGTTATCTTAAAAGTTTCCAAGTATTTCTGGGAAGTATTTCTGAAATGTATATTAGAGAATGGATTTTGCTACATAAGCAATGTCTACTCTAATGATGATAACTTCAAATGTGGCTACCATGTATGAGTGATTGTACATCATCAGTTCTAAAATACACCATTATTTTAGGTAAGAGAAATGCTGATCATTGTTGCAAAGGATGTGTCTGAGAGTCAATGAATTATATTACTTATTTTTGTTACGTTTTAACATTTAGCCTGCAAAAATTACTTTATTTAACTAGAAGTCATAAATAATTCTAGTAAGTTATTTAGTGGGTTCTTTGTTTCATAATTTCTATAATCTTGTGGTATAATTTAAATAAGTCAGCCTATTGACTTCTGATAATGATGTTATTTTGTGAAGAGGTGTTACATCATTCTTTTACATTTCTGAAGCTTCAAGCTTGGATGATATTTCTCTTGTGTCAACTCCAAAACGTTCAAGTACATCACAGACTGCTTCCACTCCTGCTCCAGTAATTGAGCCAGCAGAGGCTATAGAAGCTAAGGCTGCACTTAAACAGGTAAAATACCCCTAACTTGACACCTTTATCTTGAGTCACATTTTTGAGAACATGGACTGTCATCTAATAATTTCTCTAATATTTAGCTGCAGGAAATTTTTGAGAACTACAAAAAAGAAAAGGCAGATAATGAAAAAATGCAGAATGAGCAGCTTGAGAAACTTCAGGAGCAAGTCACAGATTTGCGATCACAAAACACCAAAATCTCTACCCAGCTAGATTTTGCTTCTAAACGGTAAATTTTCTTTTCAAAAGTTAAGTCTAAACATATAAATACTTGATATTCAGTGGAATCAAATTCGAGAGTTAGTTTGTGATATTACTTTTGTTGGTGGATTCTGATCCAGGTTGAGAAGTTACAGGGGTTCATTTTTCACTTTTGATTAATGGTTCCTGTGAATGTTACTAAGGGGTCCAGGTAAGTTCATATAAGGAATGTGTCTGTTTTTCCTTCCTGAGATTAAAGGACATACTATTTCCATAGGACTTAATTATTTTAATTAAGGAGGATAAGAGAAGTGTGGAAATTTTCATTCAGCCTTTTCTAGTCTAGGTAGAAGAGAAGCAGGCACTAGAGTTAATTTTGGAAAAATTGACTTTTTTGGTCACTTGCAGAGGAATAACAGTAAATTTCATTCTGTAGTTAACAGATCCTTTGAATAGTTGTCAGTTTATCAAGTTAGGAAAATCTTATTTCTTTGTATACTACATGATCAGACTGTTCTTGCAAGTATGACCACAGCCTCTGTAGTTTCCAACAGTTTGATATCCCAGTAAAAGCACCATTTTCCCCCCATGTTGATATCTCTAGCTAGCAGCTTTCTAAGCTTTTAAGCACGTAAGACATAAGCACATACAGCAATAAGATGAAGAATTATAGATGGGAAAAAAAGGATTGACAAAAATCCGTCACTAACCATGCATTAATACCTTAAATTGCATACTGCATTGTGATGGGTTTCTTCCTGTATGAACGTTATATTGACATTATTTTGAATAGGATAAAAATGCTTGTACACGAGTATGATTAAAAAGTTAATTCAGCATGACATACAGTGCTTATTCAGAATTTGAACTGAACTGCTAAACCTGGAGATTAGAAAAAAGAATGAAGATTTTTACATTATTGCATGTCATATTTTTCATATTATCAATCATTAAATTAAGCTCTTGTGAAACTCAAGAAATTGAGCTAGGATACAGTATTTCATTTGCTTACAGAATTATTTTTCTTTCATATAAGTTATGAAATGCTTCAAGATAATGTAGAAGGATACCGTCGAGAAATAACATCCCTACATGAGAGAAATCAGAAACTCACTGCAACAACTCAGAAGCAGGAACAGATCATCAACACAATGACTCAGGATTTGAGAGGAGCTAACGAAAAGCTAGCTGTTGCAGAAGTGAGGCCAATTTCTGTCATCTGTCTTGTGTTATCAGTTGGATTTGACACTTGTTTTTTAATTATTACTTTGATTTTACTGGTTGGTATAATGTAGATTTTTGAGGTTTGTGGATTATACATCCTTATCAAATAGTTTCCTGGCATCCACCAGTCCATCAGAGCAGTTGGGTGATCATTTCTAGTAAAAGGGGAAAGGGAGAGAAATTTGTTTTTCTGGGCTAAGATTTCTTTGGTTATAACAAAGGTTATGGATGGATATTTTATCCATTCTTGCTCATTTCTAGTAAAACAACAGTATAAAAATTTCAATAGCATTGAACTCTATTTCTGAATTGCAACATAAATGTAAATGTCAATCAGAAATTGACAGTACTTTCAAATTAAATTCTAAAATCTTTGATGATAGATTGTCATAACAGTGTTTTGCTTTTTATAAACATTTCTCACAACTATGTAATCATTATTTATGATCTCGGTATAGTTATTCCCCCATTTTACTTATCGAAAAGGACTCAGAAGCTAAGTAATTTGCCCGTTTAGGGGCCATCATGAGATACGAATTGGTTGCGACTTAAAATCTAGCTTTTCTAATTCTGTTGGCTCTGTTATTTCTATCTTGTCCCCACCCCTTTGTGGAGAATAGACAGCAGCACTGTTTCAAACTGGTGGAGTAAGTTTTATGATTGATAGTTTTTGACTCATCCTGTAAGTATGAATACTTTGAGGATACTGATTGTCAGCAACACCTTCTGTACCCTCTGAGATTCAGAGGGTACTCTTCATGGGGGAAAAAAGTTCAAATAGATAAGTCAGCACTCAAACAGATACTTAGAAGCCAAGTTTAGTTTCTAAAACTTGCATAGTTTAATAGTATGCAGGTGTGACTATTGCATAGTTTTGCAATTTTGCCTCTTATACTCTGGCATTTTAGATTTTTTGTTGTTTTTTTAAAAGTCTTGATTTGCTCTACCAAAGATAATATAACTATTTGTGGTAATTGTAAGAATTTTTCCTTTGATCTATTGGTTTTTCCAATAATATTTGTTTCATAATTCAGTACATGAAACTTTTATATTGTGTTATTACACTTGACACATGTTTTTCAACATTTTTTCTTTAATTTGTTCTTGACTCAAGGTAAGAGCAGAAAACCTGAAAAAAGAAAAGGAAATGCTTAAATTGTCAGAAGTCCGTCTTTCTCAGCAAAGAGAATCTTTGTTGGCCGAGCAAAGAGGGCAAAACTTACTGCTTACTAATCTGCAAACAATTCAGGTAACCAAATAAAAAAGGGATAAGTAGAAAAAATTTTTTAAGTTAAATTTGAATAATTTTAACATTGTGTTCTCTCAGTTTCCCTAAAGAGAGCATTTATGTCATTTTTGTCATGCATTATGATGATCATTGAATTTTGAAGTTTTTAAATAAACAGTATTTTAAATAAAACATTGAAAGAGAACTGACTGAAGCCAGGCAATTGGCAGTTTTGATCCTCAGGTCTATATTTGCAGAGTCCTTCCTATGCAGTTTAATTGTTTACAAGATTAAATCTTTGGTTTATATTCTTCAAAACATCAAGAAATCTGGCTATGGTAATATAGTTCTTATTTTCCCTGTTAAATAGATGTTTTACTATGGAAAATGTCAAAATACCTTCTTGGTAAATGTTTTAGATCTTAACTGCTTCATGTAGAAATGAGTTGTATTCCTGTAATTTCCAGTTGCCTTTGCTTTTTTGTTGTTGTTGTTCATTTGCTTTTACTTTTTTATTAAGTATAAACAAAATCTTTTTTTTGTTTGTTTTAACCCTAGGGAATATTAGAGCGATCTGAAACAGAAACCAAACAAAGGCTTAGTAGCCAGATAGAAAAATTGGAGCATGAAATATCTCATCTAAAGAAGAAGTTGGAGAATGAGGTGGAACAGAGACATACACTTACTAGAAATCTGGATGTGAGTCTTATCAGTGTTCTGAGTTTCTATAGAATATTTATGTTTAAAAATCAAGCTCATGTTGAAGCATAGTCTTGAAGAGATGTCTTACAAACTCTTAAGTTTTTCTTGCCTTATTGTATGACTAGTAATTTTTCATTGAGTGCCATAACATTATGAGTTTTATCCTGAGGGGTGCCAGATATTTTGTTTTCTTTAAATCTTGAGCTTTGTCCTGGACTGCAGTTAAGTTAGCTGAAAATAGAAAATAGTTTGATTCTCTTGAGTCTGTTTTTTATGATTTATTAGGCAGGCTCAACTTTAAGTGTAAAAAATAGAGACAAATGGATTCAAGGGATTTAGATTTGATAGTGCCTGAAGAATTATGAAAGAGGTTCGTCAAAAACCACTACAATATTGTAAAGTAATTAGCCTCCAACTAATAAAAATAAATGAAAAAAATTTAAAAAAAAAAGAAAATAGCAAAAAAAACAAACAAACAAAAAAAGAGGTTTGTGACATTGTACAGGAGGCAGTGATCAAGACCATCCCCAAGAAAAAGAAATGCAAAAAGGCAAAATGGTTGTCTGAGGAGGCCTTACAAATAGCTGAGAAAAGAAGAGAAGCTAAAGACAAAGGAGAAAAGGAAAGATATACCCATTTGAATGCAGAGTTACAAAGAATAGCAAGGAGAGATAAGAAAGCCTTCCTCAGGGATCAATGCAAAGAAGTAGAGGCAAACAATAGAATGTGAAAGATTAGAGATCTCTTCAAGAAAATTAGAGATGCCAAGGGAGCATTTCATGCAAAGATGGGCTCAGTAAAGGACAGAAATGTTACGGACCTAACAGAAGCAGAAGATATTAAAAAGAGGTGGCAAGAATACCCAGAGGAACTATACCAAAAAGATCTTCATGACCCAGTTAACCACGATGATGTGATCGCTGACCTAGAGCAAAGTCTAGTGGGCCTTGGGAAACACTACTACAAACAAAGCTAGTGGAGGTGATGGAATACCAGTTGAGCTATTTCAAATCCTAAAAGATGACGCTGTTAAAGTGCTGCACTCAATATGCCAGAAAATTTGGAAAACTCAGCAGTGGCCAGGGGACTGGAGAAGGTCAATTTTCATTCCAGTCCCAAAGAAAGGCAATACCAAAGAATGTCCAAACTGCCACACAATTGCACTCATCTTACACACTAGCGAAGTAATGCTCAAAATTCTCCAAGCCAGGCTTCAACAGTGTGTGAACCGTGAACTTCCAGATGTTCAAGCTGGATTTAGAAAAGACAGTGGAACCAGAGATCAAATTGCCAACATCTGTTGGATACATCTATTTTTGCTTTATTGACTATGCCAAGGCCTTTGACTATGTGGATCACAACAAGCTGTAGAAAATTCTTCAAGAGATGGGAATACCAGACCCCCTGACCTGCCTCCTGAGAAATCTGTATACAGGTCAAGAAGCAGCAGTTAGAAGTGGACATGGAATGGCACACTGGTTCCAAATCAGGAAAGGAGTACGTCAAGGCTGTACATTGTCACCCTGCTTGTTTAGCTTATATGCAGAGTACATCATGCGAAATGCTGGGCTGGATGAAGCACAAGCTGGGATCAAGATTGCTGGGAGATATATCAATAACCTCAGATATGCAGATGACACCACCCTTACGGCAGAAAGTGAAGAGGCACTGAAGAGCATCTTGATGAAAGTGAAAGAGGAGAGTGAAAAAGTTGGCTTAAAACTCAACATTCAGAAAACTAAGATCACAGCATCTGGTCCCATCACTTCATGGCAAATAGTTGGGGAAACAGTGAGAGATTTTACTTGTGGGGGCTCCAAAATCACTGCAGATGGTGACTGCAGCCATGAAATTAAAAGACGCTTGCTCCTTGGAAGAAAAGCTATGACCAACCTAGACAGCATATTAAAAAGCAGAGACATTACTTTGCCAACAAAGGTTCATCTAGTCAGAGCTATTGTTTATCCAGTAGTCATGTATGGATGTGAGAGTTGGGACTATTAAAAAAGCTGAGTGCCGAAGAATTGATGCTTTTGAACTGTGGTGTTGGAGAAGACTCTTGAGAGTACCTTGGACTGCAAGGAGATCCAGCCAGTCCATCTTAAAGGAAATCAGTCCTGAATATTCATTGGACAGACTGATGTTGAAGCTGAAACTCCAGTACTTTGGCCACCTGATGTGAGGAACTGACTCATTTGAAAAGACCCTGATGCTGGGAAAGATTGAAGGTGAGAGGAGAAGGGGACGACAGTGGATGAGCTGGTTGGATGGCATCACCGACTCAATGGGCATGAGTTTGAGTAAGCTCTGGGAGTTGGTGATAAACAAGGAAACCTGGCGTGCTGCAGTCCATGGGGTTGCAAAGAGTCGGACACGACTGAGCGACTGAACTGAGCCAAGGCAGTATCTTCCTGAGTTCTAGACCCAGAGTCCAGTGAATTAAGAGCTTTTTCAGTCAGGCTGCTGAAAACAGGCTTTATACCTGACTTGCTCTGAGGACCAGAGAGTGTTCGGTCTTCAGACCACTCCAGTGCCTGTGTGATTCTTTACGCTGTCTGGGGTATTTTCACAGGCATGCACTGATCACTCTTTTGCTGAATATTCAAGAAGGGATCCTGTGCAAGTCTCCACATTACTCTGTCTAGGCAGCTCTCATCTCTGATTATTTGTCTGTCTGATGAATTCAAGCTGGTTTAGCCTTCTTCTCTGAGTTCTGTGTTCCCGGTTCATGGAATCTGTGGCCTCATTTACCTTTCCCTGTGCCATAGCCTGGACACTCTTCAATCAATGATCAATACGCTGAGAAACTGTAGGGCTCATCTCTTCTGTTTCCTGTCTCTGTTGTTTTGAAGCGTTTTGTCTGGTTTTTGTTGTTGATTTTTTTTTTTTTGGTTGTTTCAGTTCAGGAGTTAATTAAATATCAGTTCTGTTGCTCTGTTTTAGCTGGTTTAAAAGTTCTGCATAAAGTTAACTTGAACTTCTAGTTACTTAAGAACTGAAAGATAGTGTTTGTAGGGTTAATGTATTTTTTTCTTATAGGTTCAGCTTTTAGATACAAAGAGACAGCTGGATACTGAGACAAATCTTCATCTTAACACAAAAGAACTGTTAAAAAATGCTCAAAAGGAAATTGCTACACTGAAACAGCACCTCAGTAATATGGAAGTCCAACTTGCTTCTCAGTCTTCACAGAGAACTGGTAAAGGTAAATAATTAAGTAGGCTGATGAAAGTACCTCTTTCAATTTGTAACATATCCTATAAATAAATAGCCTTTTTTTTCATTGATACTAACAAAAGATTTAAACAAAACAAAAACTTTACTCTTCATACAGTAAAGCCCAGTTTCCCACCTAAATTAATAAATGCACAGACATGAAAGATTCAGAATAGTTGTACATATGGCAGCTGACCAAGATATGCTTTTAGTTTTCCTGTTATTGAAACCATTTCATTGATGCTTTAAGAATGTTTCTCTTGTGGAGGGTTGATAATTTGAATTTTTAACTCTCCCTTTTGAGATGAAGTTACTTGCTCAATTTGTAATGATAAGGCTAACTTACAGAAATCATGGATTTGTTTGATCTCTTTAGAGCAGTATTCCTAATCTTTGCTCATTGACAGCTGCAGGGAAAAGGTTTGTTTCATTAGATTTTGCTACTCTTTGTCAATACATTATTTCAAATGCAAACCCATTGAGTCCAAGTAATCTTTCTACATGGTCTTATTTATTTCTTAATACAGAAGAAATTTAAAACATAAATATACATGTGTATGTATGTGATATATATTGTGTATATATAATTTTCCAGTACTTCTTTCTTATTGTTATCATGTGGTAAGAAAACATTCCTTTTAATCTGTAATTTCTTCCTTTTCTGTGAATTTTAGAATGAAAGTTATGCTAAATGTTTTAAGCTGTATGGTTTTGGCATAAACAATGGTTTAAATAAATTAAGAATGTTAATTTCTACAAGTAGTTATTTCAGTTTAGTGGAAATATTTTATATTATCTTTTAAATACTTTTTAAAAACAAATATTTGTAACAGTAGAGTTCAAATACTTAAACATTTTTGTTTTTAAAGAAATAACCTACTGATAGTAACCTGTTTTTATTATGGTATTCAGCATAGGTTGAAAAAGTTCTAGATAGTTAAATACGTCTACATCTCAGCCTTAATTCTAATTTGACAAATTCTTTAATAGCAGTCATCTTTAATATCATTTAAAATGTTAATTTTAAGAAAACCGTTATATCTATTAGGTCAGCCTAGCAACAAAGAAGATATGGATGACCTTCTGAGCCAGCTAAGGCAGGCAGAAGAGCAGGTGAATGACTTGAAGGAAAGACTCAAAACAAGCACTAGTAATGTGGAACAGTATCGTGCAATGGTTACTAGTTTGGAAGAATCCCTCAACAAGGAAAAACAGGTATATACAATTTTGAAATCAGTTTGCATGTACTTTTTTTTGAAGTTAGGATGTGTAAGGCACTGTGTCAAAGTGAGGGTTCAACTGGCATTGCACTTACTTACCTCTTACAAGCATTTAAGTCTAATAAGCCAGATAGAACAAAAAAATCACACAAAATTTGTAGAACATGGGAAGTATATTCCCGTAGAAAAAGTACAGATGAAATGCTGATGTGAGTGGGTGGTAGGTGAGATTGTTTGTCTTTTGAGTATGCATGACTTCACAGGGGAGATGGCATTTTTGCCTTGAAGGAAAGCATCGTTTGAATAGTAAAGGTCGGAAGTTATTCCTTGTAATAGGCACTATTAGCTGAGATAGGAAGGCCAGTGTATTCCATTTGTGAATTTTAGTATGTTTTAAATTTAGCTTAGGCTAGTCTTGCCTTCTGAGATGGCCCACACAGTCTATGAACAGTTTCTCTCTAAATAAATCCCCTTCTTACCTATCAAAAATAAATAAATTTAGCTTTGATTTGGGGAAACTAATTGTATGATTTTAAGTGTATGTATTCTTTGTGCCCTACTGTTGGGTTGATGGTGAAGGTGACAGAAGAAGTACGTAAGAACATTGAAGTTCGCTTAAAAGAGTCAGCCGAATTTCAGACACAGCTGGAAAAGAAGTTGATGGAAGTAGAGAAGGAAAAACAGGAACTTCAGGATGACAAGAGAAAAGCCATAGAGAGCATGGAACAACAGGTAAAATAGGTTATTACCATACCAATCACTTTTTCTGTTGTAAGAATTTAGATTCTTTTATCTAGCTCATTAATTACCATTCAGTTATTCCCAGCAGATACTGATTGAACACATACCTTATATAACTATTTCAGTTTTATATTTTACTCTGGTCTGTACATGTTTCCTTTTGGATATTTGAGACTACTTTATGGTACTAGATATCAGTGTTGCTTTTCAGAAGCCTCTGCCTAAAAATTTACTTCTGTACACATTTTTAATAACATGGAGTGAATATAAGCCTGCAAAATGTGCACAGTATATCAGGTGATAAACTATTTAAACTTAATAAGTCTTTGGACTACTTGTATTTTAAAAAACCTAACTTCGATAATTTTAAAGTAAATTTGCAGTTAACTCTTGGTTTTAATCTTGTTCTTCAATTTAGTTATCTGAGTTAAAGAAAACACTCAATAGTGTTCAGAATGAAGTACAAGAAGCTCTTCAGAGAGCAAGCACAGCTTTGAGTAATGAACAGCAAGCCAGACGGGACTGTCAGGAACAAGTAAGTGTCACTCAGTCAGTTATTGGAAAGTGAGCTTTGATCTTAGGGCACAGTTCTTCAAGTATAGTAATGCATTTGGGAGATTGGTGCATTTTATAAAACATGCAAGTTATTTCCACTCTTGGGACACTTGGAATAAGATCAACTGAAAAGTATAGATGAAAGCTAAAAGTAAGGCCAGGTTTCTCCTGCTCTCCAGAAGTAGAACACTCCTGTGAAAGCTGAAGTGGCATAAAGGGAAGAAACAGTTATCTCAGGTCACATCTTCCTGATGGAAACACAGATTAAATGGAGATAAAACACAGACGCTCGCAGTCCAAAGCTATGACGGCTTGGTGCTGAGATGCTGAGTGTAATTCCTGGGGAAGGAGCTTGGTGGTGCCCCTTTTGCTACTCAGGGTGCTCACTGCCTCAATAATGGCATCTACTAAACAATTGTTGAACACTGTTTTCACTTTTCTGTAAAAGCAGTAGTCCTCTTTGGATTTCTTTTGTTTAGCAGAAACAGATACTAACCTAGGTCTTCCATAAAAGCAAACAGGCATATAGCAAATTTTGGAGGAAAAAAGAGATGTCTTTAGAGCAATGTCCATTAATAAAACAACATTGGTAAATGGAGAAAATATATAAAAATAGGAGTAGAAGATTAAATGTGTACTTGATCTCACTTGCAAGCATTCTTTCACTATTGCAGTGCTACACTAAGTCTAGTTGTAAAGCTTGTATAGACAAGATAGAGATACTTTTCCTCAGCAAAACAGGGATATTTTGAAAACATTGTTAATGAATTACTGAGCTTACACAGATTTCTATGCACCACTGTTTATAAGCTTTAACAGTACAAAAGCACATTATTTAAGTATATATACACACATGCACACACACATATACATGATACTGCTTTTTATAGTTATGAAAAAGAGATGATAAAACAATTTAGGAAAATGAGAATTATTGAAATGGTAGAATGGGAAAGGAATACATGTAAGGATATTGGTAACATTCTCATTTTTATGATTGGTGGTATGTTAATAGCATATTATTTAACATGCATAATATGTATATGTATCAGGATTATTTTAAAAATGGAGTACAAGGGAAAGTACTTCACACTGAAGGTAAATTAGACAAAAATGAATTATCATTGGCTTATTGCCAACCATTGTAATATTGGAAATGAGAATAAAAAAATGTATCCGTAAAAAATAAATGTATCCATGATTCAGTATTCAAATAAATTATTTTCATTTCCCTTTTTCATTTTGTGTGTATATATGCATATATTTTATGTAACTGAGTTATATTTAGTCTATTTCATAAAGTCTGTTCCAAGTTACTACCTCATCTTTCTAAGTTTCATTTTGAACAGTTGTTTAACACTTCATCAAATAGGTGCAGCATAATTTTTCATTATTCTCTTAAATATTTTGGAACATTGAGATTGTGTTCACGTTTATTGCTATAAGTAACACAGTGTACATCTTTTCAAAGACTGGCCTTATGGAATCTGTGTCAATGGGGCAATAATTCCTTTCAGGCTAAAATAGCTGTGGAAGCTCAGAATAAGTATGAGAGAGAATTGATGCTACACGCTGCTGATGTTGAAGCTCTCCAAGCTGCCAAGGAACAGGTTTCCAAAATGGCATCAGTGCGTCAGCATTTGGAAGAAACAGCCCAAAAAGCAGAATCACAGTTGTTGGAATGTAAAGCATCTTGGGAAGAGAGAGAGAGAATGTTAAAGGTATTGTTCATAATAGAATGTTCTGGGAAATTGAAAGGTTTGGTGTTTTTTTATTGTTTTTTAACATACATTGGAAAATCTGCTATTATATGATAGACTCTTGGCTTATAGGATGAAGTTTCTAAGAGTGTGTCTCGCTGTGAAGATCTAGAAAAACAAAACAGGTTACTTCATGATCAGATTGAAAAATTAAGTGACAAAGTCGTTTCCTCAATGAAGGAAGGTGTACAAGGTCCATTGAATGTATCTCTCAGTGAAGAAGGAAAATCCCAAGAACAAATTTTAGAAATTCTCAGGTAAATCCAATATATTCTTAATGCTTTATTTACTTCTATGATGAGCAACAATTATGAAGTTACACTGTATGTGTATAAATGAGGCCAGTGGAAATTATATGCTATTTAGGTAAATAAATATAAAGCTCATTTTGTCACATAGAGTCAACAAACCCACTACTACCCAATTAGTGGTCACTTTTTTTTTTTTTTTTTTTTTTTTTTTTTTTTGCAATTGAAGTTTTTTATTTTATGCTATGTGTTTCATGTACTGTGGGTCACAGTTTTCATGCTGTTTTAATCTATCATAGCTCTTTATCTCTAGAGTTACATGAGAATTGGACCCCATGTGTGTTTTCTATTTCTTGTCAGTGCCATTCTGTCACACTATGTCATCTTCCATCATTTTTTTTTTTTTTTTTTTTTTTTTTTAATTTTTTTATTAGTTGGAGGCTAATTACTTCACAACATTTCAGTGGGTTTTGTCATACATTGATATGAATCAGCCATAGATTTACACTTATTCCCCATCCCGATCCCCCCTCCCACCTCCCTCTTCACCCGACTCCTCTGGGTCTTCCCAGTGCACCAGGCCCGAGCACTTGTCTCATGCATCCCACCTGGGCTGGTGATCTGTTTCACCATAGATAGTATACATGCTGTTCTTTTGAAACATCCCACCCTCACATTCTCCCACAGAGTTCAAAAGTCTGTTCTGTATTTCTGTGTCTCTTTTTCTGTTTTGCATATAGGGTTATCATTACCATCTTTCTAAATTCCATATATATGTGTTAGTATGCTGTAATGTTCTTTATCTTTCTGGCTTACTTCACTCTGTATAATGGGCTCCAGTTTCATCCATCTCATTAGGACTGATTCAAATGAATTCTTTTTGACAGCTGAGTAATATTCCATGGTGTATATGTACCACAGCTTCCTTATCCATTCATCTGCTGATGGGCATCTAGGTTGCTTCCATGTCCTGGCTATTATAAACAGTGCTGCAATGAACATTGGGGTGCACGTGTCTCTTTCAGATCTGGTTTCCTCAGTGTGTATGCCCAAAAGTGGGATTGCTGGGTCATATGGCAGTTCTATTTCCAGTTTTTTAAGAAATCTCCACACTGTTTTCCATAGTGGCTGTACTAGTTTGCATTCCCACCAACAGTGTAAGAGGGTTCCCTTTTCTCCACACCCTCTCCAGCATTTATTGCTTGTAGTCTTTTGGATAGCAGCCATCCTGACTGGCGTGTAATGGTACCTCATTGTGGTTTTGATTTGCATTTCTCTAATAATGAGTGATGTTGAGCACCTTTTCATGTGTTTGTTAGCCATCTGTATGTCTTCTTTGGAGAAATGTCTGTTTAGTTCTTTGGCCCATTTTTTGATTGGGTCATTTATTTTTCTGGAATTGAGCTTCAGGAGTTGCTTGTATATTTTTGAGATTAATCCTTTGTCTGTTTCTTCATTTGCTATTATTTTCTCCCAATCTGACGGCTGTCTTTTCACCTTACTTATAGTTTCCTTTGTAGTGCAAAAGCTTTTAAGTTTCATTAGATCCCATTTGTTTAGTTTTGCTTTTATTTCCAATATTCTGGGAGGTGGGTCATAGAGGATCTTGCTGTGATTTATGTCAGAGAGTGTTTTGCCTATGTTCTCCTCTAGGAGTTTTATAGTTTCTGGTCTTACATTTAGATCTTTAATCCATTTTGAGTTTATTTTTGTGTATGGTGTTAGAAAGTGTTCTAGTTTCATTCTTTTACAAGTGGTTGACCAGTTTTCCCAGCACCACTTGTTAAAGAGGTTGTCTTTTTTCCATTGTATATCCTTGCCTCCTTTGTCAAAGATAAGGTGTCCATAGGTTCGTGGATTTATCTCTGGGCTTTCTATTCTGTTCCATTGATCTATATTTCTGTCTTTGTGCCAGTACCATACTGTCTTGATGACTGTGGCTTTGTAGTAGAGTCTGAAGTCAGGCAGGTTGATTCCTCCAGTTCCATTCTTCTTTCTCAAGATTACTTTGGCTATTCGAGGTTTTTTGTATTTCCATACAAATTGTGAAATTCTTTGGTCTAGTTCTGTGAAAAATACCGTTGGTAGCTTGATAGGGATTGCATTGAATCTATAGATTGCTTTGGGTAGAATAGCCATTTTGACAATATTGATTCTTCCAATCCATGAACACGGTATGTTTCTCCATCTGTTTGTGTCCTCTTTGATTTCTTTCATCAGTGTTTTATAGTTTTCTATGTATAGGTCTTTTGTTTCTTTAGGTAGATATACTCCTAAGTATTTTATTCTTTTTGTTGCAATGGTGAATGGTATTGTTTCCTTAATTTCTCTTTCTGTTTTTTCATTGTTAGTATATAGGAATGCAAGGGATTTCTGTGTGTTAATTTTATATCCTGCAACTTTACTATATTCATTGATTAGTTCTAGTAATTTTCTGGTAGAGTCTTTAGGGTTTTCTATGTAGAGGATCATGTCATCTGCAAACAGTGAGAGTTTCACTTCTTCTTTTCCTATCTGGATTCCTTTTACTTCTTTTTCTGCTCTGATTGCTGTGGCCAGAACTTCCAACACTATGTTGAACAGTAGTGGTGACAGTGGGCACCCTTGTCTTGTTCCTGATTTCAGGGGGAATGCTTTCAATTTTTCACCATTGAGGGTGATGCTTGCTGTGGGTTTGTCATATATGGCTTTTATAATGTTGAGGTATGTTCCTTCTATTCCTGCTTTTTGGAGAGTTTTAATCATAAATGAGTGTTGAATTTTGTCAAAGGCTTTCTCTGCATCTATTGAGATAATCATATGGTTTTTATCTTTCAATTTGTTAATGTGGTGTATTACGTTGATTGATTTGCGGATATTGAAGAATCCTTGCATTCCTGGGATAAAGCCCACTTGGTCGTGGTGTATGATTTTTTTAATATGTTGTTGGATTCTGTTTGCTAGAATTTTGTTAAGGATTTTTGCATCTATGTTCATCAGTGATATTGGCCTGTAGTTTTCTTTTTTTGTGGCATCTTTGTCTGGTTTTGGAATTAGGGTGATGGTGGCCTCATAGAATGAGTTTGGAAGTTTACCTTCTTCTGCAATTTTCTGGAAGAGTTTGAGTAAGGTAGGTGTTAGCTCTTCTCTAAATTTTTGGTAGAATTCAGCTGTGAAGCCATCTGGTCCTGGGCTTTTGTTTGCTGGAAGATTTTTGATTACACTTTCGATTTCCTTGCCTGTGATGGGTCTGTTAAGATCTTCTATTTCTTCCTGGTTCAGTTTTGGAAAGTTATACTTTTCTAAGAATTTGTCCATTTCATCCAAGTTGTCCATTTTATTGGCATAGAGCTGCTGGTAGTAGTCTCTTATGATCCTTTGTATTTCAGTGTTGTCTGTTGTGATCTCTCCATTTTCATTTCTAATTTTGTTAATTTGGTTCTTCTCTCTTTGCTTCTTAATGAGTCTTGCTAATGGTTTGTCAATTTTGTTTATTTTTTCAAAAAACCAGCTTTTAGCTTTGTTGATTTTTGCTATGGTCTCTTTAGTTTCTTTTGCATTTATTTCTGCCCTGATTTTTAAGATTTCTTTCCTTCTGCTAACCCTGGGGTTCTTCATTTCTTCCTTCTCTAATTGCTTTAGGTGTAGAGTTAGGTTATTTATTTGGCTTTTTTCTTGTTTCTTGATGTAGGCCTGTAATGCTATGAACTTTCCCCTTAGCACTGCTTTTACAGTGTCCCATAGGTTTTGGGTTGTTGTGTTTTCATTTTCATTCATTTCTATACATATTTTGATTTCTTTTTTGATTTCTTCTATGATTTGTTGGTTATTCAGAAGTGTGTTATTTAGCCTCCATGTGTTTGAATTTTTAACAATTTTTTTCCTGTAATTGAGATCTAATCTTACTGCACTGTGGTCAGAAAAGATGACTGGAATGATTTCAATTTTTTTGAATTTTCCAAGACCAGATTTATGGCCCAGGATGTGATCTATTCTGGAGAAGGTTCCGTGTGCACTTGAGAAAAAGGTGAAGTTGATTGTTTTGGGGTGAAATGTCCTATAGATATCAATTAGGTCTAGCTGGTCCATTGTGTCATTTAAAGTTTGTGTTTCCTTGTTAATTTTCTGTGTAGTTGATCTATCCATAGTTGTGAGTGGGGTATTAAAGTCTCCCACTATTATTGTGTTACTATTAATTTCCTCTTTCATACTCGTTAGTGTTTGCCGTACATATTGCGGTGCTCCTATGTTGGGTGCATATATATTTATAATTGTTATATCTTCTTCTTGGATTGATCCTTTGATCATTATGTAGTGTCCTTCTTTGTCTCTTTTCACAGCTTTTATTTGAAAGTCTATTTTATCTGATATGAGTATTGCGACTCCTGCTTTCTTTTGGTCTCCGTTTGCATGAAATATTTTTTTCCAGCCCTTCACTTTCAGTCTGTATGTGTCTCTTGTTTTGAGGTGGGTCTCTTGTAGACAGCATATATAGGGGTCTTGTTTTTGTATCCATTCAGCCAATCTTTGTCTTTTGGTTGGGGCATTCAACCCATTTACATTTAAGGTAATTATTGATAGGTGTGGTCCCGTTGCCATTTACTTTGTTGTTTTGGGTTCACGTTTATACAACCTTTCTGCATTTCCTGTCTAGAGAAGATCCTTTAGCATTTGTTGAAGAGCTGGTTTGGTAGTGCTGAATTCTCTCAGCTTTTGCTTATCTGTAAAGCTTTTGAGTTCTCCTTCATATCTGAATGAGATCCTTGCTGGATACAGTAATCTAGGTTGTAGGTTATTCTCTTTCATTACTTTCAGGACGTCCTGCCATTCCCTTCTGGCCTGGAGGGTTTCTATTGATAGATCAGCTGTTATCCTTATGGGAATCCCTTTGTGTGTTATTTGTTGTTTTTCCCTTGCTGCTTTTAATATTTGTTCTTTGTGTTTGATCTTTGTTAGTTTGATTAATATGTGTCTTGGGGTGTTTCGCCTTGGGTTTATCCTGTTTGGAACTCTCTGGGTTTCTTGGACTTGGGTGGCTATTTCCTTCCCCATTTTAGGGAAGTTTTCAGCTATTATCTCCTCGAGTATTTTCTCATGGCCTTTCTTTTTGTCTTCTTCTTCTGGAACTCCTATGATTCGAATGTTGGGGCGTTTCACATTGTCCCAGAGGTCCCTGAGGTTGTCCTCATTTCTTTTGATCCTTTTTTCTTTTTTCCTCTCTGCTTCATTTATTTCCACCATTTTATCTTCTATCTCACTTATCCTATCTTCTGCCTCCGTTATTCTACTCTTGGTTCCCTCCAAAGTGTTTTTGATCTCATTCATTGCATTATTCATTTTTAATTGACTCTTTTTTATTTCTTCTAGGTCTTTATTAAACAATTCTTGTATCTTTTCAATCTTTGTTTCCAAGCTATTTATCTGTAACTCCATTTTGTTTTCAAGATTTTGGATCATTTTTATTATCATTATTCTAAATTCTTTTTCAGGTAGATTCCCTATCTCCTCCTCTTTTGTTTGACTTGGTGGGCATTTTTCTTGTTCCTTTACCTGTTGGGTATTTCTTTGCCTTTTCATCTTGTTTAGATTGCTGTGTCTGGAGTGGACTTTCTGTATTCTGGAGGTCTGTGGTTCCTTTTTATTGTGGAGGATTTACCCAGTGGGTGGGGCTGGACGTTTGGCTTGTCAAGGTTTCCTGGTTAGGGAAGCTTGCGTCAGTGTACTGGTGCGTGGAACTTGATTTCTTCTCTTTGGAGAGCAATGGAGTGCCCAGTAATGAGTTTTGAGTTGGGTCTATGTGTTAGGTGTGACCTTGGGTAGCCTGTATGTTGACATTCAGGGCTATGTTCCTGTGTTGCTGGAGAATTTGCGTGGTATGTCTTGCTCTAAAACTTATTGGCTCTTGGGTGGTGGTTGGTTTCAGTGTAGGTATGGAGGCTTTTGGACGGTCACTTATCACTTAAAGTTCCATGTAGTCAGGAGTTTTCTGGTGTTCTCAGGTTTTGGGCTTAAGTTTCCTGCCTCTGGATTTCAGTTTTATTCTTCCTGTAGTCTCAGGACTTCTCCAACTATACAGCTCTGATAATTAAACTTCTAGGTTAATGGCGAAAAGATTCTCCCCCGTTAGGGACACCCAGAGAGGTTCACAGAGTTACATGAACAGGAGAAAAGGGAGGAGGGAGATAGAGATGAGTAGGAGGAGAAAAAGGGGGACTCAAGAGGAGAGAGACAGATCTACGCAGCTGTCTGTTCCCAGAGTGTTCTCATATCTCAGACACCTACAAGGATGCACAGAATTGGATGGGGAAGAGAAGGGGAAAAGAGGAAATAGAGGTGTTCTGAGGTAGAAAACAGAGAGTCAAGATTGGGAGGGAATAATCTTCGGTTTTAAGATAGGGCTTCTCTTTTTTTTTTGTAAGGTTATAGTGTAGTGAAGATGAAAATGAAGAGTAGTAGAGGAGTACTAGAGGACTTTAAAAGAAATAAGAGAAAAAGAAAAATAGAAAATAGAAGAGGAAAAGGAAAGAAAAAAAAAGAAGAAGAAAAAGGAGAAGAAAAAAAAAGAAAAAGAAAAAAAAAAAAAAAAAAAAGAAAGAAAAAAAAAAATTTTTTTTTCCCCTAATTAAAAAAATCGTAAAAATCTATGAAAATGAAAGTTAAGGAGTAATGGGGGAGTAATAGGGAATTTTAAAGGAAAATAAAAGAGAAAAAATAAAAAAGAAAAATATAAAAAGAAAAAAAAATTTTTTTTTTTTTCCTTACTTAGAAAAAACAGAAAAATTAAAAAAAAAGTAAAAATATGTCTAGGAATTTCTCTGGAGCTGTTGCGGTCAGTGTGGGTTCGGCTCAGTTTCAGATAGCTCCTCGTTCCAGCTTGCACTTCTCGATATCTACAGGGCCCTTCCGGTGAAGTCGGTGTTTTCTTCAGGGATTTTAATCTGTTGCACCAGTCCCTTCTGAAGCGGTTCCCTTTGTTTATTTGGCTTCTGTTTGCCGGTCTCTTCAGAGGCTCATTTCCGCCCTGACACAGGCGGCCGGAGGCGGACTCTTATTCAGGTAGCTAGTTCCGTTGCGCTGCTGGGAGGGGCTGACGCTGCGGGGCGGGGCTGGCGCTGCGGGGCGGGGCTGACGCTGCGGGGAGGGGCTGGCCCTGCGGGGGCGGGGCTGACGCTGCGCGGAGGGGCTGGCCCTGCGGGGGCGGGCTGGCGCTGCCGGAAGGGGCTGACGCTGCTTTCTCCGTCTGCGCTGCTCAGGCTCCCGGCTGTTCTATATGGAGCGCGCTCCGCGCTGCGCGAGGTTCCAGCCCTCAGGTGTTACACAAAAGCGCGGAAGGAAAAGCTGCGCCTGCTCTCTGTGCCTTCCCCGTCAGAGCGGTCCAGGCAGCCAGGGGCTTGGTGGGCTTGCTATCCCCAGGTGTGGCGCACCCACTCCCTTCCGCGGACCCAGTCTCAGTTTCCGCTGGCGCCAGGCGGGTGCGCGCGCCTTCCGCCCTCCGCGTCCCCAGCCCCAGTCCCCGCCCCGCGCCGGTCGGGTGCCTGTGCCCTGTGTCTCGCCGCGACCTTCCCCTCCCCCCTGCCTCCTGCCTCCGGCGGGGCTGGGCCGGTCCGCAGCCTGCGAGCTCTTCTCGGGACTTTCCCCGTCCCTTTGTTCTGCGAACGGCCGGCAGTGTGTTCCGGCCGGTCAATTTTCTCTCTCTCCTTTGGTCTCCCACAGTTCAAGTTGGCACCTCACAGAAGCTCCCCCCGATTGTCCTCAGGGCACTCAGGCCCGGACCCTAGCCCAAGCAAGGCCGCCTAAGACTCCCTTCCCGGGACGGGTCTCCGTCCTTAGCTCTTTTGTCTCACTTTTTATCTTTTATATTTTGTCCTACCTCCTTTCGAAGACAATGGTCTGCTTTTCTGGGCGCCTGATGACCTCAGCTAGCGATCAGAAGTTGTTTTGTGAAGTTTGCTCTGCATTCGGTTATTCTTTTGATGAATTTGTAGGAGAGAAAGTGGTCTCCCGGTCCTACTCCTCCGCCATCTTGGCTCCTCCCCCCTAGTGGTCACTTTTGACATTTAGACATACGCTGATTTAAATAAGTGAGTAGAAGTTGAATCTGACAGTAAGAACTTGAATGGATTCCTTGGAAAAGTAAATGCCTTTCAGATTTATTTATTTATTTTTTTCCGTTTTTCATTTATTTATGTCATCTTTCATTTCTTTCAGCAATGTTTTTCAGTTTTCAGTGTACAAGTCACCTCCTTGCTTAAGTTAGTGCCTAAGGGTTTTTTTTTTTTGACACTGATTGACTATGTCTTCAGGAAAGATACACAGTCTTGGGTATATGTATGTTCCCTTTAGAAATCATGAGAGTAAAGAAAGAATTGAGAAGAAAATAAAAAACAGCACCCCCATGGTTCCTTCGACACCTTGTCATTTTAGTATTTATTTCTCCATACTTTGTATGTTTTCATATGTACATATGCACAGATCTATACTTATACCTGTGTATATATATATATATTTTTTTTGCAAGTTGGATTACTCTTTTTCTAGACTCTGTATCATCCTTAATAGTACATATCAAAAGCATTTTTCTATGTCACAAAACGCACAATGGAGAATCTGGCAATTCTGATAAAATTAAACACATGATCCTCTTCTTTTTTTTTAAGCCTAAGGGAGATTGGTGCATTTGAAAGGTACAAGCACCTAATTTGACCTGAAAAGGCAGGGATTTTTGCTGAGCATTTTGTTCCACGGCCATATTTAAGATGAATGAAAAGAATCTTAAATCTTAGGCCCATGGCCTCAGAGACTGAGCTTTCTCAGGAGTCTGCACTGCCTGGCACATACTACCTCTGTTGGCTCTAGCTTGCCCTGTGGCTTCAAGTATGTAAATGGAGCCCACGAAACAGTGAGTGAAAACATTGATGTTCCCAAGGGCAGGAGCCATAGTCTTGTTCACTGCTATGTCCCCAGCACTCAGAATGGTGCCTGACCATCAGAGGTGCTTGGTCAGTGCTTGTTGGATGTGGCTACTCCTACTGCTTGGGTGCTAAGTTGCTTCAGTTGCGTCTGACTTGTTTGCAACCCCATGGACTGTAGCCCACCAGGCTCCTCTGTCCATGGGATTCTCCAGGCAAGAATACTGGAGTGGGTTGCCATGCCCTTCTCCATCAGATTTATTTTAAAGATAGAAACCACTGTCTGTAATAAAGTGTGTCTTCTATTATTATTTTTTAATGAAAATAGTTTTTAAAGTGAATAATTTTGTTATCTTGAAAATTATCCAAGTTTTTGAATGTTCTGTTACTGGCGTTAATTCTATTCAAGTAACATCTTACATATTTTTATAGATTTATACGACGAGAAAAAGAAATTGCTGAAACTAGATTTGAAGTGGCTCAAGTTGAGAGCCTGCGATATCGACAAAGGGTTGAACTTTTAGAAAGAGAGCTGCAGGAACTGCAGGATAGCCTAAATGCTGAAAGGGAGAAAGTTCAGGTATGTATCCTAAGCTTTAAGAAGGCACTTGTTAAATCAAGAGAGGTACTCATTTCAGTTTCTTGTAGCATAAAATTTAGTTTGAAATAAACATTCTTCTTAAACTCGTAAGTTCATTAGATGTTAAACATTGGCACAGTATAGTGATAAGAGCCTAATGATAACCAAGACTACCTGGTTTCAAATTCTAGTTCATACCATTCAAATGTGTTACTTGGGCACATTGTTTAACTTCCTTGCTCTTAAACTTCCTTGTCTGTAATATGAGGGTGATAAAAACAGTGAGAATTTAGTTAGTGCACATGAAACTTTTGAATTATGTCTGGTACACACTGAGTGCTTAATAAATTTCGGTTATCTTTATTTACTACTATAATTGTCATTATAGAAATTAGTCATCTACAAAAAATGGTTGGTTGAAATTGCTATGGAATTTTCTTTTTCTCAGCAGAGGTATAAAATGTAGTCGAAACAGTCAACCAAAGCGGGGGAAAAGGGTGTTTGGTGAATGTATGATCACAACACAAGCTCAACTCAGTCCACCCAAGCAACCAAAACCTTATTATTGCATAACCTCATTCTGAGGAGATGCAGTAATATAGCTCCACATCTAGAAAGAAGGAAATTAAGACCTTGAATCATTTATCTTCTTTTAACTGTTAGTTGGAATGGCTACTAGAGAGAAACCATGAAACAGGAGAAAGTGGATAATTGAACAAGTAAACTTAAGGGATTTACATTTTCAGACAGAAATGAAAAGTTCCAGAATTACATCCTATTGAGAAAACAACTCAAATTCAAATATCTCACTATGGAAATAATAAACAGACCTTCTGATTCAGTGGAGCTAACACTTGCAGGAAAGAACAGAATCAGGGTTTCTAGTGATTGTATATTCTTTCAGTCTCTTGTGTTTTCTTTCCTGTTCCTTTAGGCTACATAAAGGCAAATCATACTACAAAATACCCAGCTCAACCAAGTCTTACATACAAAGGGAGAGAGTCATGAAGTAACCTAAGTTATATCAAAAATAATATGTCTATCTAAGTCAAGGAGTGTAGCATGGCAACCATGAATGATAGCTTTAAAAATGGTGAAGGTATAAAGTAATACATGCAAAAAATGGATAATTATACTCAGAACAGAAACTTCACGAGTGAACAAGTATTCAGTAAAATTGCTCAGAATCAAAGTGATGAGACAATCGAGTGAAATGAAAAAGAGTTTGTGAAAAAGAGGGGGAAAACTGGGGACCAAAATAACATCCTTTTAGAACTGTTGCTGAATTCAGTGTAGCAAGGAAAAGAATAGAAACGGGAAGATAGAGGTCTGGATTATGTTTTTACCTAATGTAAATAACTATTTGTTGGTGAGATTTATAGTATCTTTTTACTTCCATCTTTTAATTTCTTGCATGTTTGAACCCTGTAATTGGCACGAATCACAGAAAAATAAACATGTAAGACTCCTAAAAATTTGTTTTAAAAGTTGACATTTAATCCTTTCTACTTTTATAGGAAAGATGAGAGCTGGTGGGAAAAGATAGACCTTAATCTGTTGGTATATGTTGCTGTACACATATGTTTAAAATCTTTAGGTAACTGCAAAAACAATGGCCCAGCATGAGGAACTGATGAAGAAAACCGAAACAATGAACGTAGTCATGGAGACCAATAAGATGCTGAGAGAAGAGAAGGAGAGGCTGGAACAGGATCTACAGCAGATGCAAGCCAAGGTTTGTAATTTACAAATGAAGAGTAGAGACATATTTTTAGTAATGTTGTAAATAAATTTTCACATCAGGTATTTAAAAAAAAATACTGAAACTATTTTCAGGTCAGGAAACTGGAGTTAGATATTTTACCCTTACAAGAAGCAAATGCTGAGCTGAGTGAGAAAAGCGGTATGTTGCAAGCAGAGAAGAAGTTATTAGAAGAAGATGTAAAACGTTGGAAAGCACGTAACCAGGTAAATTTAGTCAAACCCATTCCAAAACATAAAAACATGTTGATTTAATATAACAGGGTAAAATTTAAGAGGATAAAAATATTTAATAAGCTAGTGGGAAGTATTTTATGTTCATCAGTGAAAGTCCAATGTGTTTGTTACATATACCTATGTGTCAGGCATTAAGCTTATAACTAAATTTTTGAAGTTTTGGTTATATTGTGTGTATTCTTTAAAAAGCTGAATTGTCTATTTGTATTCCAAATTTAGGCTTTTGCTTTATCTTTAAAAATGTGTTTGTACATGAAAAATGGATTTATATAATTCATTGAAGTGCTTTAAGAAGACTCGTTCACTGCAATATTTTGGGGGTTGGGGGAGAGAAGACAAAACCATATAGCATAGTGTTTGGCTTCCGTGGTGTCTCAGACGATAAAGAATTTGCCTACAATGCAGGAGACCTGGGTTCAATCCCTGGATCGGGAAGATCCCCTGGAGAAAGAAATGGCAACCCACTTCAGTATTCTTGCCTGAAAAATCCCTTGGACAGAGAAGCCTGGCAGGCTACAGGCCATTGGTTCACAATGAGTCAGACACAACTGAGCAACAAAATGCACACACACATTCAGTTCAGTTCAGTTCAGTCACTCAGTCGTGTCTGATTCTTTGCGATCCAATGGACTGCAGCACACAAGGCTTCCCTGTCCATCACCAACTCCTGGAGTACCCAAACTCCTGTCCATCATGTTGGAGATGCCATCCAACCATCTCATCCTCTGTCGTCCCCTTCTCCTCCCACCTTCAGTCTTTCCCAGCATCAGGGTCTTTTTCAATGAGTCAGTTCATCAGGTGGCCAGAGTATTAGAGTTTCAGCTTCAGCATCAGTCCTTCCAGTGAATATTCAGGACTGGTTTCCTTTAGGATGAACTGGTTAGACCTCCTTACTGTCCAAGGGACTCTCAAGAGTCTTCTCCGACACCACAGTTCAAAAGCATCAATTCTTCGGCACTCAGCTTTCTTCACAGTCCAACTCTCACATCCATACACGACCACCGGAAAAACCACAGCCTTGACTAGACAGATCTTTGTCGGCAAAGTAATGTCTCTGCTTTTTAATATGCTGTCTAGGTTGGCCATAGCTTTTCTTCCAAGGAGCAAGTGTCTTTTAATTTCATGGCTGCGGTCACCATCTGCAGTGATTTTGGAGCCCCCACAAGTGAAGTCTCTCACTGTTTCCATTGTTTCCTCATCTGTTAGCCATGAAGTGATGGGACCGGATGCTGTGATCTTAGTTTTCTGCATGTTCAGTTTTAAGCCAACTTTTTCACTCTCCTCTTTCACTTTCATCAAGAGGCTGTTGAGTTCTTTGCTCTCTGCCATAAGGGTGGTGTCATCTGCATATCTGAGGTTATATGATATAACCTCACATACTATACACACACATAGTATGGTTAGAAGCTGTAGCTCTGTATTCAGAGAAGAAGTTGGAAATCTGCCTTACCTCCTACTAGCTATGTGCTTTGTGAAAATGAGGACATTAATCTTCCTCAGACAATTTTCCTTGATTTTGTAAATGAGGGTATCATTTACAGAGGAATCACTGTGTTCATTTTACAAAAATTAAATGAAGCAGTTCACCCAGCACCTAGAAAATGCTCTAAAGAACTACTCATATCTGAATAGGATTTTAAAATTTTAGAGCCCCTTCATGCTTTTTTTTATTCATGCAGAGAGTCTGAAAAATCCAGAAAGGATAATCTGTCCCAAGTTTAGATATATTCCTGTTAAATTATGTTGCCTTCCTTTCTGGTTAATGGAATCTATTGCATTTAGGATTATTTTCATTTTCTTGTTTGTAATGCATGATGAACTTTTTTTCCCCATATATGTCACTTTAATGAAATTGGGTATTTAATATTAAAAGCTTATAGATTCTTTGGATCCCTTTATTTGACTCTATTGTAACTATTCTGAAATGTTCCTTTGCAACTGTGAAAAATAATGAATAGTGAATGACATTTCCTTTGTTTTCCCCTTTCATTTTGGCTAAACCTCTTATCTAAACAAAGGAACTAAAGCTTTGATTTTATTTTCTTATAATTTGATGACTGATCACTATGTACGCAAGCATCTAGTATAAACATAATTAGATACTCTGATATTTTATTACAGCACATTAATTTCATAAAACCATGTTATACACTGTTCCTATTCTAGCATCTAGTGAGTCAGCAGAAAGATCCAGATACAGAAGAATATCGTAAGCTGCTTTCTGAAAAGGAAGTTCACACTAAGCGTATTCAGCAATTGACTGAAGAAATTGGAAGACTTAAAGCTGAAATTGCAAGGTATATGGAACAAACCTTAAGTTGTATACAACACTTGGACAATCTTGAAGTTTGTTTCTGTTCTTTATGTGATCCCCTAAGTGCTTCCTGACTTTAAAGAGAATGGAAAGTGCTGGACCTCTTATATGTAGCTTTCTTTTTATTGCTTTATAAAAACAAGCAAGCTGTCATTTAGTTTTATGCCTTCATTTATGAATTATTTCTCCATACTTGATTACTTTTTAAACTACGTAGTTGGTATGAATCTAAAGCAGACCATTTTTTTAAATAGTCAAAATAACATTTGCAAGTAGATTTTTCCTTTTTTTTTTTTTTTGGTTAACATATATTCATGAATCTATTTTGAAAGTTTTTTATAAAGAAAGGTTTTTTCTTTTTCTTTTTTTTTTTTTTTTTTTTTTTCGCTGCACTGAGTCTTTGTTTCAGCATGCAGAAGCCTGTTGTGGAGCACAAGCTCAGTAGCTGTGTCTTGCAGGCTTCTCTAATTTGGCTTAGTTGCCCAACCAGGGATCAAACCCATGTCCCCTGCTTTAGAAGGCATATTCTTCACCACTGGACCACCAGGGAATTTCCTAAAGAAAGTTCTTAAATGAACTTATAGTGAAGTATACTGCCTTTTAAAGATAAATGTAATATTAAAATGAATGTTTCTGGCTTACCTCTTGTAAGCTTTAATGTCCTTTGTCCCTATCTTAGCCCCTATTTATATGATACTTGACATCTTACAGATTTTTGTCATGTTTATTCTCTTTTTTTCATAACAGTAGTCTGGCATTTTAAGTGGGAAAGATATTAATTTTAAAGATGAGGAATCTAAGATTCAGAAAGGTACCCAGGCTTACTTCTAAGGTTAGCAATGATTAGCAACATGCTCTTAACTCAGGTCATATGATTTCAAGTTCAGTTTATGATAAAAATACAGGAGTTGGCAGACTATAACCTACAGGCCTTTTTTTGCACAACCTGGAAGCTAAGGATGATTTTTGCATTTTTTAAGTGTCGTAAAAAAAAAGAGGAACACAGAGCAAACACTGTATGTGGCCTACAAAACCTCATGTACTTAGTAGATTTTGCTATCAGGCAGATGTGGATTAAACTCCGGGTACCATGCAGAGTAAAAGTGCATGTTACTTAACCACTAACATCTCAGTTCTTCTCACCTCTAGAATGGGTGTATATGGCATGTAACAAGTCAGTCACGTTTTCCTAAAGTACCACGGGTTCACAAGTTAAAAAGTGTGTGTGTGTGCTTTTCTTAGAATTTTCTAAATAAAACACACACTAAAGCAACACAATAAAAATATAACTTAAAAGGTTTTAAAATTTGAAAAGTCTCAAATATTTAGTTTTTCTGCTTTATCCCATCTTTTTTGCTTAGATCAAATGCATCTTTGACTAACAACCAGAACTTAATCCAGAGTCTAAAGGAAGATTTAAATAAAGTAAGAACAGAAAAGGAAAATATCCAGAAGGAGTTAGATGCCAAAATAATTGATATTCAAGAAAAGGTTAAAACTATTACTCAAGTCAAGAAAATTGGACGTAGGTACAAGACTCAGTATGAAGAACTTAAAGCACAGCAAGATAAGGTATTTTTGAAGTGGTTTTCTTTTTATATATTCTTTATAATTTTTTGATACACACAATTTTGGTCTACACAATTTATACACAGCTTTGTATATACTTAGATATATGGATATGCATATTTGGATGAGTCTTACAAAAACCTTATTCATAATATTTAGTTATTGGTTTTTAATCTTATGTGTGATATTTTATTTAGTTTAAGATTAGGTCTTCAGTATGTCCTAAAATGAACTATAAATTCATAAAGAAATAGTAGTAAATGCCGTCTATCAAAAAGAATTTTTAAATCTTTATTTTATTTTAGACTTGATTTTTATTTTTGATTACCAGTGGTAAAGAACTTATATATTGACTTGAGACTGTGTATTTAGCACTTGTTACACTAGAAAATTTATGAAGAAAAATTTCAAAATTCTTACCCCTCAGTTAGCCACTGTTAATACTTTAATATGCTTTCCTTTACATATGAGTGATTTGTTTTTCTGGATAATTCTATGTTAAACAGTGCATCATCGTTTTGATTAGCTGGTTAATATCCAGTAGTGTGGAAAGCCCTAACCTATTTAACTAATAGCTTGAACATTAAAGTTGTTTTATAGAAGATTTATTTATGAATACCCTTAAATGTAAGTTTCTTTATATACTTATTATTTTCTTAGATGAATTTGCAGAATTACTGAATATAAATGTGCAAGTATATTATTAGTGTTTGTCATCTTAGGTCATGGAGACTTCAGCTCAGTCTTCTGGAGACCATCAGGAACAGCACATCTCAGTCCAGGAAATGCAGGAGCTAAAAGAGACCCTAAACCAAGCAGAAACCAAGTCAAAGTCACTCGAGAATCAAGTGGAGAACCTGCAGAAGGTATGAGTGGAAGAGAAGTGAGAAGTGAAAGGTGTATGTTCCTAATTGTTTCCTTGTTGAAAGGCTGGAAAAATGCAATGGAATATAGTTCAGTCATAAAGGAATTTTGAAAAAAGAAAAATGTGTTAAACACTGATACTTTCTCTTATCATCTGGAAACATACATCGTTAATTTTTCTTTGAATGACTTATGTATGCAGATAATACCTAGTCGTCTTGGAAGTGTCCACTTACTTGATTACCATTTTATATTTATACTTTCATTTAAACAAATTAATGTTTTATGCTTTAAGTCTATAGGGTATGTAGTTATATTGATTTGGCTGAATTGCACGGTTAATACTTTATCTTCCTTTAAAAAAAGACTTTGTCTGAGAAAGAGGTAGAAGCAAGAAGTCTCCAGGAACAGACTTTGGAGCTTCAATCTGAACTTGCACGACTTCGTCAGGACCTTCAAGACAGAACCACACAGGAAGAACAACTTCGACAGCAGATAACTGAAAAGGAAGAAAAAACAAGAAAGGCCATTGTAGCAGCAAAATCAAAAATTGCACATTTAGCTGGTAAGTTTCTATATGCTTTATGATTCGAATTTGATGGTGAAAGTTGGTTATTTGATACAGGCTTACAATTAAATGGGAAAGAAAAGTAAATACTAGTAAGTGACTTCTGTGTATGTGTGTGCATACTTTAGATATTAGGTTTATTTAATTGGATTCAAATTACAGCAGTTTTAATTTTCAAGTAATAAGGATGTCCTTAATTTATGATGTCTTTCTTAATTGCTAACTGATAGAAGATAGGGAATACAGCTGTCCTTCTGCTTTAGTGTGGAACTGTTACTGCCTTCTGATGGTAACCCTTTGGGTCCATAGTATACTGTCCCGAGGCCTTCTGTAAATTCTAGGCAGCTTTGGACCTTAGCCCAGTGAGTTTTCTGTGCCTCACTTCACAGAGGGCTGTTAGCCCTTCAGGGAGAATGTCATGTTAGCTGTATGAGGATCCCAGTGCTACAACGCTCAGGGCCTTACTGTACCTTGCTTACCAGTCTGCTAGTAGGTAAATAAAATGCCAAGTAGGTTGAATTTTATTATGAACGGTTTTTTAAATGGATTGCTAAGATAATGTCCCTGGCAACTTATTTAATTTTTTAAAAAAATGAAGTTACTTAATTATCCTTGAGTATCTGCTGTAAATTATATGAAATGAAAATTTTATAGTCTCTATTAAAAATATTTAAAGGCCATATGAAAGGGCTTCTGCTGACTAGTTTATGGTAGATCCTTTATCTTTTTAGAGATCTTAGGAAAAGCTGAGTTTTTTTTTTTTATTTTGGAGTATGTTTTATATTGGAGTAATGAACACATGTTTAAAACTTTGTTTATTGAAATGTAGAGTATATCAGAATTATTGTAGATGCTAAAGTTCAGGAATAGAATCCAGTACAGCCTTTGAATACTTACCAAGCACATAAATATTTTTTGTTTCCAGTGTTTGATTATGATATTAATAGAATGATATGGTTACTTCTTTAGGTGTAAAAGATCAGCTAACTAAAGAAAATGAAGAGCTTAAACAAAGGAATGGAGCCTTAGATCAGCAGAAAGATGAACTGGATGTTCGTATGACTGCTCTTAAGTCCCAGTACGAAGGTCGAATTAGTCGCTTGGAGAGAGAACTCAGGGAGCATCAAGAGAGACACCTTGAACAGAGAGACGAGCCTCAGGAACCTACCAATAAGGTAATCAGCCAGTTCTGTTTAAATGACAAATCATTTTTTCTCTGTACATTTTGCTTGAAGATGTCTGGTGATTTAGGAGCCTCTGTCAGAGAGAATTAGCAAGTAAAATATTTTGATGGCATTGTTGGGTGGACTCTTGTAGGACCGGCACACTAATCCATAGTTTTCTTTCCATAGGTCCCAGAACAGCAGAGACAGATCACGTTGAAAACAACTCCAGCTTCTGGTGAAAGAGGAATGTGAGTTTTATTTTTTGGCACTCTGTTTACAGTCTGTTTCCTGCTTTTCTTTTAAAATACAGGAAGGACCTAGTGATCTTTAGGGAGAAAAAAAGTTTGCATTATAAAATTACATAGTTGAAGAGCAAGAGGCTAAGGTGAGACTGAGGTTCAGTAATGCAGTTAATACATTCTGCCTTGTCAGGATGCACCACTGTAGATTATTTCTTGCACAGTTTCTAATGCTTAAATTCAGAACCTCTTCAATAAGAGTTTCATAATATTTAGTGAACAAAAAAATATAGAATTGTACTTACTGTCTTTAAGTAAGCCTGGCGGCTTACTTCTACAGTCCATGGAGTCGCAGACAGTCGGACACAACTGAGCGACTGAACAACAACAGTATTTACTGTCTTTAATTTTTTTCCTAATCTGCCAAAAATCTACTCAGAGCAGTGTTAGGAAAACAGTTAATAAGGTTTGAATGTATATTATGATAATAATTACTGGACATTCACTTCAGTAAGCATATGTGCTTTACTTTTGATGGAGTATTTATACTTTATAAGGAATGTTTGTAGTACTTTTTGTGAATTATTATTTTCACATTTTTCCTTCCATAAGTGCCAGCATGTCAGACCCACCAACAGCCAATATCAAGCCAACCCCTGTTGTGTCTACACCAAGTAAAGTGACAGCTGCAGCTATGGCTGGGAATAAGTCAACACCCAGAGCTAGTATCCGCCCAATGGTTACACCTGCAACTGTTACAAATCCTACTACTACCCCGACAGCCACAGTGATGCCCACTACACAAGTGGAGTCACAGGAAGGTAAATAGAATAACAACAGATCTGATGGAACCGACAGTTTTCTTCGATTTGTTATGAGAAGATGAGTGTAACTTCAAGGATAAATGAGACTTCCACTAAAGCTAACGTCAGACACCATAGTAAAAGTGGGCAGTTAGTATTTTCAGGTGCATGCCTCCTGGGTTACTTGTTAACGTAGCATATTTCCTCCCTCCCATCATTTTTGCTTTGTTTTGTTTTCAAGCTAAAGAAAGAGGGAAATACACCCTTACAAACATAAGTCATCTTTTTCAGGACCACATTTTTCACCTCTATTGGCTAAGAAAGATGATATGAAATCCACTTTGGAAAACCATATTAAATCAGTGATTCATCCTGAATATCATTTCTTCACTAAAGCTATCTGATCTTTTCATTTATTTCTCCACTTTGTTCCCATGTCACTTTCTTAGTCATTACAACAATTAAACAACATCTTATTCAGTTGAATATTTTTTTTTAATTCCACTTGATTGAGCTTCTCAAACGTAGGAATTTTTTTTTTCATTGTTTTAATTCCTTTACCTAATCTCAAAATAGGTGTCAGTAAAACTTTACTAAATACAATTCCCATAGGTGCTTAACAAATTGTAGAATTCAGTTAATTATTTGTGTTTAAAAATATATAAAATTATGTATGCTATGAAAGGACAGAATATTTCATTTGAACTACATTCAGTAAAATGATTATAAGATATATTACCAGTTAAACTTAATGGTTATTTTATATCAATTGAAAGCAAAATGATACTTAAGTCTCTTTATATCATTTTATTTGGTCATCATTTGAAAAGAACAGTGGATGCAAAAACAGTTTCAGGTATTTATTTATTTCATTCAACCAACAGTTTACTGCACACTACCGTATCTGTCACACAGGCAATACAAAGATGCATAATACATTTCTTTTACCCTCAGTGTTTCTATCTGATGATTGATGAGAGGTCTGTACACAAATAACTATGCACAATGTCACCTGTAACAGAGTAGGGAAGGGTAATCCCAACTTTGGTAAGAATAGAAAACTTAATGCATTATATGCTCTAATTGTTTTTCAGCTATGCAGTCAGAAGGGCCTGTGGAACATGTTCCAGTTTTCGGAAGCACAAGTGGATCTGTTCGTTCTACCAGTCCTAACGTCCAGCCTTCTATCCCTCAACCCATTTTAACAGTTCAACAACAATCACAGGCTACAGCTTTTGTGCAGCCTACTCAACAGAGTCATCCTCAGATTGAGCCTACAAATCAAGAACTATCCCCAAACATAGTGGAGGTGGTGCAGAGTTCGCCAGTTGAGCGGCCTTCTACTTCCACAGCAGTATTTGGCACTGGTAAGACTAATTTTAAAATGAAGTTAGAGTAGACCTGTGCATTTACATTTTCTTGAGTGTATTACCTGAATATTCTTTGTACATACTTGTTTTCTATCGGGTATTAAAGGAGATGTTTGTATTCCTAACATCTTATTTTATGTTTACTGCTGAATCCTAATTTAGGTCACTAATTTTTGTCATTAAGATCTTTCTTCCTTTCCAATTATTTTTTCACTGATTTTAAAGGTGGTACAACCCATAACATGTTATATGTACAGCTGACCCTTGAACAACGCAGATTTGAACTGCACTTAAGTGTGGATTTTTTCAGTAGTGAACACCACAGTAACTACACATCCTTAGTTGCTTGGATCTGCAGATAAAAGAATGGCAAATGTGGAAGGATAGTGCCCCTCTCCCCTGAATTGTTCAAGGGTGAGCTGTAACTTAATACAAGTCCTGAGAACTAAAAGATACTTAAAAAAAGATCATGTAAGAATTTTCAAATCTTAAACATATAAGGAAATTTTTATTTGTCCAAGGAGTCTTGAGCTTATAAATTATAAGAAGGTCCTGTGTAACCTTTGTGAGTAGCAATTCTATAGTAATGCAGTCACAGTGAGTTAGATGTATTACTGTAAATGATTATTGGCTTTATTAACCAAAGGTTAAGTTGATAGTATGAGACCATTGATTCAGAACATAAATTCCTCTTTGTTTACACATAAATTGGCGGGAACATATTTTATTGTTCTGTCCAAATAAATGTTTACTGTGGTTTTGTTTTTTTAGTTAAATGATCAAGATGTTTTCAGATTAACTTTGTTTAAATTGAGCTGTTATCATGCATAATTCAAGATTTAAATTACATAATTTCACAGTTTCAGCTACCCCAAGTTCTTCTTTGCCGAAGCGTACACGTGAAGAGGAAGAAGATAGCACCATAGAAGCATCAGACCAGATCTCTGATGATACAGTGGAAATGCCTCTTCCAAAGAAGCTAAAAAGTGTTACACCTGTAGGAACTGAGGTATGTAAAGGTCTTTCTGTTTTACTTCTACCAATAGAAACAAGATACTCTTTCAGTTACAACATTATTAAGTGAATGGAGGCTTTTGGGGTCAAAATCCAGAAAAAACTGCTGTTAAGTAACAATGTTTCCACTGACAGCCCTGGTACTATTACCATTGCCAATACTGTTTTATATTCTTTGCATATGTTTTATTGAATTTCCAATTTCAATTTTAAAAACACAGTTGTAGAAACATAGAATGAATTCCATTTCTGTTTTTTTGTTTTTTTTGTTTTTTTTTTAATTCAAAGAATAAGGAAGTTTATAGTCTTATGGGTGTTTTAAACTGGTACCTGCCATTTTTGCCCTGTGGTTGACCAAAGTGGTTTTCCTTCATTTTCTTTTGTTTAGAATAAGTTGTAATGAATTGTTTTCTTAACAAGCATTGAAACTACTAAATTCGTTTCACTGGCATGTATTTAATTCATGTTCATTAACCTTATTTTGTATATACCAAACAGGAATGTAATTGGTTATATTTTTATAAGTAAATGTAAGTGAACATTTCTGATGTATTGTTTCATAAAATTACAGATTTGAGTTTTGTTTTATTGGGAAACCTAGCTGAACAAGTGTTGCTTCATCTAGTGAATTGATTTGATTCACACACTTGTATGTTCTGATTCAGGAAGAAGTTATGGCAGAAGAAAGTACTGATGGAGAGGTAGAAGCTCAAGTATACACCCAGGATTCTCAAGATTCCATTGGAGAAGTAAGTAAAACTACTGAAAGTAAAGTAAACAAGTGATTGCTTGAATGAAATGAGCTTTGCCAAATTGAAATATTCTTTGGACTTCTATTTTCAATATGCTGCTTTTATATTTAATGAAATATTATTAGAATTGCTAATACAATTTATGCTTTATTTTACTTCTGTTTAGTGTCCTGCCTTCTAAATTTTATTTAAAAAAATGTGTTTCTTTATAGAAGGCACAAACTTTCTGAGCTAAGAGGTGTCACAAGTAAAGATTATCCACTCTTATTTATTTGGAAGGACAAGCTGGTTGAGTCTTGCGCTTAGCCGTAAGGCCCATTTGTTGGTCCTCTGTTGCTCCCCTCTATTGCTTCCCTTACTAAATTAAAATAATCTCTGCTAAAAAAAAAAAAGAAAAAAAAAAAATAATAATCTCTGAAAGGAAATGCATTTGTATACATCTTCATCTTTTGAACTCTCATTGAGGCTTCTCCAGAAACAGCCTGACTAGTGGAAATACATAGACTCTGAAGGTACAAAGCTCTAGCTTTTGTTCATTGCTCTATCACTTAGAAGCTGTATGACTATAAACAAGATGTTAATTCTCTTTAAGCCTCAATTTTCTCATCTTTTGGAATAACTTTTAGTCTTGCAGAGTACCTAAAATAGTACCTGCCATATATTAGGCACTCAAATTAATACTTTCCTTCCATTCCTGTGCCCACAAATAGAGAATTCATAACTGATTGTGTGCGCGCGTATGTGCATGTTCTCAGTTGCTCAGTCGTATTCGGCGATTTTTCAACCCCGTGGACTGTAGCCTCCAACACTCCTCTGTCCATGGAATTTTCCAGGCAAGAATACTGGAGTGGGTTACCATTTCCTTCTGCAGGAGATCTTCCCAACCAGGGATCACACCTGTGACTCTGGCAACTCCTGCATCAGCAGGCAGATTCTTTACCACTGTACCACCTGGGAAGTCAATTTATAGTAATTTATTTGTAATATTATATCATTAGTTAACACAATTCATCATTATATGCCAAGTGTAGTTAAAATATTTGCATTTTTTAAATAATTTAATCCTTATAACAGATCTGGTCACAACCCTGTTTTATAGGTGAAGAAATCAATGCCTAGCCTAAGTCATGTACCCCAGTTCTCATAGCGTTGGAGCTAGAATTTAATCTCAGGTTGTCTGTTTTTCATTTGTCTTGTTAAGCTTGAAACAATACTTTCTCTCTCGATAAAGTTTTAGGATCACTTTATTCTAAAATTATTTTATCTGTATAAAATAAAGAAATTGTTTCAGGCTAATCACAAGTAACCGTAGATTGCAGATCAATACTAGTTTCGTAGATGCATTAATTTTCTAAGGTAATTTTTTCAGATTTCCTTGACTGTGAACAGAAAATTAAACCTCCAAAATGAATAGGTAGTACTCTAAATGGCATCAGTTTCATGTATCTTTCAGAGAGGGTCATACCTGAAGAGCATAACAATTTTGAAATAAGATGTGAATTTTGGTATTGTTGCCAGACTTGGTTAAATTATACTAAAATTTTTTGTACAAAGAATTTACTTGAGATTGACAAAATTGTCTGTGACTCAGAGGTGCCATTGGACTTTGCATTCTGCCTTCTATTACTGTCTACTCAGTGTGTGAATGTGTAACAGTTCATTTTTCTAATTTTCTGACAGTGAAGCAGATGTTCTTTGTAAGTGTTGTTTTTCTTGAAATAAGCATGTCAGTTTGAGTTACATTTTTAATTATACCATTACTTACTCATTTTTTCCATTACAGTAAACATAATCTTTATGAATGATTTAGTTCGTAAGGCATTGTTTCTGCCTTGTATACAAGAAAGAGATTTTGGAACTCCCTGGTGATTCAGTGGTTCGGGCTCTGTGCTTCCACTGCAGAGCGTGTGGATTCTATCTCTGGTCAGGGAACTAAGGTTCCATATGCCACGAACTAAGGTTCCACATGCCACGTGGCACAGTCCCCCTTTCCCCCCAAAAAAAGAACAGATTTTGCTGAGTACCGAACTAAAACGTGAACAGTTTTTTGTAAGAAATATCAAAAATAAAGTTAAATTATGGTTTATTTCAGTAGCTAAAAATATGAAATTGTTAGATTAAGGAAATAATTATTTTTACATCTGGTGTATCTTTAATGTGGTTTGAAGACTTAAGATAGGGTTTTTAGAAAGGGAGAGAAGTGTTTTTGTAAAAAAATAATTGTAGTTTGTCTTATTTACAGTTTCTGGTTTGGGGAACATTTTTTGTCTTTTTTAATTATATGTTGCCGTTCCACGGATATTCTTTTTTCTGACTTTCATTTGCACTGTTAACTCACTGTGTTGGCTGTTGAGCACTTGAAATGCAACAAGCCCAAAGTGAGATATTAAATATGAAACATACATTGGATTTTGTAGACGTATTACAAATATTAAAAGGTAGGATGAATAATTCTTATATTGATTCCACACTGAAATGATTTTTGGATATATTAAGGTTATTATTAAAATTGATTTCACTTTTTTTTATGTGACTGCTAAAAAATTTTAAATTATACATGTGAAATGTATTGTGGCTCGCATTATACTTTTGATGGACAACACTCATCTACAGTACCACCCTGGTAGCTTTGACACATACATGTGTGTGTGTGTATGTGTGTGTGTGGTCTGTCTTTTTTATTGGAGTATTACTGAGTGGGGTTTAGAATAATTTTTCTATAAGAAGACAGTAAAGAAACCCAAAACATTTATTTTGAATTAATTCTGCTTTTGAAAACCACATTTTTTAAAATAAAATTCTCATAGCGCATTAGTATTCTTTAGCCTTTACTTATATCTACAGTATGTCACTGATAGTTTTAAGTATAATTGACTATTATTTATTTATTTTTTTTACTTTTAAAGGGAGTCACCCAGGGAGATTATACGCCAATGGAAGACAGTGAAGAAACCTCTCAATCTCTACAAATAGACCTTGGAGGTCTTCAGTCAGATCAACAAACAGCTTCATCCCAAGATGGTCAGGGCAAAGGAGATGATGTTATTGTAATTGACAGTGATGATGAAGAGGAGGAGGAGGATGAAAATGATGGGGAACATGAGGTGAATTTGATTTGAAATCATTTATTGTTTTAAACCGAAATTCTGATTCCCTGTCACTTTAAGTAGATTATTTTGCTTTTCTTTTATCCTAATTAGTTCTGAACTTAACCTTTGGTAGTGAAATTTACATGGAGCAAGTGATGGAAAATCTCATTTTTTTTTAATAATTACTAAGTCCTTAGGATTTGTTAAGATTAATTACTGTTAAATCTCACTGATAAGTGACTGTAGATTTAATTGTAAGTACTATGGTTTCTGAAAATAAAAGGATTATTTTTTATTTTGTGGAACCTTCATAGTTCTTTTCAAAAGAAAGTGAAGTGTGAAGATAATTATTTTCTAAGTGAAACTTCACATTTTGTTTTGGTTGTTAGTTCAGTATTGACACCTCCTTTTTTGATTCTTTTATTAATCAAATTAGGTATTTAAAAGCTCATAGTATAATTTCACCATTTTCTCATTCAATGCCACATTTTAAATTTAGAATCAAAGTGGACCACTTGACATTCATTTGACACCTAGAAGTTTTTCTTTTTTCTTTTTTTTTTTTTTTGTATGTCTGCATTTATTCAACACATGTTTTTGGACATCTATCCTGAGCCAGCTGGTTTTAGGTGTGGGGATACAATAATGAACAAAACAGACAGCAAACCCCTGCCCTCATGGAACTTACAACCTAAATCTCTACAAATACATCTAAGCACAATATAGAGCAAGCCACGGGGTGATTAGATAAGCAAAGACAGGTGCTGTGGAGAAAAACCCAGCAGGGGAGGGGGCTAAACCGTGGATGTGTGTTAGTCTCTCAGTCATGTCCGTATTCGACTCTCTGACCCCATGGACTGTAGCCCTCCAGGCTCCTCTGTCCATGGGCTTCTCCAGGCAAGAATACTGGAGTGGGTTGCCATTTCCTTCTCCTAGAAGTTTTTATCTTTGAATTGATCTCATACGGACGGTTAGAATTCAGAGTTGACCGTTAACAATACTAATTCAAGTAAGCATCACCGTTTTGATTCTTGATGCGACTGAAATCTGAATTCCGTATCTTTCAGGACAGCTCCTGTATCCTGATCAATGAGGTGTCCCTTAAATTTCTAATCATGGTATCAAGATAATGTAGAACGTGTGTACCATATCCTGTATCTTTATTTATACTTGGGGTTTTTTACAAGGATTATGAAGAAGATGAAGACGACGATGAGGATGATGAAGATGACACAGGGATGGGAGATGAGGGTGAAGATAGTAATGAAGGAACTGGTAGTGCAGATGGCAATGACGGATATGAAGCTGATGATGCTGAGGTAACTGGCTAGAACTTGGACATCATATTCTTCAGGAACTTGCTTGGTATTTTCCAAGAGTATGAAAATGCTGTATTCTCAGAACACTGCAACTTTTCACATCTTTGGGTTTTTTGTTTCTGCTGTCATCTGGTAAATTATTGAAGATAATCACTTGACTTATTTGCATTTAGCATTCATATTTTGTTTTCAGGGTGGTGACGGGACTGATCCAGGTACAGAAACAGAAGAAAGTATGGGTGGAGGTGAAAGTAATCAGAGAGCAGCTGATTCTCAAAACAGTGGTGAGATTTTGTTTAGTTTTTCTTTTGTTATTTTTGTCTCTTTTTAATTGAATGCTTTTAATATTTTACTTAATATTTTAACCTAACATTTTCTAAACTAAGATTACACTTAATTATCACATGGGTAATAAAACTTAGTAAACTGGCAAGGAAAAGATTGGCTCTTATTGTTGCTTTGTCACTATTATTCTCATAAAATCTACTGTGTTTATATCTAAAATGTAGTCATTATACTATTTTTTTCTACTTCATTGGAATACAGTGAGAGTCAGACATTTTAAATCTATAAAGTATTATAAATGCCATGTGTTGCTTCTGGTCTTAAGTGTAAAACTTAATCAAGGACTTCTAATAACAATAATAGCAGTTCACAACCAGGAGAGGTCAGTCTAATCAAGCTGCATGTTTCAAGATTAGTGGGTATCAGTTTTAAAATACTGTCCAGTTTTCCGATGTATAAGAGACTTTTTCATGAATAGAGCGTGCCTTTTGCTAATTCTTGAAAAGATGAGTCCTGGCAATCAGCTAAAATGTTGTAGGCAGTAAAGAATTATAGAATGCATAGAAAATTATTTTCTTTTAGAATCATTTTTAAATCTTTTTTGAAGACTCTGTGACCATCTGGTTTTGATATTCTGGTTTTAACAGATAATACTGAGCCAAAATCAGTAGTAATATAATAAAAACCTTATATATGTAGACCAGTGGGAAAACAGAATATCTGAGTTTTTGTGTAGGCCTGTGTATAAAAATGCAAATTGTATTCTCATTTGAATTAAGGAAAGGAAAGCCAGGCTGTCTTTTCAACTTTTAAATTTTTTAAGAGAATGAATATTGAACTATATAATGAAGAATAGTGTTGCTTTTTAAGGGAGGTAAGGAGCTAAGGAGATTAATTGTAATAATTTACATCTTTAAAGCGTTTTATGGATTTAAGAAATACCTTTTTTGTGTCACATAATTGGGTTATAGAGGGAAAGTTTTTGCCTAGTATTATCACTGAAAGCTAAGTCTTGTGAGCATGAGTGTTCATAGCCTTTTTTCCTCAATACAAAATATAACAGATGCTCATTGAATACTTTTTGGGGAAATTCTTACAATAAGCTTATCAGGTGTTAAGTACCAGTGAAGAATCTGAAAAGCAGACAGAAAGTGATAGAACCAGGGTAAGTGTTAAAAGCTATTAAGTGTTAAAATGTTTATCTTGTGTTAAGCTAAATGCTTTATGTCCATTATTTGAAATCTTCAGAAAAATGTTTCTTGTGGGTACATGGATGTAAATGTTTCTTGTGGGTTTCATGAACCAACCAAAGAAATAGAAGGAACTTGCTTAAGGCTGTACAGCTGTTAATTGCATACCTGTTATCTCTGGTTCTGCCACACCTCACTACTTTTTTTATGAAAATATTAGTTAGGTGAACATTCATAGTAGTAAGATTTATAGTTCTAGCAATTGTCCAAGTTACCTTATTGTAAACTTCAGTTCAGAATAAACTTCTCTTTTCCTGTAGGTGAAGGAAATACTGGTACAGCAGAGTCCTCTTTTTCCCAGGAGATATCTAGAGAACAGCAGCCATCATCAGCATCTGAAAGACAGACCCCCCGAGCACCTCAGTCACCAAGACGCCCACCACACCCGCTTCCCCCAAGACTGACCATTCATGCTCCACCTCAGGAGCTGGGGCCGCCAGTTCAGGTATGAAAAGTACTAGTCATTCTGAACATTTTACTTTGAAAAATGTTGGCTTTTTCTCCCTTTCTTTCCATTAGCTATTACTTTGTTTTTCCCCAGGAATTAAGTGAACTTTTTAATGTTTTGGTACATTTTTATAAAATTTTTGAGCTGGAACTAATCTCCGTTATTTTCCCTGAAATATGGCAGATGTGAACTTTGGAAAAAGCAAGGCTTGCTAAAGTCATGTATAAGTTGAAGTGATTATATTCAGAGAAAATAAGGGTCTGCTGTTTCTACAGGTTAAAAAAGAAATTTTTCTTGGATTTTGATTAAAAGATAATTCAGCAGCTGACCCATTTGTTTTGAAGGTTTCTTTCTCCAAGGTGCATGAGTTCTTTTTAAAAGAAATTTCTGTTCTTAACAGATCTTTTTTCTTATTTTTTGGAATCAGACATATTAATACCCACTTTTCAAGTTCATGATAATGTGCATAACCCTTTACATGAGACACTATTGTAGGATTGGACAAATCTATTAGAAGCTCTTGAAGAAACAGCTGGAAAAGTAGAAAGGATCTATTAATCATGTAGCTTGAGTCTTACTTTGTAGTATACTAAACACTGTCAAGGGTAGATTTTACTGAAATACCACTTGTGAAGATAAATTTTCTCATTTTCTGAAAATATAAAGTCTTAGAGGATTGTTTATGGATCCTGCAAAATATACCATCTCTATCAATTTTTAATTGTCTAAATTGGGAAGCAGTTTACAAGTAGTCAATACTGCTGTTGGAACTTTAAAGGATAATTAAGCTTCAACATCCAAACACTTAAATCAAGGAGATAGAAACTAACTTAGTTATCAACAAATAACATAGGATCAGAGTTTGGTTTTACATAGTGATTAATATTATCTACTGGTTAATAAAATATTTGTTGGTTAATATTATAGTCTGTGTAATTAAAAACATCACTGTTTACAAAATAGACTTCTTTAATACTAGTAACAAGATTAGTAGCAGTTTAAGAAAAGTTCCAATGATTATATTAATCTGCTAACATTTCAGTTATTTTATTACCAGTCTGGTAAGCTGTATCTGTTAGCATTTGGTGTTTCTTTCATTGCCTAATTCCTTAAATGAAATTCCTTTCTTGACACAGAGAATTCAGATGACTCGAAGGCAATCTGTAGGACGTGGGCTTCAGTTGACTCCAGGAATAGGTGGCATGGTAAGTGCCTGCCTCTCATGTAAAAGTGATTCATTTGTTCAGCAATTATTTGTCTCGTCCATACGGATGCTTCTATCATGTCTGTGAAGTACTTGATTTCTGTCTTTTTTAGCAGCAGCATTTTTTTGATGACGAAGATAGAACAGTTCCAAGTACCCCAACTCTCGTGGTGCCACATCGTACTGATGGATTTGCTGAAGCAATTCAGTAAGTTAATGAGATAGAACCATACTTTGTGACTAATCAAACTCTTTCCCTCTTAACTTGATTACATTTGATGGATACATTATTTGTTAAGTTCTATGATGGGTACTAAGCACTTGAGAGTAGAAGGGTTGAGGATATAGTGTTTGAGAAAATCACATCAAGATGAATGAAATACAGTTGCTTCCATCAGGAATTTAAAATTTGAAGGCAGTATAATGGTGGTTAAAAGTGTGGGCTTTAGTTAGAATGCCTGGCTTTGAAACCTAGCTGTACTGCTTGCTTGCTGTATCAAGTTATGTGTATTCTCTGTACCTGAGTATCTTCATTTTATTAATGAGAACAACACAATATTTCTTACCTCATAGATTGTAAAAATTAAAGGAATTTATGTTATCATATTTATATAATATCACCTACACATAGTAAATGCTTTATATCATATGTTGGTGAAAGTGTTAATAATTACAGTCATCATAATGGATAATACTGTTGTGTAAGCTAAGCTTATGCACAACTAATGATAATCTTAACACTCTAGAATAGAGGAATGAGCAAGAAGCTTTGTTTATAAAAATGAAGGAGTGATTTATACCAACACATAGGGGAAAAGAATGAGAGAGGACTTAATGGGGACAGCATTAAATTGAGTCTTGAAAAAAAATTCCTGAAGCTTACTGAGCATTCCCATGAATCAGTATTTTAATCTTGATAACTATGAGACTGATCACACCATCATGGTTATTGGGTCTTTAAGATCTTTTGTATAGTCCTTCTGTGTCTTCTTCTGTGATCACTCACCTAGAGCCAGACATCCAGGATGAGAAGTCAAGTGGGCCTTAGGAAGCATCACTACAAACAAAGCTAGTGCAGGTGAAGGAATTCCAGTAGAGCTATTTTAGATCCTAAAAGATAATGCTGTGAAAGTGCTGCATTCAGTATGCCAACAAATTTGGAAAACTCAGCAGTCACCACAGGACTGGTAAAGTACAGTTTTCATTCCAGTCCCAAAGAAAGGTAATGCCAAAGAATGCTCAAACTACCACACAATTGCACTCATCTCACATGCTTGCAAAGTAATGCTCAGAATTCTCCAAACCAGGCTTCAACAGTATGTGAACCAAGAACTTCCAGATGTTCAAGCTGGATTTAGAAAAGACAGGAACCAGAGATCAAATTGCCAACATCCATTGGATCATAGAAAAAGCAAGAGAGTTCCAGAAGAACATCTATTTCTGCTTTACTGACTATGCCAAAGCCTTTGACTGTGTGGATCACAACAAGCTATAGAAAATTCTTAAAGAGATGGGAATACCAGACCACCTGACCTGCCTCCTGAGAAATCTGTATCCTGGTCAAGAAGCAACAGTTAGACTGGACATGGAACAGCAGACTGGTTCCAAATTGGGAAAGGAGTACGTCAAGGCTGTATATTGTCACCCTGCTTGTTTAACTTATATGCAGAGTACATCATGAGAAACGCTGGTCTGGAAGAAGCACAAGCTGGAATCAAGATTGCCGGAAGAAATATCAATAACTTCAGATATGCAGATGACACCACCTTCATGGCAGGAAGTGAAGAAGAACTAAAGAGTCTTGATAAAGATGAAGAGGAGAGTACGAAAGCTGGCTTAAAACTCAACATTCAGAAAACTAAGATCATGGCATCTGGTCCCATCACTTTATGGCAAATAGATGGGGAAACAATGGAAACCATGACAGAGTTTATTTTCTTGGGCTCCAAAATCACCGCAGATGGTGACTACAGCCATGAAATTAAAAGAATGCTTGCTCTTTGGAAGAAAAGCTATGACAGCATATTAAAAAGCAGAGACATTACTTTGCCAACAAAGGTTCGTCTAGTCAGAGCTATGGTTTTTCTGGTAGTCATGTATGGATGTGATAGTTGGACGGTAAAAAAAAAGCTAAGCGCTGAAGAATTGATGTTTTTGAACTGTGGTGTTGGAAAAGATTCTTGAGTCCCTTGGACAGCAAGATCAAACCAGTCAATCCTACAGGAAATCAGTCCTGAATGTTCATTGGAATACTTTGGTATTGAAGTATAGTCCAGTACTACCAGTATTCCAATACTTTGGCCACCTGATGTGAAGAACTGACTCACTGTAAAAGACCCTGATGCCGGGAAGGATTGAAGGCAGGAGGAGAAGGTGATGACTTGAGGATGAGATGTTTGGATGGTATCACAGACTCAATGGACATGAGTTTGAGCAAGCTGCCAGAGTTGGTAGTGGACAGGGAAGCCTGGCATGCTGCAGTCCGTGGCATCTCAAAGAGTCAGACACGACTGAGTGACTGAACTGAACTGTGAGAATAGATGCTGTTATTTCATTTGCTGATAAGGAAACACAGAGATGTTAACACATTGACTAGATTTCAGACAGCTAGGAAGTGACAGTTTTTTATTTCAAACCAGTCTGGCTCTGGAACCTATTTTTAGCTCTTGTGCTATACACTCCTAAAGGATAAGAAGGCTTTTCACGTGGAAGTGTGTATGTTTAATTGTGGCTGAAATATCTGTTGCATGATATGTACTTGAAGAATAGAAAAAAACATGTTTCTACAGAAATGGGAGCTGATTAATTTTCTAAGGTATATGATAATATATGGCCATCAGAACAGATTTTAAACTTGCTCCGTTAACTGCAACTCACCTCAGGTAACACAGGTTTACAAGCCAATTGATCAGCATCAGCCCCACCTTTCTGAAAGTCAGCCAATCAGAAACACTCATCTAAAAAACTGCTCAGTGCCAGCCAATCAACAGCATTCTCACATAGCAGTGGAGGAACTTAAGTTCCTTTTCATAGAAGGAGACAGGTTTAAAATCTTACCTGATAGAGACTGTCCTTAACTAAAGCAATGATGGAAACAGGAAATAGATTCAAGAGTACAATCCATAAACCAGGGTATAATCCATAAACATCAATAGCTGGCTAGCCAGGGAAGGTTAGGGTAAGGAGTGGGCAAAGAGTGAGATAATGCTATTATATATCCTGGATTATGGGCAGAAAGTGAATGGTAGTGTTATTAGGGCAGGGAGAAAACAAATTTCTAGCCAACTAATAATTAAATGTTTTCTAGACCAACATTGAAAACTGAGACAAAACTTTTTTCATGATTATATTCGTTTTTTGTTATATCTCATGTTCAGTTTATGTTGCTTTTTATGTATCTACATAGAGATTTCTAGCAGATTTGAGAAATATGAGGCATAGGTCAGGAGAGCTGGAAGCTATTTATGTGTAAGTCATGTTTATATAAATCCCATAATATGAATCACATGATTTATATTTTTGCTAAGTTCTTGACAACTGCTATTTTGAAAATATTTTCATATATAAGAGTTTCTTTGTCAACTTTATCTTCAAACTGTTTTCCTACTTTGTTTATTCTTCCTTCTTCCTGTTTTCTTTCCATTATTGCAGTTTAAGCAAGGTAACTTTAAAGGTCATCTTAAATTAATTTTTGTCTATTTAGTTCCCCACAGGTTGCTGGTGTTCCTAGATTCCGGTTTGGACCACCTGAAGATATGCCACAAACAAGTTCTAGTCACTCTGATCTTGGCCAACTTGCTTCTCAAGGAGGTAAATAGCTACATAAAAGCTTAGCTCTCCTGGATTTGCATGTATTTGGTAATAAACTGTTCTGACATGATTTTTTTTTTTAAGTGAGCGAGTATTAATTTAAAAAAATATATCTAAATAATTCTTATCCTAATTTATGGAAAAAAGGTGTAATATATTTACTACTTATTAAGCACTACCTTAGATATAAGTGTTCCCAACAAAATTTTCACTTCTTTGGGCATAATGACTAACTTTTACACTTGTATCTCTTTTGGCTCCTAGTATAGTATCAGGAATATTTGTTGTGCCCATAAATATACATGGGTACTACCATCCATTTTAAAGTTGTTGGAAAGAGTGCAGCATATTTTTTTAGTTTGATGTTTAACATTCCAGTTAAGTTTATAAAACTAGTTAGATATTTTCCATTAACATTAAAAATAAAAAATGTTAAAAATATGTGGAATAAAATGACATCTAAATTAAGTAATAGCAGTTGGTTACTTGGACATGAATTATGCTCTTTCTGGAATTAATTACCTTTTAATCATTGGTTGGCATTCATAAAACACACTGTATTTCTGGGAAGCTGTTATGGTATTTTGTAAGTGAATAGGGGATGCATACTAGTCTAATAATAAGACCAGAACAGAAGAATAATCTGCAGCCCTTATGTAAGTCATGAAATTCATCTTAGTCCCTGGGTGGTTTAGGATGTTAGTTAGGTCTAATACTGTTTGCCTCTACCAATATAAATTGTGAGTTGACTTCAGAGAAATTCAAAGTTTTGATGTGGCTTTATTATAGTACTTCTAAGACTTGGAAGTCAGATTTAAGCTTAGATTGGAATGCTACCACTTTACTAGTAACTTTGGGAAAATTAATTAACTTCTTTGAAATTCAATTTCTTTAGCAAAAAAGGAGACTAATAATAAACTTGCAGTTTTGGTGAAGAGTAAATTCAAACATGGTACCTAGTTCATAGTTGGCTACTCAATAAAGTTAGCTTTTATGAAACTATGAGAGCACTTCAGCTGGTCTTTATTAGGGTACTTAAATTAGTGTTGTTTCCATGGTGACTCATTGATTAAAGAATCCATCTGCCAATAAAGGAGATGCAGGTTTGATCCTTGCGTTGGGAAGATCCCCTGAAGAAGGAAATGGCAACCCACTCTAGTATTCTTGTCTGGGAAATCCCATGGTCAGAGGAGTCTGGTGGGCTGCAGTCCATAGGGTTGCAAAGAGTCAAACACAACTGAGCAACTAAAAAACAACAAATTATTGTTAACTTTAAGGTTACATTTAAATTGTATTTACATTTTTTAGGGATTGACTTTTGCTTAATGGGCTAATTGTGGGCTTCAGCAGAGTTGAACTAATCAGTATCTGCACTGATTAGTTTTCTTTCTTTTGGATATCTAGGATGTGGACAGTATTTTGTCCTTTCAATCATTAATGTTCAAAATTGTCTTTAGGTTTGGGAATGTATGAAACACCCCTTTTCCTAGCACATGAAGAGGAGTCGGGCGGCCGAAGTGTTCCTACTACTCCTCTACAAGTAGCAGCCCCAGGTAGGTATCAAAGGCAGATCAATATATTATGTCTTATTGGTGACATGGAAACCTGTGATTAAAAATTTCAGGAAACCACAAAGCTAAAGTTTTCATTGCTTTTGTGGTCTTTTCATTTTCAAGTGACCGTATTTACCGAGAGCACCCCCTCCGATGCCTCAGAGCATGCTTCTCAGTCTGTTCCAATGGTGACAACGTCCACTGGCACTTTATCCACAGCAAACGAAACAGCAGGAGGCGATGATGGAGATGAAGTATTTGTGGAGGCAGAGTCTGAAGGGTAAATGTTTACCTGGTAATTTTTGCATGCTTATACTTGTCAGACTTTTAGATTTTTTTGTTCTTTCCTTAAGCCAGAAAGAAACAGTCTCTTGAGCTATATTTTCAGTGGCATCCTTTTACAAAAATAAACCGAGCCATATATTTTGGAAAACCAATTTTTGCACAAAATATTATATTTTAAGACTTAGACATTATTATTACAGAAGACAGATAACTTTTAAAATGGTTATATCCTTGAAAATTGCATATGATGCATTCTAGGACAAAGTATTCTCTAAAATCACTGGTCCTCTTCCATTAATGTAGCTGCTTGAACTTTTCCCCAAGAAAGAAGTCTTTCTGCGAAAATTAGGAAATGTTAGGAAATGACTCAGTTTTCCATTTAGTAGTGGGCTCTCAAGCAAACCTCACCTATTTTTTTATTTATGTGCGTTTAGAACTTGGTCTGAAACACTGACTTCTTAAAAATTAGAAATCTTCAAGACCTGACTTAACACATCAGTTATAAATAAAGTGTAAAAAGAAGTATTTCACAACAAATCATTCAGATTTTTTTTAAACTAAAGGAGGTGGAACAATTTAATAGAACTCACTGGACAGTGCTTTGGAGAAGTTTAACTTTTAAAGTGGAACCTGATTCTTTATAAAATAAAAATGTTCGACTTCGTAGTCAAAAGCATAGCTAGAAGTAGAATCCAGATTCCTAGGTAGTGCTCAGGTTTTGTTTTATTTAGCAACATTTTGTTAGTGTAATTAACAGGCCAACTCTAGTAAATATATGAAAAAATGAAGTCTACTATTACGCCTCTAACTCAATGCTACTTAGTTTGAGAAAGTTACAGACCCTGCTGAAAATGCTAGCTGCCTTTAATTCCATGCCATGTATGCAAGTCACTTCATGGGTGTCGTTTTTAATCCACACAGTATTATGAAGTTTTGCTCCCATTTGACAGATAAGAAAGCTCAAATTCTGAACATGTTAAAACAACTTGCTTAGACTGTACTTCTCTAGTTTTCAACTGTAGCAGAGTCGTAAGAGTATCTTTCAGGTCCAGTTCAGTTCAGTTGCTAAGTCTTGTCTACTTCTTTGTGACCCCATGGACTACAGCACGCCAGGCTTCCCTGTCCATCACCAACTCCCAGAGCTTGCTCAAATTCATGTCCATCGAGTCAGTGATGCCATACAACCATCTTACCTTCTGTGGTCCCCTTCACCTCCTGCCTTCAGTCTTTCCCAGCATCAGCGTCTTTTCCAGTGAGTCATTCTTCGCATCAGATGGCCAAAGTATTGGATTTTGTTTCAGCATCAGTCCTTCCAATGAATATTCAGGACTGATTTCCTTTAGGATTGACTGATTTGATCTCCTAACTGTCCAGGGTACTCTGAAGAGTCTTCTCCAACACCACAGTTCAAAATTATCTATTCTTTAGCGCTGAGCTTTCTAACTCTCACATCCATACATGACTACTAGAAAAACCATGGCTTTGACTAGACAGACCTTTGTTGGCAAAGTAATGTCTCTGCTTTTTAATGTGCTGTCTAGGTTAATCATAGCATTTCTTCCAAGGAGCAAGCGTCTTTTAATTTTATGGCTGCAGTCACCATCTGCAGTGATTTTGGAGCCCAAGAAAATAAAGTCTGTCACTGTTTCCCTTGTTTCCCCATCTATTTGCCATGAAGTGATGGGACTGGATGCCATGATCTTCCTTTTTTGAATGTTGAATTTGAAGACAACTTTTTCACACTCCTCTTTCACTTTCACCAGGAGGCTCTTTAGTTCTTCACTTGCAGCCATAAGGTGGTGTTGTCTGCATATCTGAGGTTGTTGATATTTCTCCTGGCAGTCTTGATTCCAGCTTGTACTTCATCCAGCCCGGCATTTCGAATGATGTAACCTGCATATAAGTTAGATAAGTAGGGTAACAATGTACAGCCTTGATCTTTCAGGTACATTGTTATTAATAAGTGTACTGAAGTTTGCAGATGATAAAAACAGGAGCACATTTAAGTTATTCTTGTACTCTTAATCTTCCTCACTTGTTTTTTGATGTGCTTTCTCAAATGGGAGAGAGAAATGGACTTATAGCTTTGAGCTAGGAATTCATCTACCCTAGCCTCATCTGGGCTAGAGCCCATGGTGAAACAGTGGTATATTATTAATAGTTAGAACTGTTGTGGGTTATTTTAGTATCTGCTTTCGTTGAACGTTGTTTTGCGATTTATCAAAACCCAGATACTGTTATCGACTATGAACATCTTTTGTTAAAAAGAAAAAAAGAACAGCAAAAAGGAGGAAAAAATAAAATTGGAATATGTCCTAGCGAGAAAAGAAGTGAGGAAAACGGAACTTGAGCTCTCTTTTCCCCTGCCTTTTAAATATATGGTTACTATTGTTAGAGTCTGAAAGTTTGAGTTGGAGGGGACCTCTGGGTTATTTAAATGATAGACTATATAAAAAAAAAAAAAGTTTGGGAGCAATTTAGGATACATGCTAGGATCAGTTTTATATTTTCTAATGAATTTTTGTTTTCCTTTCTTAGTATTAGTTCAGAAGCAGGCCTCGAAATTGATAGCCAGCAGGAAGAAGAGCCTGTTCAGGCCTCTGATGAGTCAGATCTTCCTTCCACCAGCCAGGACCCTCCTTCCAGTTCTTCTGTAGGTAAGTCCCTGCTCCAGACTACAGTATAGCTTTTACACATCAGTCTTGTTTGCAAAAGACACTGTTCTGTTAGTAACAATTGATAATTCTTTTTTCCTTGCCTTTTAAAATGCTTCATTTGAAAGGCAAATTTTACTTTATTAAAAAGAACTTTTAATTTGTATTAAAGGGAATTGGTTGTATCAAAGGTGCCATAGGGGCTGGAGGGATGGATTATTGCGAGGGACACTAAAGAGTAGTCTCCAGGCCTCTTGCCTATATTTAAACCAGAGCAATTCCTTTCTTATTTCTTCTAACTGATAAGTTCTACATGAGATTTGGTATGTAGAGTTGAGGGTTGGGAGGCCTGTTGCTTAAAAAGAAATTGAAATTTACTGATGTAAATAGTAAAGTTTGGTTTTTCACATTTTTGAAGTTAACTTTGAAAAGGGCCATGGATCTTTCTTGCAATAAAAATTATTTCTGCAGTTCTTTTTAAAAAATAGTTAATATTTATTGAGCACTTACTTTGTATCAGACAGTATTCTAAGCCCTTTACCTGTATTTATTCATTTAATTCTCATACCACCCAACGTGGTAAGCACATATCTCCATTTCATAGAAATGGAAACTGAGTCGCAAAAAGGTTGAATAATTTCCTTCAAAGTCACACAATAATAGGCAAGCCAGGATGCAAACTCAAGAAGTTTGACTGGAGATGCCACTCTTAAATGGTACACTGAGATAGCTTATTTATCTCAGAGTTTTTAGCTAAGCAATTTCTTTTATTATTAAAGAAATATATCCTCAGTCACCCACTCTTAATTATTTCATTTTAAATTGTTTATAGCAGTAATCTTCAAACTCTGTCATGGAACCTTCAGGTTTTATGGAAGACCTTCTCAATTACTACTTTTTTCAGTCATGGCACTTGGCTCTCTCAAACCTCTTCTCCCTTTCTGCTGCTTTTCTGTGACACATTAACCCATTAGCTAATATGCCCAGATTCAGATTCTGTATCTGTCTTTTAACAGCTAGTAACTTTAAATCTCTGCTCACTTCATTGTGAAATATGGATATTCATAACTCATCTTGCAATCAGGATTAGAAATAATGTATATAAATTATATAACTCAGTGCTTTGCACACAGTAAGGCTCAAATTGTAGCTGTCATAATTATTATCAATATGATAGCATTATGGATAATATAATAATTGAAGTTCTGTGCCCCCAGTCGTATTCTGATGTCCCATGAGAATTATCTTTCCTCCATGGGAGGGCACGAGTTATATCTTACCAGATCTTGCATAAGAAAATATGGTTCTTATTCCCTTTTACAGTATAATATGAAATTAGGGTGTTAACACTAATCCTCCCCATCTGAGCAGTCATCCATGTGGTCAGCAAATATTTAAGTGCCTACCAAGTGCCAGGCAGTTTTACAGAGGCGTTACCAAAGAATTTGATATTTAAGGAAAAACCTGAAGGTAAGGAAGCAAAGCTGTGCAACTCTTCAGGGGACCATGTTCCAGGACGAGAAAAAGAGTAGATGCAGAGTCCATAGGCAACAGTGTGATACGTTCAGGGTCAGCAAAGAGGCCCGTGTGGCTGAAGCATAATCTGGACAGAGAGAGAATGGCAGGAGATAACGGGTGGGGGGAGGATAGATCTTGTAGCCCATTGTCATTTCTTCAGCTTTCATGGATGCAGCAGGCTTTTGGAGGGCTTCAGACAGTGTGGTGACATGATCTGACTGAACTTAGTATCAGTTTGGCTGCTGTGTAAAGAAGAGACTGAAAGTGAGTAATGGGCAGCAACAAAGCGAAAGTGTGGAGAATATTGCGGTAATTGAAGGTAAAGACAGGATAGTGGATGTTTTAGACAGAATAGTGGGGTCAAGATTGTGAGGAGTCAGATTCAGGATATAGATTAAAATTAGAGCTTACAGGATTTGCTAATGATTGGATTGGGGATTTCTGGAAAAGGGAAGAGTCAGATATGACTGGTGGTATATTGCAATGGACTGTTGTTTCCTGAAGGATGTTGCTAGTTTGTTTCCCCATTGTATTCCCCAGCTCCTTGCTCAGTGTCTGATACATGGATAGGAGCCAAGTAAATATTTATTATTAAATCATAACAGTTGGGTGAAATGAATGAAAAAGTCAAAAACAAATTTTTTTTTAACTTTTTACCTTTTTGTTTGTTAAATGTCCCTTGTTAAAAAACAAAGAATATTTAAATATAGAAAGCAGTGGGCACCTTTGCATTCTATCCATGCATTCACTTAGTATCAGTTTTTGTCATTTTAACTGCTTTCTTATTTATTAACTTGCTTTCCTGTATATTAATGCTTTTCTTAGATACTAGCAGTAGTCAGCCGAAGCCTTTCAGACGGGTAAGACTTCAGACAACATTGAGACAAGGTGTCCGTGGTCGCCAGTTTAACAGACAGAGAGGTAAATTTCTAATATGCTGATCACGTGATAGGATGTGCAGTAATATTAAATGGAATGAGTTTTCTAATCCTTAAGCTTCCAGTGTGTATTTATTTGACATTTTTTGTTTGTTCTTTAAAATACTCCAGGGGCTGATTAAATAATTACACGTTGAGCTTGTGATGTTTACTAATCTATAAACTACTTGTAGACAGGTTTGTGTACCATAGGTTTATAATGAATATGTGCTTATATTTTATTTTTACTCATTTCTTCCTTGAGTTCAGGGTAAGATCTGAAAAAGCTAAAATGTTATACTGCTGTGTAATCATTTGTTACATCTCTGCCTTTTGTTGTTATACCTTTTTTACAGAAAAATAAGGATTTGTGACTTGTTTAGCTAGTCACAAAAGAAAAGAAAAAAAAATGTAAAGAAAAATGTAAAATTTTAATATCTTTGTTTTCCAGTTTAACTATTAGAGATTGCATTCATGTTATAAAACATTAATCTAATTGTAATGATTTCCATTGAAGATATAAAATACCTAACAGTTTTGTGTCTATACGCTTAGACACTTGATCTTGAAAATTTTTATAATGAATTAGGGTAAGTGAATACTCTAGTTTTAAGCTAACTTCTTAAAATACTCTAGTTTGAGCTAGCTTTTTGAAAGATGCATTCAGATTTATTCTTTTTTTCTCTTACAGGTGTGAGCCATGCAATGGGAGGGAGAGGAGGAATAAATAGAGGAAATATTAATTAAATGTTCTGTAAACTACAATAACTGTGAATAAGATTGTCAGATCTGTTTTAGTGTAATGATTGTCAAGTTTAAAAACATTTTTGTATTTAAATTGGTATGCTTATCTCAGCGTTCTTTATTAATAAAATGTATTTCAGTGTCAACATTTATTATTCGCTTCTTCATTTTAATTAGTTGATTCTTCCGTCGCCCGTCAGTCTAAGGACAGTTGTACCAGGTATTGGATAAGGTCTGCCCAGAACGAGTAGTAATGGCTCTTGCTGTCCTACTTGGCACGTCGACGTTATAGTATTGATCTAAAAAGAGGAAGGATCACTTTTCAATTAAAAAGAAAATAAAACACTTAAAAGTAGTTTCTATTTATTTTTATGCTCAAAGAGAGTATTTATCATTTTAGTACAAAAAATGTATTAATTAATTAATTTGAACTTTCTGACAAAAAGAAAACCAGCTGCTTAGGCAGACTGACCTTTCACCATCTTTCAATGAAATTATATTTAATTCTGCTTTTTCAGTGTAAGAATTTGAGAAAACCAAGTTAGTTTAAAAAATGATCATTTGTTTGAATTTTATTCTTTAAAAAAATACATTCTGATGTCATTTATATAGGCAGAATAGCTTATATTTTCATGACTTTTTCAAAGAAAAATACCCCAGGTAATATAATTAATAAAATTAGTTTCTTAGGAACTTCTTTCTGATCTTACAGACTATAATGATATAAATAGGTATAACTTCATAGTAAGTAAGGCCTCTGTTAAATGCCACTGATAACAAAGGAAAATATTATTTTCAGTAGCAGTTTTAACTCAGTTTAGTGGATGTTTTATTATACTAGGCTTTAATCTCATGAAGGATAGGGCAGAAATGAATTGTAATCCATTCAGTTTAATTAAACCAATAACCTAAGCTTTCTCTTCAGGATAATTAGAATAAGTGATAGAATTTAACTTCTCACCTTTAGTCACCATTGAACACTTGGTTTTGCTTTGATTTTATTCATGTCTCAAAGATAATAACTTACCTTTAGAAAAGGCATAGTAATCGTAGCCATCGGGTTTTCTGACGTTGGGCAGTGATATTGCTGAAGTAACCACGTTTGGAAGTCCTCTCCACAGTGTACTCACTTTAACTTCATTATGGAGGAAACCTGTGGATGACGTTTTAAATGTGAGATTGAAAGGCAGTGATGTTCTGTAAGCAGTTGGAAAGAGCAGTTGTTGAGGCAAACAGACGTGGTTTTAACCTTAGTTTGGTCACTTAGTAGCTCTGTTACCTTGGGTGAGTTAACTTCAGTGCCTCAACTTTTGCTGTCTCTCATGTGATACAAATATCTACCTTTTAGGACTGTTGTGAGGGCTATAGGTTTGAGCTTAATGTTCTTAGTTAATGGTGTTTATTATAATTAATAAACCTGAATAAATTGTCTTTCTTATCCACAAAGAAAAATACGGTATTGATCTTTGGTCATTCATTGAGGCAAATTGATAAGCTTAAAGTATTAGGGTTATTTGGCCAGAATTTATATTTAATAATTGATACTATATTACATCTACTTCATGTGTAAAAATTAACACAGTAAAAAATATTACCTTTGTCTTGATAAGGGACTCTGATGGGTGAGTACTGAATTCTGATGGTGTGTATTTGAGAAGGTCCTATAGCACGTTCAAATCGACGTCTCCTGACCTGTGCTGTTTCTCCATACACGGAATAGTTTATAGCAGGCCTTCTTCCAGTACACTTTTGGGTGGGTTCCTGTTTGTAAGTGTACTGCTGAACACTGCCACCTATGATGAATTAGAAAATCACATATAGTATGAAAATTAATTCTAATGCCCAAAAGAGGTGGAAGAGAGCTTTTTACAAGGTAGAGGAAACAATGGATGTTTTTTATACAGTGTGGTCCAGACATTAATAATGGTTACTAGTCAAGGGTACTATAAAAATAACTGACTCTTGAAGTACTTGTGAATAAAGCCAACGCACTGCATAGTTATATATTTAGCTTTGTTTTAAAATAAATAACATTCTTTATATAAATGTCCTGAAAACTCATGAAATCGTGATTTGAATGTCAAGAAAGCAAAATACTTCTTACTGCCCTTAATTTATTTTTTAATTGAAAATATTTGATTTTAGACATTAAAGATATTTGTTAACAGTAATCCCAGTAATAAATGAAAATATTGAATGAAATTTTCCTGTCAGATTTCTCCTTAAAAGTTTTAATTTTGTTAGTTATGTAACACATACCTCTCTTGAAAAAATACACAGATTCAGGTCTGTTCTTGTATTGAGCTATTGAGAGAGCTGCCACTATTTTTCCATTTAGTCCTCCAAATCCTTTGGAAATTAGTTTGGGATATCCTGCATCTTTTATATCATTGGTGAAACGCCAGTACTGAGAATCCTGATAATTAAAAAGAGGAAATGACGTGAACAGCTTTTTAAAAGGTTATAAAGCAAGTGGGAGGAAGGTTAGAAACTCATTATTAGATTTAAGTATTGGGAGAAAGTTTTACCTTAGTTAATAATTTGAATAATTTGACAGGGTTACCATATTAACTTTTTATCAAATTTTAATGGTAGTTTGTTTATGTATGGAGACTTTCTGAAATGGAAGTTAAACTGATTTATGGTTTCATAATAAAAAATAACTGCTGATTTCTCTCACAAGGATATTTTTCTTACCTTAAAGAAGAAAGTCTTTCCTTCACAGTTGCATCTCGTAAAAACAGTATCAATGGGGGAGGGAATGCCCCAAACTTCAGTAATTCTCCGAGGTGGAGATGGTGGACTGAATGGAGTTAGCATCCAGAAATAATGACCTAAAATTGAAAGTGATGATCAGCCTACAAGCTGAATGAAGTCTGAAACCTATCCCAGAAGAAATCAAAATCAAATCTTTTAAAAATAGTTTATCATAAACAGATTGAATGTGTTGACAAGCGTTCTATGATGGCTAGTCAGAATTGTAAGTACTAAATGCAGACGACTGTATTTGAACATTTCTGAGAATACATGTTTCTCAAGTCTGAAATTTAGCATGACAAAATTTTTAGTTTCCCAGTTTCTCTAGAAAGGGCCTTCTAGCTTGGATTTACAGAAAGTCACTTAATCTCTCAATTTCTTTATCTGTTAGAATTAAGTAGTTACAATTAAATAACTTAGTTGTGTTTGTTACTTTATTCCCTAGTGGCTCAGATGGTCAGCAATCTGCCTGCAATGTCGGAGACCCAGGTTTGATCCCTGGGTCAGGAAGATCCCCTGGGGAAGGGAATGGCAACCCACTCCAGTATTCTTGCCTGGAAAATCCCATGGACAGAGGACCCTGGCAGGCTACAGTCCATGGCGTTGGTGGAGTCAGAAACGACTGAGCAACTAACATACTTTAACTATTTCTAACTTTTTTAATCCAATGCTTTAGTATTTACCCTCAGGTCCTTATAATAATTATGTGAGGTAAGTTTATCAGTCAGGTTTCCCTCCAGGAAGCTCAATTCAAATTTGTACTCTCCAATGACGCGTTCTCATGAATACCAGGAACAAAACAAGGAGCAGAAAAAGAAATGTGTACAAAACTCACCTCGAAATGCAACTAATGTCCCATTACGCAAAGTAGTCAGTCCATCTACTGGCCTACCATTGCATAAATTAGTTTCATCTGAAACAAATTAACACAAATTAGGCCAACATAAAAATGAGAAGAAGGTTTCGCTCTTTTCAAATCTTCCCATCAGGTTCTCTTTCCTCTGTTCACCCTTTCCTAAGCTCTTGAAGAGTACATATTTGACGTACATGTACTTCAGAGGTTAAAGAAAAGTAATACTGTTCATAGTTGTACTTAAAGGTGATATTACTCAAAATATATAAACATACATTTTGAATTGGAATGGGTCAGGGTGCCTGATCTTCATGTAAATTTGCCAGGTATTGGATGTTCAGTCTCAATGTGAAATTTTTTTTCTTAGTTCTGATTGCCTTGTGGAATTGGTTTGGCAAAGAATATTGCACATTCTTATAACCCTAGGTTGTTATTTGATTTTCCAAATACCAAATAAACTTATTTGCTTAGCTGTAGAGAAGATGTAAAACTTCACGAGTTAAGTTTCAGGGTTTTAAATATATATCAATAGAATAATACTAAATCAGGGCATTCTGGTTCAGAAAGATTTAACATTGCCAATTTTAAACGTGAAAATAACTGATGTTACCTGAAAACATGGGGCTGATACCGAAGCCTTGACTGGGTCCTCTCACTATGATTTCAGTGCCTGGAATAACTATAGGAGTTAGTACAGGGGGCCTGAAAATCACATGAGGTTTTTCTCCTTCAGCAGCATCTCCATCCTCATTCTTTGGGTTTACCTCAATTATTTCTGAGTTGGGGGTTGGGGTAGGGCTGGTGGTGGTTTGGAGCATGGCTTCTGGTAAAGAGGTAGGAGTCGGTCCAGGCATTGCTGATGTCGTCATCTTTGGGGGAGTTGGTGTAGTCTTTGGTTTTCTCACTCTAGGTGTTCTTGGCTTTTTGGTCGAAGTGGGCTTTTTGGGTGCTCTGGTTGGTTTCTGAGGTTTAGGAGTTGTCGCTTGAGAATTAGTAGCTGTGCCTTTTGGTACAGCTGTGGTCTGTTCAGGTTTGCTTGTCTTCTTGGTCGTCTTCTTTGTTGCAGTCATTACTTTAGGTGCAAGAGTTGCTTTAGGAGTAATTTTGGATGATGTTGTGGTATCTTCGGTTGTGGTAGATGTTACATCTGTGGTTGTACTTGGTAGTTTGGTTTCAGTAGTCTTTTCTGTTTTAGTTGCTGCCTCTGTTATAATCTTAGCTGCAGCTGTTGTAATTTCAGGTGTAGAATGTATGTCTTTTTCTGTGGACTTGTCTTTAACTGTTGTAGTCATTTCAGGTTTGTTCACTTTAGGAGCCTTGATTGTGGGTACTGCAGGCTCCTTGGGACTGTTTTCAAGAGCCTTTGGTGTGGATTCTATAGGAGGCTGAGGAGTTGATTCAGCAGGGCTCTTCGGAGTAGTGGGAGGCTCCACGGTGGTAGTTGAAGTAGAGGCCTCTGAGGTGGTTGGAGCAGGTATATCAGGAGAACTTGGAGGAGATGTCTCAGGAGAATTTGGAGTGGGCTCCTTGGGGGTGGTGGGTACAGGCTCCTTGGGAATGGTGGGAGCAGGCTTCTTGGGGGTGGTGGTGGGTGCAGGCTCCTTGGGAGTGGGTGTAGGCTCTTTGGGGGTGGTGGTGGGTGCAGGCTCTTTGGGGGTGGTGGTGGGAGCAGGCTCCTTGGGGGCGGTAGGAGCAGGCTCCTTGGGGGTGGTGGGTGCAGGCTCCTTGGGGGTGGTGGGTGCAGACTCCTTGTGGGTGGTGGGTGCAGACTCCTTGTGGGTGGTGGGTGCAGGCTCCTTGGGGGTGGTGGGTGCAGGCTCCTTCGGGGTGGTGGGAGCGGGCTCCTTGGTGGTGGGTGCGGGCTCTTTGGGGGCGGTGGGAGCGGGCTCCTTGGGGGCGGTGGGAGCAGGCTCCTTGGTGGTGGGTGCGGGCTCCTTGGGGACGGTGGGTGCGGGCTCCTTGGGGACGGTGGGAGCGGGCTCCTTGGGGGTGGTGGGAGCGGGCTCCTTGGGGGTGGTGGGTGCGGGCTCCTTGGGGGTGGTGGGTGCGGGCTCCTTGGGAGTGGGTGCAGGCTCCTTGGGGGTGGTGGGAGCGGGCTCCTTTGTGGTGGGTGCAGGCTCCTTGGGGGCGGTGGGAGCGGACTCCTTGGGGGTGGTGGGTGCAGGCTCCTTCGGGGTGGTGGGTGTAGGCTCCTTGGTGGTGGGTGCAGGCTCTTTGGGGGTGGTGGTGGAAGCAGGCTCCTTGGGGGTGGTGGGTGCAGGCTTCTTCGGGGTGGTGGGTGCAAGCTCCTCGGGGGTGGTGGGTGCAGGCTCCTCGGGGGTGGTGGGTGCAAGCTCCTCGGGGGTGGTGGGTGCAGGCTCCTCGGGGGTGGTGGGAGCAGGCTCCTTGGGGGTGGTGGGTGCAGGCTCCTTGGTGGTGGGAGCAGGCTCCTTGGGGGTGGTGGGAGCAGGCTCCTTGGTGGTGGGAGCAGGCTCCTTGGGGGTGGTGGGTGCAGGCTCCTTGGGGGTGGTGGGAGCAGGCTCCTCGGGGGTGGTGGGTGCAGACTCCTCAGGGGTGGTGGATGCAGGCTCCTCGGGGGTGGTGGGTGCAGGCTTCTCGGGAATGGTGGGAGCAGGCTCCTTGGGGGTGGTGGGTGCAGGTTCCTTGGGGGTGGTGGGTGCAGGTTCCTTGGGAGTGGTGGGAGCAGGCTCCTTGGGGGTGGTGGGTGCAGGCTCCTTGGTGGTGGGAGCAGGCTCCTTGGGGGTGGTGGGAGCAGGCTCCTTGGGGGTGGTGGGAGCAGGCTCCTTGGGGGTGGTGGGAGCAGGCTCCTCGGGGGTGGTGGGTGCAGGCTCCTCGAGGGTGGTGGGTGCAGGCTCCTCAGGGGTGGTGGGTGCAGGCTTCTCGGGAATGGTGGGAGCAGGCTCCTTGGGGGTGGTGGGTGCAGGCTCCTTGGGGGTGGTGGGTGCAGGCTCCTTGGGGGTGGTGGGTGCAGGTTCCTTGGGGGTGGTGGGTGCAGGCTCCTTGGGAGTGGTGGGTGCAGGCTCCTTCGGGGTGGTGGGTGTAGGGGATTTGGTTATAGTTTCAGCTTTGGGTGTAGATGTAGCAGGAACTTCAGGTGTGGGTGCAAGACCTTTAGTAGATGTGTTCTCTGCAGTTCGTGTCTCTTTAGCTGAAGTAGTCTTCTCTTTTGCGCTAGTGGAAGTCTGCTTATTTGTTGTAGAAGTCTCTTTAGTTTCAATTGTTGTCTCTGTGTGGACTGTCGAAGGTGTCTCTTTAGTTGTGTCAGATTTAGGTGGAAGACTGGGCTTAGGAAGTGTTGGTTTTACTGTTGTAATCTTGGGAGTTGTGGTAACTTTATTACGTTGAGTGGTGGGAATGTTAGGAGTTGGGGTGAGCTTGAAATCACCATTATCCAGTCCACTTCCACCTTCATCTATAACTGGTGGTCCTGGGGTAGGTTTCTTTTTAGGAGTTCTTTTCTTCTTGTTATCTTTTACTAGAGAGAAAAAAAAAAGATACATCTTTTTATTTTTGTGACATAAAGATGCCATCCTTATCATTGACTGGCTGTGTGTGTCGAGGCAAATTGCTAATCTCTAACATGTCTATTGATTTACTGTAAAATGGTAAACACTATTTTACTGGACTATTTTAGTGAATGAATGAGATAAGGGATGAAAAATACAAAACTCAATACAATTAATACATGGAAGCAAGTGGCAACTTGGAAATTGTTAATATGATCAATAACACTAATTCAACTCTCATATCAATGTTCTTTGCTCCTCACTTTCTTAGCTCTTCTTATTCCTTATTGCTCATTGCCCCTTTACTGGAAACCTAGTTCCAGCATCTTTTAGACCCACTGCACCAATTCCCTCAGAAACCTCTGTAACTGCATCCAAGGAATCTGTTCCAGTCAACCCCAAGCTTCCAGCTTAGCCCTGCTTCCATGCACATGGCTTTGAACAGCCTTCTTTTCCCTGTCCATCTAAACTTAGCAGTCTCAGGGGATACAGAGAGGGAGATTAGGATACCATGGCAGGAAAAGGACCCTATTTAACAGGACTTCCCAGAGCAGCCACCCCATAGGTGAACCCCAGAGCCCAAGAGGCACATCACTTGGATGAGTTCTGTTTATCAATTCTATTAATGCTCAGAGATTAAATATCTTGCTATTCAGCTAGAAAGAAGGCTTCAGGGGAAATAACCACCCAGGAAATAGAATTCTTCAAAACTTCAATATCCAAAATCTGCCATTTCCTGGAGAATGAGAATATATTTTAGAAATTCAGGAAACAATTTTTAAAAAGCAGAACAAACGAAATTTCTCTTTAGGAGGTAATCGCCAATTCTGTAGTATGTCCTTTACTACAGCAAAATCAGATATGACATAATTAGAAAAATAATAAAGATCTGTAAAATGTGAATAATAATATTGCCTTTCAGGAATGTATGATAATTTAATGGATTAAAGTTGCAAAATACTTAAGGAACAATATAAATGTTCTTTATAGGGAAGGAGAAATGAAACCACAATATAGAAGAGAGAGAAATGCTATCAGGTAGAGAGGAACTGAAATAGAAAACCATTAGTAATCATCTCTGATGCCATCCTATGGTTCTACAGTTGCTGTTCTCGTCTTCTTTGGCTCTACAGAGTGGTGTCTTAGCTGCTTGGCACTAGTTTCCTATAGGAAATTTTCACGGATATCTTTTAATATTTATGAAGTTACACCCCCCTCAATATTGGAATGTCCTCAAATCATTCTCCCACACACATGACTTTTAGATAATTATTGTTAACATGGCATTGATATAGTCATTGATCTTTATCAATGCTCAAACCTTTGGGTTTCTTCTTTAATTCTCTATTAGCAGCTGAATTTTTGGAAGACTTGATTTTCCGAATAGTTGAAGAGGAAGAGGAAGAGGAGGAGGAAGACTCTTGATTTTCAGAAACAGAATGTTCTATAAATCAAATAAAAAAGTTGATCACACCAACTGTGATTTAAAGCAAAAAAGAACTGCCAGTCCAAATGCAACAAGAAATGCTGTTTATTGATCTACAAATGTCATATTCTGCTTTTGTTTTATCAGTAAAATGAGCAACTGCTCTTGTAAATGTCAGTTAAAAGCAAGGCACCTGAGCTTGTCACAGATACTAGAGTATAACTATTCAATATATAACTTTCACTCAACTTTCTTATATCCCACTGAATCAAGTTGTTATACAAAGAAAATCGTGAACTCTTTTTTTAAAAAACAGTAAATCTTGTTTCTTCTGATTAGTTTAATCTAGTCCTGTACAGTTTGGTAAATAAAAATAACTTTGGCTTGAACTTTGACTTAAACAAAAAGTGTGATGAGCCTTTAATGACTTAGAAGATCACCTTATTCTATGAAGAGCTCATAGAAGTAGTCCACCTACAGATTGTTTCATCTTAGAAACAACCTTTTGTTACATCTGTCATCTTCCTACCTTCTGTTATTTCCTCTGATTCTATAACTTTCTTAGTCTTCTTCTTGTTTGGTGATTTGGGTGAACGTTTGGTTGTTGATTTGATGGTCTGAGATGCTCCTGGAGGTGGAGGTGCAGTCTTTGGAGGTGGAGGTGTTGTGGGGTTATGCACTGAGGCCAAGCAAGACAGGTCGGTTAACATCTTGTTCACATTCATCAGCAACTCTAACTGTGAAAGGCACAGATGCCATCTGGCTTCAAGAGTAGATGCTGGTGAAAACCGGTGCAGGCAAGCTCTCAGCCCAGCACTAACTACTCCAAACTAATGAATTCTGAGAATGCATTGCTATTTAAAAAAAAAAAAATGATTCTCAAATCACTGTAAATTATGACTTGGAGCAAAGACTCAGGAGTCAGAAGACCTGAATTCCAGTTCTAGACCTTCAAGGCTCTGCTGTTGACCTTGGACAAATGGGCAAACCCTCTTGAACCCCCTTGCCTGCAAACTGAGATGTTTTCTCCTAGATGATTTCCTGAGGTGTTTGCCTGCCTAAAAAATGCTTAACTCTATGCACTCCATTCTTTATGCCAGCCTTCTGTGATACAAAAATAATCCCTGCATGTGGTTGACAGATATTTGTGCTCTCAAGAAGAAAAATATAAAAATTACATTCTCCTGTTGTCATATTCATTTAAATCAAATGACACCAATTTACCTTCCTTTTTTTTTTTTCAATTACAAAAGTTCTACATGAATATTTACCCCTGGAAGAATTTCACACTTTCATATTATGCTTTCCTCAAAATGCATTGCCCGTCTCCAAGATAAAATAGCTTAATGGTTTGGCATGTACCTTTTTAACCTTTTATTGCCCCTACTCTTTGCCCCTTCTCATGCCTAGAAGAGAAGACATGGAATATGTTTGATCATTAGAAACGAGAAGAAAAGAAGAGGGACTTATCTGAAAGATAAGAGAACAGGGAGAGAGAAGGGCCCCTGGGTGGAGGAGAGTGGTGATAAATCCTGCTACTCTTACCAAACTTCTCCTCCAAACTCTGTTTTTGTAATTTCCATGAGCTGACCACCATAACGTTCCCTCTTTGTCCTTCCACCCCACAAAAATGCCAGGTACCACAACTTGAAAAGTTTTTTCACATTCTAATGATCTTGACCAAGCTATTTAACCTCTTGGACTGTTTTCTCACCCACATTCAGAGGTGCTTGACTGCTTCAATTCTTGAACTGTTAGGACTTTTAGACATATAGATGCCTATAAGCAGTATCTATAGCAATCTTAAAATGACTAAGTGGTGAGTTGCAAGACAGTTCGGGTGTTTTGTTTTGTTTTTTTTTTTAAGAAAATGCTGAAGCTCTAATTGATGCCTCTATTTTCAGTTGGACCCTGACGATCTCTGTGAATTCTGTGAATGAAGCACTACCTTCATCAATTTTTGTTCATTGAGTTTTACATACACCTCAAGTAATCTAACCCGCCACTTGGTAGCTAAACTATTGCCTTTATTAATATGGTTCTCTCAATGATTGATCATTCTCTAATCGTTTTCCCTCCCCATCCATCCTCTGCCCAAAATAAATTCTTAGTTTTTTGTCTCACAGCCAAAACAACTATCAGTGATGAGTGAATAAGAAGCACTCATCTCATAGGTCCATCTGAAAGCTGCAGGAACTCTGCACTTGGAGATTTTAATTACAAGGGTGTTGTCGCCATTATTTTTGGAATGTTTTCCAATGAAAACATTGAAGAGTTAAGAAATGTTCCTCCACTATGCTGATTAATAGTTTTCCACCCTATTTCTTCACTGTTTGAAAGAAGCAGAAGATGCAATCTTATTTAAATAAAATGATAAGATTATGCAAGCAGTACTCATTTTCACTTTTACTTTACAGATAATCTTGTTTTAACGGTAGGATTTAAGAGCAAACATTTGGTAAAAGAAAGGAATCAACTATTTAAATACATTTTTGTAAATCTTTTTTCTTTTGGTAAATTTAGAGGGTTTTATTAAGCTGTCAGAGTACTCCTTCAGGACCTATAATCAGAGAAGAGGATTTAAAAACGAAACTAATCGCTTCTCGGCCTTTTGGCTAAGATCAAGTGTAGTATCTGTTCTTATCAGTTTAATATCTGATACGTCCTCTATCCGAGGACAATATATTAAATGGATTTTTGGAATTAGGAAAAAAGAAAAAAAAGGAAAAAAAAAAAACAAAAAAAAACGAAACTACCTTTTTTATTGATCCCTTCATATACAGACATTTAGATAGAGACTATTGAGGAGACTGTAGAGAGGGGAGAGGAACACAGTAGACAGTTAACTGCAAACAATAGACAGTTTGACAGTAAACTTTGGTTTGCTTATCAATTTAGTGCTTTAGACTGACTCCTAAGTTTACTAGTTCAGAGAAGTTGAACGTGTTGATTCTGTCCTCAGACACACACTCAAGAACACTGAGAGCAAAAGCACAGATAGGTCAAAGGACAGTTGACTTTTTGAGGTCAGCACAATGGGATTAGACAAGAAATCATCAAATGAGCGGGATACTGTCGACGTAACCTGCAGTTGAGCCACACCTGGAGGAGAAAAGCATGGATACTTGGCCCCCATCTCTGTTACTCAACCTGCGATCTCTTGTGCTCCTGGAACCTGGCTGAGCCAGGGAGTGATAGAAAGACGCGTTCTTTCTTTAATTCATCATGGTGAAACAAAAAGCTTACGTGTTAGTAAAATCAAGAGCCGAGGTGGACCACGTGTTAGACATGATCTGTGGCGCTAGGGGAGGTGCCCAGATCTGGCTGTACTGGGAAGCGCTGAGGGTAACCGGATGCTTACCTTCTTCACAAAAAGTGCCGTAATCGGAACAGCACTTGCCGTACTTCTTACAGTCTGAGTCGCAGTCACACTCCCTCCCTCTTGCAAAGGATTCGAAGCAGCGGCCTTTACAGGAAAGCTCTACCGAGAGCAAAGCAAAACATTATGGATTATTGGTTGCGTGGTCAGTGGTGCCTATGTATTGATTAACCATTTTCCACCTTACAGCTGACTAGAGCTCCAAAAGTGCATAGCTAAGTCTTCTCTGGAATTTGGAAAGTGGTTAGTTTCCCAAATGAAGACAGCTGAAGTCAAGAAAGAAATCTGGAGACTTGGGGAAACTATTCTTGCCCTTCAAGGCTCCAAGAGACATCCCAGTGCTGTCTGAGTCATTTCATGTATGGACAGTGGAAAATTGAGAAATGTCTAAAGAGGTAAGTATCCTTCATATGAATTCCCCCATCCTCTCCTCACACCATTACTTTCCAAACTGATTTTTGTTAATTGATCATACATATTCTATAACAATATATCCTAAAGAGTCAACTTAAAATAAATAGGTCACTAGTTAGGCTCAAAAATTTTTCAGAATGCACAAACCTTTATTATGACAACCTGGCATGGTATAGAGCTGAGAGATGTCAGCCCAATCCTTTGATATGGACTATATAAGAGAAATCTGCATGTTTTCCCCAAGAGCCTTGGTTAAAGCCACAGTGCCAGTAATACACAGGCATATTTGAAATAATTACCTTACACAACAAATAAATTGTACAACAATATATTTACCAACTTCACATGCAAATTCTAAAGCCGACATAACTTTGAGCCACCTTAATAATTTTCACAAAAGTGAAATTTTTGCACATTAACAACAAAATGGTCCAAAATATGTTTAAGTGAACTATCATAACTTAAAATTGTACCCTTTGGTTTTAACTGAAATTCATCATTAAATACTCATTATTAAACACTGTAAAGTGCCTTTTTTCATGTAACCTAAAACATATTAATATCAAAAAGTCAAACAGTAAGCAAAATTATTTTATTTCCATGAACTTCTTTGATGAAGGTATTGAAGGGCTCCATCACTAAGTAATTACTTCTCTGGTTAATAGCAAAGAATTACTACTGTTTACTTCATGACTCCTGAGTCACTGTATTAAGTCTCTATTTAAAACAAGAGCTGATACTGGGCCCTAGTCAATAGCCTTGTGCGAGTGACAGGTTTCCAGGTTCCCCTCCCTGTCCCGCTACGGTTGCAGCTTGGACGGCATCGTCAGGCACAGCACACTGCAACATTTACGCGAGGGAAGGGAGAAAGGCACTTCAGCACAAAGACGTGAACAGGTTGACAACAGCACTGCTCTCACGGGACATGAGCTTGACAGAGGAGACACCAGCTCTCAGGACTTACCCACGGTGCAGACTTTCTTGAAGTCAGGGCAGCACTCCATGTAGTGTTGACAGTTATAGTCACAGTTGCAGATGGCATCTCTAGAATACCCTTCCCCACATCTCCCCGCACAGCTTGCTACATCTAAAATCATACAACACTAGCGTAAACATGGCCAAATGACTTTATAAAAAGAAGGGGTCTAAGGAGTAAGACTAAGCCTCTCGGTGATGGAGAATTTTATCCATTGGAAAAGGCTGGGAAGGATGGTTCGCGATGGGTCCCAGTGACATTTGCTTCCTCCTAGGTGACCTTGACCATGCCTCTTTAGTCATTACTAGACTGAGAACATAAATACACCTTTGAAAACCAGGCTGAGTAATGGCTTTGGACAAAGAGGGTGCTCTTCCTGGGGGAGGGCTGGCAGCTACAATTCTACGAATGCTGCCCTTTACCGAGCAGCTCCGTGCTGGTCACTGAGTCATACATTATCTCTAACGCTTATGAAACGTTGCCAGGAGAGTTTCAGTAGTCTCTTTTTTAGAGATAAAAAAGCTGAAACTCAGAAATTTTAGGAACTTGCTCAAGAGCACCCAGTTAGTTAGTAGTTCCAGCATATATGTATTACAGGTCAGTGAACACCTATCAATCATTCTTATCAACCTCTTTCACTCTTAGAAATGTCCTGATTTGTATAACAAATTGTATGGTCATCCTAAGTAAACAGCCCACCTAGAATTTGAACTCTGATATATCTGAATCCAAAACCCAAACTTTCCCCACCCAATCACATTGCCTCTCATTCCTGATGATGCATTTATAGCAAGCTGGCTATGCCAGCACTAATTTTCCCATACTCCTGCTCCTTTCGTTGGTGGGAATATCTGGGGTCTATAAATGTGAGAAGAAGTCAGAGGCCTTCAACCACTGCTAAAGAGAGTACAAAATAGGTAATTCTTGAAAAACATCTGAGCATGAATATAAAAGTCATGAACAGAATTATTTTAGATAAAAGTATAATTATCCTTACATATATTTTTTAAATCATTTGGAAACACCATGAAAACCTCCCTGAGAAATAACCACAGAAATGTAACAACTGAACCCATCCGTGGAATAGAGACTGGCAGGTGCAGCGTTCTAAATCCACAGAGGGACGTTGAAGCACTGAAAAAAATCTCAGAATAATGAATCCAGGAAAATTAAAGTCTTACTATGCAAGTAAAACATTGAACATTAGGACAACTTTCAGAACTTTTTACATACATATGTGCACAATGCATATAAAAATGCATATCATATATAGTGTATGTATATAAATACATATATTATATATACAGAAAAAAGGGGAAGAAATTGAGAAGGCAAGAAAAGCAGACAAGACAACATCAAAAGATTATTTTACAACTAGCAGATTTCTGAAATGGGACGTCAGTTATTTTTATAGGAAAAATTTATTTCCTTGGATTTAATGAATGTCCCAGTTTTATTGATGTTGGTTTTAACAACTAGTTTTAAATTCATTTAATTAAAGGAGAGGAAAAATTTTTGTGACCCACCAATAGTATTATGAGGAAGTGACAGGAAATGCACCTGTGTTATGAAACTTGTAACGTTATTCTGAGAGAACAGAAGAGCGTGGAGACACCAGAGTATTCATCATTCCTGATTAAATATTTATATTTGTTCTCATGAGTTTTTCCACCTTACCTAAGTGATTCTGAAACTATGTCCAAGCAGGCAGGTATCTCACATGCTCAGTTTATTTAATCACTTCACTGGAAGTGTCTACCTTACAAGAGTAATTTTGCCATAACAATTATGTACCTTGATTTTTCTTCTCTCATATTTTGCTTATCAAAGAAAAAAAAGGGAAACAGAAATCCAAAGCTTGGTGTTATTGTTAAGTAATCTATTTTATGATGCTAGAGACTTCTGTTAAGGTGATTACACTGCACATACCTTAACATTTTCTAAAAATGAATAATAAGAACTGTTCTTACAGGACTATTTTTGGAGGGCTATGAATGGTTCAGTATTGTAAAATGACATTCACACCTGTGTAAATTCCTATCTGAAGGAATAGTCCTTGAAAGAAGAAAGCACACTTTCAAGATTACTAAAATGCCCTTCGAAATGTAAATATTCACTGTAGTATATTTATATCAACATGATGCCAACATAAGCTATTGATAATTTATTTGATATAAAAGATTAGTTGAATTTATTTGTAAACATGTAGGAAAAATCATATGCTGTTTAAATATTGTTCATTTCAGTTAATCTGATGATATATCATTCCAACATAGTTTTATTGTGTGTCTGTGTTTTTTAAACCTTTGGGAGAACCATAGAACAATAAGCACAAAAACTACTCTATTGAAAAGCTCAAAACTTCTAGAAAGATTTCATAATACAAAATGCTTATTAATATGCTACATATTCTTTACTTACTTTTAAGGTTTTACTATGCATTAAACTCAGACAAATATCATTTTTAGAAAGTTATTTCTTTTGTTGTCATAAAAATCAGAACTGAACAATTAGCAATCTCTGTCAAATAAAAGTATTTCTGACGGTTAAGGTACCTTGAGAAGAAACTTGCTGAATTGAGAAAACAGAAAACAGCAGCAACAAGTAAATGGGAAGCGTTTTCCACTCCATGGCTGCTTTCAGGTACTGAGCCCTCGCTGAAAAGAAAATAAAAGTATTAGAAAACTCCTCTTGGATCTCACCACCAATTTATGCTTGTATTACAGCATTTCAATCATTTTAAAATTCAATTTAATGATAAAAAAAACTTTCCCATTCTTAAAACAAGACGTTTAAAAGTAACCAGCCTTAATTCATTGTAAATACTTCACCATTAATCATCAAATCACCATCTCAATCATGTTACTGGCCATTTTAATACTTTAGAATCTCCCAAACAGAAAAAAAAGACCTATCTTAAAACTCTATTCAAATTATAGCAAGTACTTACAGTGCAAGGTTTAAATCCTATGTTGAAGGGAAAAAATAAGTAACCAGCTTTAGTAAAATTTGATTTAACAAACAGAGTTATCATTCCAACTTTCTCTTAACTCTCAATATAAATTCATAAGCTTTCAGCAGGTGTATTGCATAAATGTGATTCTTTTCTAAACTCTCCAACTACTATCCTTATAAATCTTTTCAAGTACCTTTAATAAAGTATATCCTTATTGAATTGAAAACATATAATTCCATGAAGCAAGTTAACTGTAACACTTACCCGTAAAAGGAGAGATGAATTTCTCCAGTGTCCCGTAAGTCTTATATATCAGAGCAAATATGTTAGGATGAACCAATTAGTCCAAAGGTTAGACAAAATCAACAGTGACAACCTATGAAATCAAACTTTCCTCATTTATTGGAACAGGTCCCAGACGACCAGACTTAAGTAACATCTGGAAAACACTTTCATTAATAAAATGACTACTACAAATAAATTTAGATTTATTGGCCCAAACACACTTCTAATTTCTAAGTGAAGTGAACAAATTGTTCTGAGATGGTAAATTGCTTGGCAGGCTTTGACTAGTGCAGCAACTTTAAAATAGTCAAATGCTGGTATCATTTCTTTTTTTTATTTTTCCAGTTAACCCAGCAAAGAGTGTTTTTGAAACTTTATCTAGTTTCAGCTTATGGCATAAGTTTTCTGAACTTATACATTTAAATGTTTAATTCTTTTCTTGAGTATTTTCATTTTTCCCTGAGCACAGAAAATATGCTTTCAGTTACCTATTAGGTGGATGATTTTCACTGTGGATTTTATAACTTCCTTTACTATGTAAAAACCTGCTTAAAAACTACATTGATGTCTCCCTTGACACCTTTATTTAAGCCCAGCAATATTTGGAAACATTTTACTTATTCATGTAGCTTCCTTGTCACAGAGAAAATGTGAACCATCAGCTTCCTAGAGTTGGGTCAGCTAGCTCAAGGTTATACCCGGTTTGATAGGAAGTGTTCCTGTTCAAGGGCTTCCCAGGTGGCGCTAGTGGTGAAGAATACGCCTTCCAATGCAGGAGACTTAAGAGACGTGGGTTTGATCCCTAGATTGGAAAGATCCCTTGGAGAAGGGAATGGCAACGCACACCAGTATTCTTGCCTGGAGAATCCCATGGACAGAGGAGCCTGGTGGGCTACAGTCCCTGGGGTCACAAAGAGGTGGACCCCACTGAAATGAATGAGCACGCATGCACGTGCCTGTTCAAGTCCTCTCTACCTACATAGGGCCTAGTGTATGTCCTAGCACCTCCCTGAAATCTTGTCAGATCAATATAAAGCACGACTGGAATGATTATTGAATTAACTGTTCATCTGTCTTATTCCCACCTCCCAGGCCCCTCGAACAATCTGAATATCCCCAGGACAACTAACTTCTATGTCTTCATATGTAGTCCAGTGCTTCACCAAGGATGTGTTCCATACAAGCTTATTGAACCAAACTATTGTGAGTTGGAGTCTGCTGTATACTATGCGTTTGGTAGGTGCTACACTTAATTATCATTAAAAAATGCCTTTAAATTTATATATAATCATCCATATTTTACAAATAAGATGAAGACACACAAATGAAGAATCTGTGACCCTACTAAGGATACATAAATGAGTAGGAGCAAGAGCCAAAATTTGAACCTATTTATTTTGAGGTCTACTGTGTTCCTACTCTATCTGGCTCCCTTCTGATGAAAGTCACCCCTTCAGTACTTAATCATAGTACTAAATGTTACTCCTCCATGAGTACATGTGGGTTTATGTGATTGTGACCTTTGTAAAGCCAGAGATGATAATATAAGCATCTCTTTTGTTTCCACAATTCTTATTCTGGGCTATATGTATGAGGACAAGTTAGAGACTATCTGATCTAAATAATCTCCTTTCTCTGAGAACTACCTCCCTGACTTTAGGGATGTTTCCCTTTTAGCCAGTTTCATATACATGATCTTGCCACATCAGACTCAGCCAGCAAGATTGGAAACAGAAACCTGAAATAAACTAGGTTAATATGTTTCCCTGTCCTGGAAATTTGGAATTGCAACCCAGAGATGACAAGTTTGTCTACGTAGACATATAATGTGTGAACAACTGTCTAAAGAAGTAGAGAAAGTCCTTCAGAATAAAGATAATGCAAATGAAGGAAGCAGTCACACAGAGAGTGTTCTGAGAGCTTTCTGGGTCTTGGTTATTCCTTGTTCCTGAGACCCATTTCCCTTCTTACCCTGGGTCTTTACGGCAGATTCTCCCTTAGGGGATGAAAGTGGCTAAAAATTATGATTTGTCTTACTTAAAGTCACTAATCAGTACATAGCAGATGTAGAGACAATCCTGTTGGATGGAACTGAACTGAATTAATTCTTAGCTTTCCTGAGGTCAAGAAGGGGAAGCTAGAAGCTTTGTAACTTTTTCAAGTCAGATGTTTACATTGTTTTCTTGTTAGTTGGTTGAAATGCTGGGAATACCAAGAATATCAGAAATACACACAGACATATATTCTTAAACAGATTGAGTTCTGATTATTGCCTTCTAGAGTTATCTGTACTAATGTTTTCCTTCTTTGGATAAAGATGGAAAATCATTAGAATGATGGCAAGATATATTCTTTTTTATTTGGCTGCATCACATGACCTGTGGGATCTTCGTGCCCCAACTGGGGATCAAACCCATATGCCCTGCAGTGGAAGCATCAGTCCTGCAGTGGAAACTGGACTGCCAGGGAAGTTCACAAACGGTGTTCTTAAAGTGGCTGAAAAATTTTCTCTAGTAATTCTTGCTAAATTCACCTTCTAAGCTTAGGAAACTGACAACACACACACATAATTGCGACCAATAACAACTTTAAACATATTCACTGAGACATCAAACACGTTGTCTCTGCATATTACAGTAGGGAAAAAATGGGAAACTTTATTAAATATTAAGCTCATGGAGTTTAACCTGATTTGTATAATTCTATTGGGTAATGAAGCTATCTGGGTAAGTAAAGTTTGCCTCTAAAGTATGGCAGTATTTTCATTTTATCTACTAACTATACAAACTGTACTAAATGCTTCATTCTGTGAGTAATGGACCATTCAGCCTTCCTTGCTGACCAAACAGAAATCTTTCCATTAGATTATAGGTTCCCCCTCTGAGATTTCTTTTCTCATTTAAACGTTTTTTCTTAATGTTCACTTAAACCTCACTCAATTGGGATAAAAATTATCTCAGGACTGGTTTTTGGTATGAGGGACATGGGGAGGAGGGTAAAGAGAGGGGGAGAGGGTGTTAATAATATTGGCTCCTACCCTCATCTTCTAGGGATGTTTTTCACTGGATTCACCCTCATGAACACCAGTGTCTGTGCTTGGCAGCAACACAGTGATGCCTTCAGAGAACACTGAAGTGTTTTTAGGGATATTTTCTCTGCATTAAATTATCCCAGACCGATGTGTCCTTCTACTTGCTGTGCTGTTTCCCCATCCCTGCTCTTCCTTGTCACTTTGCCCCGTAGCCAGTGTATCTGCATCGAGCGGCTGCTCTCCACCTTTCCACACTTCGGATGCGTTTGTTTCTTCCAGAAGCAGCCTAGGAAAAACTGAAGGCCGGGAAGGGAAAGCCACAGAGGCAGTTTTGCTCTCCATTGCCCCAGTGTTGCTCACAATGCCAAATTAACGTACTCTGGAACAGGGGTCCCCAACCGGTCTGTTAGGAACCTGGCCACACAGCTGGAGGTGAGTGGTGGGCAAAACCAAAACCATCCCTGCCTCCCACCCTCTGTAGGAAAATTGTCTTCTATGAAACCGGTCTGTAGCCAAAAAGGTTGGTGACCTCTCCTATGGAATAGAGCAGAGGATTTGGGGACCACCTCAGGCTTCCTAGGTGGCTCAGCGGTAAAGAATTCGCCTGCCAATGCAGGAGATGCAGGAGACTTGGGTTCAATCCCTCGGTCAGGAAGATCCAGTGGAGGAAGGCATGACAACCCACTCCAGCATTCTTGCCTGGAGAATCCCATGGACAGAGGAGCCTGGGAGGCTACAGTCCGTGGGGTCACAGGGAGTCAGACACGACTGAGACACAGCATGACACCACACATGGTCTGTCTGCTCTGTTCATAGCACTTTCACAGAGTTGTGGCTTTTTTTTTTTTTCAACATGGATTAAAAGTCTGACCATTACCTAAGAATTACTGCATTTGTTTGCGGAGGTCGTGGGCCTTTTCTACCCTCTTCCAGATGCCCAGCTAGAGATTCCGCTGCCCAGCTCCCCATTCAGTCGTGCGTGACAAGGTGACTGCATTTTCTCCAGTGAAATGTGAGTGGATGGAGTATGTACAGCCTCCACTCTGCCTCCCAGACAGGAAATCACTTGACCTGGACACCCTCTTTCCCCACTTCTCATGGAAAGCTACATGGCGCATGCACATGTCTTAATTGTGCCTCCCAGTGATCTGATAACTATTGTAATTAAACCCATTTTACCTTTGAGCTAGTTAAGACACAGAAAGATTAAGTAATGTGCTTAAGACTAGAAAGCAGTAAATGGTAAAGTGAATATGTTAACCACGCCTGCCGGCTACAAAGCCATGATTTTAACCAATTCTGTGACCCAGTGCGTCATATCCAAGGTTAATAACTACTTTGTGCTCCTACATAACTTTCTTTGTATTCTATAAGGGGATTTCTTACTTATCAATATCCATTTTTCACACTAAGTCATAAGCTTCTGAAGGATCCAGAGTGATTACATTAGGCTCATTCTGTAGTGTATATTCTTTCTGTACCTAATTGATACTCTATATGTTTGCTGAATTTAACTCAAGTTTACTGTCTTTCTTCTAAGGGCTACTTTGCCATCACATCTCTGTTTTCCAGCCATTACCAGTACAGCATTGCAATCTCTCCAATATACATCACTTGGATTCCAGATGTCAAGGAAGGATATTATGTATGACAGCTCAGACGAAATCATTACAAATGTATTTCCCAGAAGCCAACAACGTGAGTAATTTTCACGTAACTGTTAAGTGAGTGAAAGTGAATTGGGATGTTTTAATAACTCAGTGTGACAAATACTTGAGACTGGGAAATTCAGAGAGTGGGAGCGAAGTTTGGCTGTGGTTGAAGGACCACACATAGGTGGGACAAGAGGAAAGTCTTCCAAGAGACACCATCTAGGACATTTTATTGAGTCATTCCAAAGCAGAAATGCCAGGCTCTTCAAAGACACTGAGCATAATGCAGTTTTGGCTGATAGTACAACATTGCCTAATAGTCTTTGTAAAAATCCCTTTGTCTGCCCATGGTAGCTAGTTTCTGTCAAAAGAATTAAGAAGCAAGACATTTATGATGAATTGCTCCAGTGAAAATTTTCTTCACCTTGATACAGAAAACAATCAGAAGCTTAAAATAAAACTCAATGTTTTTTCCCCTCTTGACCCTTTAAGCTGTTGCCTTATGAAACTGGACTTCAGAAGGTCTTTACATCTCAGGGGGCTCCATTGATCTTGGTTGAATGAATTCATGAATCAGTGTTACAGCTAATATTAGACCCTCTCCTTCCTCTCCCTTAGACAGGGAAGGACAGTCTTGGTATTTACAAGCCCCTTATTTCTTTGTATGTGAGAATTAAACCACAAGAGGGAAGGGACTGGAGAGGGAGATGAAAAGGATGGTTATTTATTTATCCTCTATTTAAACTCTGCTCTTTCTGCAAAGGAAACATTCATGGCAGGGGCTTGGTATAGGCCAGATCTTTTTGTCCCCTCAAGTCCTCCTTGAAGTGTAGTATCATGAGGAGCTGTACCCTTTATGGAGGTGAATTCAAGGTCCCAGCAGTGTCCCCCAGAGTCTGGTCAGGCTTCAGCTAACATTCCCACCAACTCCCATCCATGTTTAGTGAATACCAAGTAGGTGAAAGTGTGAAAACGTTAGTCGCTCAGTCGTATCTGACTCTTTGCAACCCCATGAACTGTAGCCCACCAGGCTCTCTGTCCACAGGATTCTCCAGGAAAGAATACCAGAGTAGGTTGCTGTTCCCTTCTCTTGGAAATCTTCCTGACCCAGGGATTGAAGATCGGGGTCTCCCGCATTGCAGGCAGATTCATTACCATCTGAGCCACCAGGGAAACCTAAAAAGGTACCAGGCACTTATTCTTATTAAAACAAGACAAACCTAAACAAAAACAAAACAAGTAATGAAGTAGGTTTTATTATTATTCCCTTTTCAAGTAAGGAAACTGAGTACAAGCATTTCAGTAGCTTTTCCTCTGATTGGAAGGAGGATTCCAGCCTACGCTTGTCTAAAAATTATAGAGGTAGATTCTTTTAATGTTACATTCCAAATTCTAACACTGAACTACTGTATGAACCAAAAAAAGCTTTGGATCTTTAAAACATTGATCCAGTTTAAAAGATAGACGTGGCTTGCTCCTTCATAGATGGCTGTCATCATAGATGACAGCATAGGTGATGAATCAGTAGAATAAGACAAGTAAGTCTCAGCTTTTAATTTTTATTTAATTATAAAAATGTTTTAACTAATAAAAACATTCATGTATAATTTTACCATTTGTAATACAACTATTTATATACTTACATATTCTCTTCAAAATTTTGTCCATATGCCAATTGTTCAGTGGTAAAGAAAATCTGCCTGCAGTGCAGGAGATGCAGTTTCGATCCCTGGGTGGGATCCAGAGAAGATCCCCTGGAAGAGAGCATGGCCACCCACTCCAGTTGTGTCGGGAAAATCCCATGGACAGAGGAGCCTGGTGGGCTATGGTCTATAGGGTCGCAAAGAGCTGGACACAACTGAAGTGACTTAGCACGCATGTACGCACCTAGAAAAGGACTTGCACATAAGAAGTGTTTCATGAAATATCGAGTTGAGTTTAGTGAAACTGTAGAATTATCATCAGTAAGACAGGCCTTTTTAAAAATTCTTTTTTCCCATCCCAACAAGCAAAATGAGTTGCTACTTAGATACACTCCTGTTTATTTTTCCATTTTACCACATGCATTTGTAGAAATGAGAAAACTAATGGATGTGATATCTGGCCTTGGAAAACAGGTTGTAAAAACCCAGTAAGGCAAGGAACAGTGCTGGGAAGAGAAGTGACTCTCGGAGGAAACTTCCATTGAAAGACCCCAGAACTCAGAAAACTTACAATCAGCCCTCCATAATGTTGAAAACAGAAACTGCTCTCTCCTTTGGTTCTTTTTTCCTTTATGGCTCATCTTAAAGTATATTGCTAGTTAAGAAAGTTAGCTAATGAATGCTAAAGGGCAACACTGAAGCCAGCAGCCAAAAGCTAATATCTTTCCCGGCACCTTTATCTCTTCCATGCTTCCTGTAGAAAAGGAATGTGGGGGACTTACGGAGAAAAGAAGTAAAAGGCCAAAAAAGATAAATCTAGACGTAAGTGGTTGACACAGTCTTGCACAGAACCACCTATCTTTATTCAGTACAAGGCAGGTAGGAATACCAGAGGAGGGAAAAGGCAGAGCAATTTATTTGAATGCCAGTAAAACTAAAGTTGGGATTGTTTAAAACTTTTGAGAAACCAGTTGGACTATCTTGTGGCTCTGTTTTTGAATCTAAAAAATTAGTTTGACACAGGAAAGTCAAGAAACTACAGATTGTGTAATGCAATGATCCGGAAAATTTTATTTTTTTAAGCGACAACTCATTTTGCACCCCCATGTTGCCTTCCCGAGAGAGACCACTTGGTTGAAATAAGAATTTCATAAGCCCTTAGCAAAGTACAAGCTGGCCAGCATTCAGGCATTCTGCATAGTAAAGAGAGGTAGAAGGAAGCAGAGGGAGTGAGCCCTGGGTTGGAGAGAAGATGGAGAGAGAAATGTATCTCCAACGGAAAATTGAAATAAACAGCAGCTGACTAATGAAGACTTATTAACTCATGTGCTGTGTGGTGTGCAACGTCACTCTTCCTGTCCTTGTTCCTTACACAGGCTGTTTTCAACTTTTAAAAAATATTTATTTATTTATTTTTGGCCACGTTGGGTCTTTGTTGCTGCGTGGAACTTTTCTCAAGTTGTGGTGAGCGGGGGCTGCTCTCTGGTTACGGTGCTCAGACTTCGCACTTGCGACGGCTTCTCTCGCGTGGGCTTCAGTAGTTGCAGCATGTGGCTCAGTAGTTGTGGCTCCCAGGCCTTAGAGCGCAGGCTCCGTAGTTGTGGCACATGGGCTTCGGTGTCCTGTGGCATGTGGGATCTTCCCAGGCCAGAGATCGAACCGGTGTCCCCTAAACTGCAAGACAGATTCTTACCCACTGAACTACCAGGGAAGGCCTCTTTACACAGTCTTGAATAAATCCCACCATGTTGACAAAAGTGTTCGATATCAGTGGATGTGTTGACCATGGTCATGGTGGGCACTGTGTCAAACCAGAAGCTACACGTAGACCACTCTCGTACTTGACCTCTAAGAAAACTGAAGAGTGAGATGACATCTAATATGTAAAATATTAGGAAAAGGGGCCGCCTCATCAGAGCTGCTTTCAGAGGCTGAGAGTCACAAGGAGGGGTATGGGCTGACACCATGAATAGCTCCGATGAATTAAGGAATGGCTAGAGCTGATTGAGACAGTGAAGTCGCTCAGTCATGTCCAACTCTTTGTGACCCTGTGGACTGTGGCCCACCAGGCTCCTCTGTCCATGGGATTTCCCAGGCAAGAATACTGGAGTGGGTTGCCATTTCCTTCTTCAGGGAATCTTCCCAACCCAGGGATCGAACCCAGGTCCCCTGCATTGCAAGCAGATGCTTTAACCTCTGAGCCACCAGGGAAGATCTAGTTGAGAAGGCAACGGCCACCCACTCCAGTACTCTTGCCTGGAAAACCCCATGGACGGAGGAGCCTGGTAGGCTACAGTCCATGGGGTTGTGAAGAGCCAGACACGACTGAGGGACTTCACTTTCACTTTTCACTTTCATTCATTGGAGAAGGAAATGGCAACCCACTCCAGTATTCTTGCCTGGAGGAGCCTGGTGGGCTGCCGTCTATGGGGTCGCACAGAGTCGGACATGACTGACGCGATTTAGCAGTAGCAGCAGCAGAGCTAATTGGAGGCTTTGAGAGAATCTCTCTGACCTGAAGACGATATGGAGCAGTCAGGCAGAGCCCTGCCATGTTCCTGGGGCCTCTGTCAGACACAGAGTCCTGGCAGGGATAATTCTTACTCTGTTCCGTGTGGCCATTCCAGAGTCCTGGGCTGAGGTGTCTAGGGTGGGAGAGACAACAGTGTGGCTCTTTTGTTTATACTTTATCATTGAACAAAACAATAGTGAATCATGATATAAAGAAAACAACTCAAAAGCAAGTGAAAGTTTTCAAACATAGAGCAGAAAAGTTAAGAGTGGCTCCTTGTTCTTCATGGATTGTGGCCAGTTTCTTCTTCCTTGATGGCAATTCTTATAAGTGATGCACTGTCATAAACCAGAATGAAGTCTGCCGGCCAGAGTGACTCACTGTCGGGATACTGGATCAACAAACTACAGCAACTTTTGGGTAATGGGTCAGTTTATATCTCCTGGTTTCCGCTGCTACTCCTCTCCCCTTTGCTCTTGGAGTTTCACCTGAACATCCTTGACTTGTTTCATTGCATCAAGGAAAGTTGGGTTCAACACATTTTTTTAAAAGCCTTTTTACAGGAAGCAAACCTATGAATCAAAGACTCAATGGGAGTGACCTAATCACTAGTCCAGGCTTCCCGCCACTGGCAACACACAAAACCATTCACTCCTTCAGAAGATTTCTCTTTAGAAGCTGCTAATGCCATTTCTTTGCAGCCTTTGCTGAGGTTCCTGTGACAACCAATAGGTCCATCCTAGTAGTCCAACAGACTAACCAGCATATGTGGAGTTATTGACTGAATCGCATGAAAACTAAAGGCAGGGGGAATATAAAAGTTATGTAGGAAAAAATCTTAAGAGAAATTTCAATAGAAAAGTATATTTTGCCTAAAAGCAGCCAGTTTCAGAACTGCTAGCATTAGTGAGGAAGTACCAACAGGGAATTGTAAAACATAATAAAAAGTGATGATCAGCAAGGGGTTTAATGAAGGAAAGAGTGAGTCACTACTTGAGACATGGATCTGGGAAGTTAATGGGTCTCCAGGGTGGCAGGTTGGAGGTGGAGGACAACCCAGCCCCTCGAATGTCCAGAAACAACAGTAGTCAGCGGGTATTTAAGATCTGGTAGCAAACTGGGGGTGGAGAAGGCAATGGCACCCCACTCCATTACTCTTGCCTGGAAAATCCCATGGACGGAGGAGCCTGGTGGGCTGCAGTCCATGGGGTCGCTAAGAGTCGGATACGACTGAGCGACTTCACTTTCACTTTTCACTTTCATGCATTGGAGAAGGAAATGGCAACCCACTCCAGTATTCTTGCCTGCAGAATCCCAGGGACGGGGGAGCCTGGCGGGTTGCCGTCTATGGGGTCGCACAGAGTCAGACACGACTGAAGCGACTTAGCAGCAGCAGCAGCAAGCTGGGGATAAGCATAGGACAGAACTGACCAAAGAAAAAGGGTGAGGACACACTGAGGCCTGATGAGGTGGAGTGTATCGGGTGGGCACTTAACCAGACCCCCTGGATTACGTATCACATAAGGGCTTACAGCCCTTCTCAGCAAAGAACGTGCTGTGTTTGGAGAACTAGGAAGAGTGGTATCTTTTTCTCACTTGGTACTTTTTGAGACAAGTGCCTCAAAAGATTATGTTTTAATTAGCACATTTTCCATTATTCACAGTGGCAATGGCAATAGTGGCAGTTAGAATTATTGTAGGCGTGGTGAATGCAGCAGCACCAGAAATCCAGATGTGCTGGAGTTGAGTGTTTGATGATGGCAGCCCAAGTGGTACTAATAAAAGTCACCTAATGAAAAATATACAAAGAAAGAAAATTTTATAACATAGTGGATAATCGTCTATTTTTTAAAAAATCGATGTATTTTCAAAAATGTAAATTTTATAGTTCATGTCAACATAGCCGAGACAAGTTTATTCCAGTCATCTAGAGAGCAGATGTTAAGAGTGAAATCATTCTTCCTAATCGGTCCTTGTATGGTCCATAGGGAATAAGCAAATAATATTCTGAAATAACTGATGCACAGAGAACTTTACTTCTTTTTCAAAAGTTAAGTTGCATTAAATAACTGATCTTCTATAAAATGTAGAGACAATACACTAGCTCATCCCTGACTTTGAGAGTTTACAGTCATAGAGCTGGAGAGAAACTGTTCTCTGCCATACATCAGAGTGTGTCATGAGTCTTTCTTGGCTTTTTATGCTAACAAAAGAAAAAAAACCTTTTTAATTTTATATTGGAATGTAACCTATTGACAATGTTTCAATAGTTTCAGGTGGACAGTGAAGGGATTCAGCCATGCATATACATGCATCCATTCACCCTCAAACTCCCCTCCCATCCAGTCTATGACATGAAATTGAACAGTTTCCTGTGCTATGCAGTAGGTCTTTGTTGGTTATCCATTTTAAATATAATTTATGCTAACTTTTGAATCTAATATTTTCTCCCCTAAAGAGATGTTCCCCTTTCGTCCCCTCAGGCATCAGTGTTGAGGTTATGTCCTCCTATCAAAGCCATGCTATCAAAAACAAGCCTTTGGAGAAACTTCCCTGTGGTCCACTGGCTAAGACTCCATGCTCCTAATACAAGGGGCCTGGGTTCAACCCCTGGTCAGGGAACTAGATCCCACATGCCACAACTAAGACCCAGCACAGCCAAATAAATAAATTAATGTTTAAAGGGAAAAAAAGCAAGCCTTTGGAAAGGATATGAATAAAGGAAATTCATTGTCTTTGAATAATGGATAAAGGATATTCACTAATCAATAAAGGAAATAAATTCAACAATGAAGCTGATGAAGCTGTGTTACTTTTTAGTTGAATTTTAATTTTAAAAAAATCACAAACCTTTGAAAAATATCTGTAAAGAAATTTCTCAGACACAATCATTTCTCACACAAAAACCATGATTTTTCTCCCGGTAGAGACATATAGGGATTCCCAGGTGGCTCAGTGGTAAATAATCCGTCTGCCAATGTGGGGATAAGGATTCCATCCTTGGGTCAGGAAGATTCTCTGGAGGAGGAAATGGCAACCCAATCCAGTGTTCTTGACTGGAAAATCCCATGAACAGAGGAGCCTGGTGACTTTGTGCTTGGGGTCAGACATGACATAGTGACTAAACAACAACAGCAACAAAAAGGAGATTTTTAACAGTAAAGTCAGGTCAGGTGGTCTGGTATTCCCATCTCTTTCAGAATTTTCCACCATTTATTGTGATCCATGCAGTCAAAGGCTTTGGTATAGTCAATAAAGCAGAAATAGATGTTTTTCTGGAACTCTCTTGCTTTTTCAATGATCCAGCGGATGTTGGCAATTTGATCTCTGGTTCCTCTGCCTTTTCTAAATCCAGCTTGAACATCTGGAAGTTCTCGGTTCACATATTGCTGAAGCCTGGCTTGGAGAATTTTGAGTATTACTTTACTAGCGTGTGAGATGAGTGCAATTGTGCGGTAGTTTGAGCATTCTTTGGGATTGCCTTTCTTTGGGATTGGAATGAAAACTGACCTTTTCCAGTTCTGTGGCCACTGCTGAGTTTTCCAAATTTGCTGGCATACTGAGGGTAGCACCTTCACAGCATCATCTTTCAGGATTTGAAATAGCTCAACTGGAATTCCATCACCTCCACTAGCTTTGTTCGGAGTGATGCTTTCTAAGGTCCACTTGACTTCACATTCCAGGATGTCTGGCTCTAGGTGAGTGATCACACCATCATGATTATCTGGGTCATGAAGATCTTTTTTGTACAGTTCTGTGTATTCTTGCCACCTCTTCTTAATATCTTCTGCTATTGTTAGATCCATACCCTTTCTGTCCTTTATTGAACCCATCTTTGCATGGATGTTCCCTTGGTATCTCTAATTTTCTTGAAGAGATCTCTAGTCTTGCCCATCCTGTTGTTTTCCTCTATTTCTTTGCATTGATCACTGAGGAAGTCTGTATCTCTCCTTGCTATTCTTTGGAACTCTGCATTCAAATGGGAATATCTTTCCTTTTCTCCTTTGCTTTTCACTTCTCTTCTTTTCATAGCTATCTATAGGGCCTCCTCAGTCAGCCATTTTGCCTTTTTGCATTTCTTTTCCATGGGGATGGTTTTGATCTCTGTCTCCTGTACAATGTCATGAACCTCTGTCCATAGTTCATCAGGCACTCTGTCTATCAGATCTAGTCCCTTAAATCTGTTTCTCACTTCTACTGTATAGTCATAAGGGATTTGATTTAGGTCATACCTGAATAGTCCAGTGGTTTCCCCTACTTTCTTCCATTTAAGTCTGAATTTGGCAATACAGAGTTCATGATCTGAGTCACAGTCAGCTCCTGGTCTTGTTTTTGCTGACTGTATAGAGCTTCTCCATCTTTGGCTGCAAAGAATATAATCAATCTGATTTTGGTGTTGACCATCTGGTGATGTCCATGTGTAGAGTCTTCTCTTGTGTTGTTGGAAGAGGGTGTTTGCTATGACCAGTGCAGGTCAGGAAGCAACAGTTAGAACTGGACATGGAACAACAGACTGGTTCCAAATAGGAAAAGGAGTACGTCAAGGCTGTATACTGTCACCCTGCTTATTTAACTTATATACAGAGTACATCATGAGAAACGCTGGGCTGGAAGAAGCACAAGCTGGAATCAAGATTGCTGGGAGATATATCAATAACCTCAGATATGCAGATGACACCACTCTTATGGCAGAAAGTGAAGAGGAACTAAAAATCCTCTTGATGAAAGTGAAAGAGGAGAGTGAAAAAGTTGGCTTAAAGTTCAACATTCAGAAAACTAAGATCATGGCATCTGGTCCCATCACTTCATGGCAAATGGATGGGGAAACAGTGCAAACAGTGTCAGGTTTATTTTTTGGAGCTCCAAAATCACTGCAGATGGTGACTGCAGCCATGAAATTAAAAGACGCTTACTCCTTGGAAGGAAAGTTATGACCAACCTAGACAGCATATTAAAAAGCAGAGACATTACTTGGCCAGCAAAGGCCCATCTAATCGAGGCTATGGTTTTTCCAGTGATCATGTATGCATGTGAGAGTTGGACTGTGAAGAAAGCTGAGCGCTGAAGAATTGATGCTTTTGAATTGTGGTGTTGGAGAAGACTCTTGAGAGTCCCTTGGACTGCAAGGAGATCCAACCAGTCCATCCTAAAGGAGATCAGTCCTGGGTGTTCATTGGAAGGACTGATGCCGAAGCTGAAACTCCAATACTTTGGCCACCTCATGCAAAGAGTTGACTCATTGGAAAAGACCCTGATGCTGGGAGGGATTGGGGGCAGGAGGAGAAGGGGATGACAGAGGATGAGATGGCTGGATGGCATCACTGACTCAATGGACATGAGTTTGAGTAAACTGGGAATTGGTGATGGACAGGGAGGCCTGGCGTGCTCCGATTCATGGAGTCGCAAAGAGTCAGACACGACTGAGTGACTGAACTGAATGGTAAAGTCTAGAGCTTACACTCTTAGATAAGGAAATGAAGGACTGTAGTCTAAGATCATTTGACTCTCTAAGAGAATTTCTCCCAAGGCTGAGAGATGAAAGGTGGGGTTCACAGAAGTGGTTTTAAACTCATTAAAATCTATCAAGGAGAATTCTAATTTCTTCTCAGATGGAACAGCTAATTACATCAGATGTAAAAGTATGCCCCAGCTCAGGACTGGGACTATTTTCTCTCTTAGATGTAACCTGGGTATTTTTTCATACATTTCCCTGACTTGATTTTATAGACATTAACAAATGTTAATTAAAGAAAACTATTTTTAAAAAATCATAGAGGGACTTCCTTGGTGGTCCAATGGCTAAGACTCTTCAGTCCAAATGCAGGAGTCTGGGTTCGATCCCTGGTCATGGAATTAGGTCCCACATGCTGCAACTAAGACTACCCATGCTGCAGCTAAGGCCTGGTACAGCCAAATAAATAAATAAACAAAATTTTTAAATATATATTTTTAAAGCATAAATGTTCATAACTGCAATTTTATCAAATTGCAAACTGCAAATTTTATCAAAGCTACTTTGAGAGACTTAATAAACAAATCTTCACATCTTTTTTTTTTTTTTTGACCACTTCTCCACAGCTTGTGGTATCCTAGTTCCCTGGCTAAGGATTGAACCCTGGCCCTCAGCAGTGAAAGTGTAGAGTCCTAACCACTAAACCACCAGGGAATTCTCCACATCTTGCTTTTAAACTTTGGAAAAGGAACCGTGTTAGCGTCTAGCCAATTGATTATTAGGCAGAGAACCAGGAGCACATTTGAGTCAGTTTGTTATTATTAGGGCTGTTAACTTATATAATCATAAAATAAGGCACAGAAATGTAAAGTCTGGAGGCAAATCCAGATATAATAGAAAACTTTATAAATTTAAGTATACCACATGATACCTAATATGTAGGCATATTTAGCAAAAATAGAGTAAATAAAACAATAGCACAAAATATAACTCAAATCAAGGCTGTTGAACACTCAGTGAAAGCTACCTTTAAATATCACCGTTGTTTTTATTTCATGAGTTTTAAGAATTACTTGATGTGATACCACAATCCATGGTCACAGGGCTGTCTTCTGAGATTTAACAGATTATTCTATGAAAAAGTATGGCATTTTCAAATATAAAGTGGGTTTATAGTAGAGAAGGAAAAATATAGGTTGGAATCAGAAGAATTAATGGTTATATTTGTGAGGCGAGCAGAAGTAACGCAGCTTAGATTAGGAGTAGGCCTTCCTACTTGGTAAGATTATCAAGCCACCTGGATACAACCAATTAGCCAATTAGGACAATTAGCTTTCACTTAATACTGACCGCTGTTTGCCAATTAGGAAATTAGGAACCGGGCGGAAACCCCCAGGAAAGTCCCGCGCGCGGGAAAGTATTGACCAATGAAATTGCTTTGCAAACGTGTAACCAATCCGCTTCTCACCCTATAAATTTGTGTAACAGCTTGAGCTCCGGGCTCTCTGACCCGCACCACTGCGTTGGTTGCGGGTGGAGAGTCCTGGCTGGAGTCAGTAATAAACTTCCCTTCCTGCGAGTTGCATTGTCTTGGAAGCCTTCTCTCTTCCCGCTCGGGGATTCGGACATCGGGCATAACAATATTGTACAATTTTATCAAAGAAATCTCATTTAGATTCTCTCCATTCTTGAACCCCATTCAAACCCACATCCCATCATCCACCTGAGTCAAACCTTAATATGAAAGTTCATAATTCTCCATTGAATTTGAATTTTAAAAACATCACAAAAATCCCTTGAAAAATATCTGTAAAAGGCTGTATGTCTAAAAGTCTTCAATGTTTTATTCACAAAAAATATAACCTGTATATATAACATATTTTTATTTTTTTAAGTCTTTATTGAATTTGTTACAATACTGCTTCTGTTTTATGTTTTGTTTTTTGGCCAAGAGGCATGAGGAATCTTAACCACTGGACTGCCAGGGAGGTCCCTGAAAGTGGAGTGAAAGTGTTAGTTGCTCAGTTATATCCGACTCTTTGTGACCACATGGGCTATAGCCCACCAGGCCCCTCTGTCCTTGGGATTCTCCAGGCAAGAATACTGGAGTGGGTGGCCATTCCCTTCTCCAGGGGGGTCTTCCCGACCCAGGGATCGAACCCAGGAGGTCCCTACAGCATTATATTTTATGAAATGATTAGATGATAAATAATTAGAATCCATATATGAAGAAATAACAATTATTTATATTAATTGCTAGAAATTTTAAGGCTAAATTTATGGCTTAACTATAACAAGAGTCTCTTGGGTCACATGATTATTTCTGTAAAGTTGCATGTATTTCAAATGCTTCAATGAATTCTCTGCTACAAAGTTTTTAAAAAGACACTGGAGATAGTTCAGATAGGTTTTGTAAACACAGCTCATTTTCTTGTCTGCCATATTAAATTAATATGACCAATAAATAACTTGTGAGAAAGCAAGCATATTAAACTGTTGATGATATGAATCCAAAAGGCATGACAATATCCAGTCAATATCCAAATGATAGCCTCCAACCAGAGCTGGGAAGGGAAGAAGATGGCAACAGCTGTCACAAAAAAAATTACTGAAATAAATCAGAAATATGGAGCCAGTTAACTCAAGTCTTCACATAGAAATTAAGGAAGAGAAACTGAGCACAGAACTGGACTGCATTTATCTGCATCTTTTACAATTAGGAGGAGCCACCCAGCTGTAAGGAAATGGCAGCCCACTCCAGTATTCTTGCCTGGAAAATCCCATGGACGGAGAAGCCTGGTAGTCTACAGTTCATAGGGTCGCAAAGAGTCGTACACGGCTGAGCAATTTCACTTTCACTTTCATATCCGGCTGTAATGGCTCATCGGCTGAAGTGATGTATAACCCCTTTCATTTGGTCCAAAGCTGAGGACTCCAAGGTGCTAAATGATGGCTGGTCACCATCATCTAGAAAGCCTAACTCCCTGAATGACTGTGGATGAGACGTCCCCATTCTCCTATACCCTGCATTAGATTGTGCCTTAAGGAAGCAATAAATAAACTCTGTGTAAAGAAATTCAAGAGGTTGGGGTTTTGTTTTATAGCAGGCTTTCCTGGTGGCTCACTGGTAAAGATCCGACCTGCCAATGCAGGAGATGTGGGTTTGATCCCTAGGTCGGGAAGATCTCCCAGAGGAGGAAATGGCAACCCACTCCAGTATTCGTGCCTGGGAAGTCCCGTGGACAGAGGAGCCTGGCAGGCTACAGTCCATGCAGTTGCAAGAGTTGGACATGACTTAGCGACCACACAACAGAGCAGTTAGCGTAGTCTGACTAATACAGAAATCTTACAAAACTGGTGAAATGTGGACTGATTTTTCTTCCAATGAAGCCGAACACACCCTTGAGATAACACTGAAAAACATTTCCATCTCTGGTGAGTAATTTTACAAAGTGCCTCTGGCAACTGGAAAGAGGAGACTGAATGGAAAATCCCTTGCATCAAATTGTGAGTAGTGTCAAGCCTTTTCCGCTTGGCCACTTGAAATCAGTCCTGAACGTCACCATTCTGAACCTCAAAAGATTGTGGTGAGCCGTTTCAATTACACCAGTCCACAGTGAATTACATTTTTTCCTCTCGACACTTTGAAACACTTTCACTCTACTATCTTCTTTGGATGGTTTCTGAGGAGGAGTCAGCTATAATGCGTATCTTTTTTTTTTTTTTTTTTTCATCTATAGATAAGGGATTCCCCCTGCCCTTCCCATCTGGCTTCTTTTAGGATGAAAATATATATATATATATATATATGTTATATATATATATAACTATACCTAGGGTATAGTCAGGTAGTTTGTTGGAGAAGGCAATGGCACCCCACTCCATTACTCTTGCCTGGAAAATCCCATGGACGGAGGAGCCTGGTAGGCTGCAGTCCATGGGGTCTTGAAGAGTCGGACACAACTGAGCGACTTCACTCTCACTTTTCACTTTCCTGCATTGGAGAAGGAAATGGCAACCCACTCCAGTGTTCTTGCCTGGAGAATCCCAGGGACAGGGGAGTCTGGTGGGCTGCCGTCTATGGGGTCGCACAGAGTCGGACACGACTGAAGTGACTTAGCAACAGTAGCAGGGGTAGTTTGTGGTTGGTGGCACTTATCTTGCTCGGCATTCTCTGAGCTTCCTGAATCTGTGGTTTGGTGTCTGACATGAATTTGGGAAAATTCTTGAAACTGATCTGGACCCTGTGGAGCCCTTCTAGATACAAAAGCCTTTCTGTGTCCCTGTTTCTTGTTTGTAGGAAAAAGGCTTCATTCTCCTAGACCTTTTCTGAGTTAAATACAGCAGATTCAAACAATTACTACCTGGGGAAGTGAGGGAAGGCAGAAACAGAGGAAAGGCAGTCAGAAACCACAGTGCAATGATGGGGCAGCTCCCTGGCCCCTCGTCAGGGGCAGAGCAGTGATGCATATCTCTGAATTCTTCTCCAGGTGCTGGGGCCTCCACCCAGATGCACGGTGGAAGCTTCAGGAGCACAAGCACATAGATCCCAGGCTGGTTGGAACCAGAAGGCTGATGGTTGAGATTTCTGGACCACCCTGTTACCTCACCAGCAACCAATCAGAAGAAAGTCATATCCTAGAGCTCTACCCCCAAATTGCCTTTAAAAACTCTTCCCTCAAAGCCACTGGGAAATTTGGGCTTTTTGAGCACTGAGATGTTCGTTCTCCTTGCTTGGCCCTTGCAATTAACCTTTCTCTGCTCCAGACTCCGACGCTTTGGTTTGCTTATCTTCCCTGTAGGGCACACAAACTTGGGTTCAACAACATTCTCAGTCACTACTGTTTCAAATTTGTCTTCTGCTCCTTTCTCTCTTTCTTCTCCTCCTGGTCATACTGCGCACCTCAGACTGGCACTTAAACCCATGTACCAGTACTTAAACCCAGCCAGAATTCAAATTGGAAATGGAATTCACAATCTTTTAACTGAGATTGCACTCCTGATCCGGAGAAGGCAATGGCACCCCACTCCAGTACTCTTGCCTGGAAAATCCCATGGACAGAGGAGCCTGGTGGGCTGCAGTCCATGGGGTCGCTGAGAGTCGGGTCAGACATGACTGAATGACTTCACTTTCACTTTTCGCTTTCATGTATTGGAGAAGGAAATGGCAACCCACTCCAGTATTCTTGCCTGGAGAACCACAGGGACAGAGGAGCCTGGTGGGCTGCCGTCTATGGGGCCACACATAGTCAGACACGACTGAAGTGACTTAGCAGCAGCAGCAACACTCCTGATCTCAGGACTTAATGAGGCTCAGGTTCTTTACATCTCATTGCAGAAAGAATTCAGCTAGGGACAAAGTGATAGGTAACAAGTGGATTTATTTAAAGATATACTCCATAGACACTATGGAGTCCAACTCAAAAGGTGAGAACAGCCTTAGGAGAAATGCACTCTTTAGGGTGTGGGCGGTCTCAGAAGGTGAGAGGCCCTGAAAATGCAGTGGTTAGTTTTTATGGTCTGGGAGCTGAATCTTCTGCCATCTTGGATCTAGTTGATTCTGACCAGTTTTTGTCCTCTTCTATGACTATGTCATTCTTTTAAAGGTTGTGCCCTGTCCACTTCCTTCCTGTTTCACTGATATCCCCATCATACATGTGTTACATCTTCTATAGTTATTGCACAGCCCTTGGATATTCTGTTCTGTTTTTCTCAATCAGACCATCACAGGCAACCTTCATGTTTGTTACAGTATTTTTAATCTCTAATATTTCATTTTGGTCCTTTCTTAGGGTTTGCTTTTCTTTGCTTAAATTACACATCTGTTCTTGTCTGTTGCCTACTTTATGCCTTTAATAAATTAATCATAGTTTGTTTGTTTTTTAATTCCTGGTCTGGTATTCCAACCATATCTGATTCTGCTTGCCCTGTATTTTCAAACTGTGTTTTTTTGCCTTTTACTGTATCTTGCAGTTTTTGCTTATAGCCAGACATGATGTCATTGGTAAAAGAAACTTCTGTAAATAAGCCTTTACTAATGTGATGGCGAGGTAGGGCAGCAGGGGAAGCATCCTGTAGTCCTATGATTAAGTCTCCGTCTTTCAGTGAGCCTACACCTCTTGACTGGACTTCACAAGTGCTTCTGATTAATCTCTCCTGCACTGTTCTTCACCTTCCCCTCCCGCATACTTAAACAGGAAGGCTAGAGTGGGCTAAAGTTGGCTATCTCCCTTCCCCAGGGTCAGTTAGCCTCTGACAAAACCCTAGCAGGTTAAATATGGTCAGTTAGTTTCTTCTGAGGGCAGGCCTTGTTACAAAGAACTAGAGTGTTCTGGTGTATTTCAAAATGGCTCCTTTCCCCCTCTCACTGCTGGAAGCACAAGCTTTTTCTACAGTATTCACTCTGAGACTCTGGTCAAACTCCTGGAGGTAAGAGTCCCAAAAGTGTGGCGGTGATGTTACTGAAAACTTGACACTGGGGCTGAAACAAGTCTTAGAGACAGAATTTTGGGTGAAGTAGAAAAGGATAGCTTTATTCCTTTGCTAGGCAAAGGGGGACACGGTGGCCTTGTGCCCTCAAAAACTGTGTGTCCCAACCCAGGAGGATTTGATGAGGGTTCGAAGGTAGGGTCTCTGGCAAAACTAGGGTGTGTGTAGAACCTGCATTTTATAAACTCATTTCAGGTGTTGTTTAGTTGTATCAGACTCTTTTGTGACCCCTTGGACTCTAGTCCGCCAGGCTCTTCTGTCCGTGTGATTCCCCAGGCAAGAATACTGGAGCGGGTTGCCTTTTCCTTCTTCAGGGGACCCTTCCCACCCAGGCACCGAACCCACGCCTCCCTGTCTCCTATGTTGGCAGCCACCTCAGCTGCCCTTCCTGACTGCTGAGCCAGCAGGGAAGCCCTTTTCTCAGGTGTCTCCTAATCTTGATGAGCTTCTCTAGTCTATTTAACCTTGTTTGAGGTGATTTCTTGACTGCTCCTCCCTTGATTAGCAACTATTCAAATCTGCCCTATGGAACTCAGGAAAGGTCATGGAGACCTTTCTCTTGCCTACGAGAAATGGGGTACAAAACGGCCTCCATGCCTGGGAGCCCCACAAGGCCCTGTTTGGTCTCAGTGGGCCCCTATATCTGGGTCCCCCTGGAGTTTTTCACTTTCAGACTTGTCCAGTCTGAGCCTCCAGCAATTTATCAGTTACAGCTCTGGTTTTCCTACTAGGGAATTGGTTCCCACGAAGGATTCCATTTTGGGGTTTCTGCTTGGTAAGTTGTGATTCTATGTGTTCTCCAAATTTAGGGGTAGCATTTTGCTCTGTGGCCTCACTTCTCTTATGGATCTAAGAGTGGTTGATTTTTCAGTCTTTTTACTTGTAAAAAAAAAGACCTTTTTACTTGTTACAGTGGAGTGGTAACTCCAAGCTGCTCATACACAGAAATGGAAACCAGGAATGCCATTACATTATGTTTTTTTTTTTTTTTTTCTTAAAGTATTAGTTACCATTATTCTTGAGAGGATACAGAGGATACTTACTAGCCATAAATTCCTGGATTCAGAAGCAAAGCCAGTTTCAGAAAGGGAAAGAAGGCTGGGGACAGAGTTAGACATTAGTGTTCTTTTTTCTTTTGTTTAAAAATTTTTTGATTGATTTAATTTTGACTGTGCTGGGTCTTTGTTGTTGCACCCAGGCTTTCTCTACCTGTGGCAAAAAGAGGCTACTCTATTTGCCGTGTATGGGCTTCTCATTGCGGTGGCTTCTCTTGCTGTGAAGTGCGGGCTTCAGTAGTCATGGCACATGGGCTTAGCTGCTGTTCGGCATATGGAATCTTCCCTAACCAGGGGTCAAGTTCATGTCCCCTGCATTGACAGGCAGGTTCTCAGCCACTGGACCACCAGAGAAGTCCAGACACTAGTATTCTAGGCAGAAGGATTTTTTTCCCAAAGATAATCTCCTTTGGTCTCCATCTTTGAATATATCATATAATCAACAGAGTTTTCTATTGGACCCAGCAAGTCAGTAAGATCTTTGTTATCTTTGGAAGAGACAGAGGAAGTTTCTCCAACAGCAGGTCCAAAAAACAAAACTGAAAATTACTGAAAATTTATACACTGAAATATAAAATTCTCTGTAAAGAGTCATGCCCCTTTCCCTCAGAATAATGTTGAAAAGCTCAGGTAGAATACAAGTCCTTCATGAGCTGGCTTTTGTTTACCTTGCAGCCCCATCTCTTTTTAATCCCCACTGTCATTCTACATGGACCATATTGCATGTTTTATAGTTTCTTCTCGTGCTCTTGTTCTTTCTCAGTTCTACTTTTCTTTGTACCAATGTTGTTCCTCTTCTCAGAGCTAGTAAAGCTGTCTTCTACTTTCCCCATGACTGATGAGTTGGACAGAGATTCAAGGAGGCAATTGGTAGTAATGGAAATTTTTTAAAAAAGGCAATCTGAGGGGATTTAAAGAAATATGGTTAGTAATTCTGAGTTTTTTTCCTCACTTACACGTCTTTTCTACCTGGAAGATGTTGGGGCTGGTCTAAGAATTAAATTGACTTGAGACAAATTAAAAGGAGAAAGTCAAAGTTTAATAACATATATACCTGGGAGAGACCCAGGAGAGCTGAGTAATTCACCAAAATGGCTGGAAGCCTCGTCTTAAACACCATCTTCAGCTAAAAAGAGAATGTTGGGGTTAGTGGTTTAGGACTTCAAAGGTTGGGGGGCAGGGGAAGGCAATTAACAGAGATGGAAAAGCAAATGTTTGGAAAACAAATGTTTGTTGGGCAATGCAGAGACAATGGGACACAGTAGACTCTGATCTCTAGACCCTGTTGAGTTTTCTCCACCACATGTAGTCCATATTCTTTATAAATTTCTCTGATGATAGCTCTATTCCAGAAACAGGCTCTTACATCCTGAGTCTTCTGTTAATAAAAAAATAATCAGCCTAAATTAATCGTTGTGCAAAAGGGATTCATCTTGGAGTGGCGAATTTTGCTCCCTTAAAGACGTTTGATCAGTTTCTTCATCTATGCCTTGTAATAGCCCCTTGTGTAGCCCTGTGTATTCCAATGTCAGTGTGAAGAGCCCTGTAATAGCCCTGTTCCAATGTTGTCTGCTGATTGCACTTTATTCTTCACTCTACCCTCTCGTCCAGCACCCCAACACACACACCCTACTGTGAGCTTCTCGAGAACAATGCTCATGTTTCGTTCATCTCTGTTCTCTCTCATACCTCAGTGCCTAGAAATTCGTTGAATGACTAAATGAATGCATCTACCACCGTCATCAAAATAAATAGCTGAAATGGCCCAACCTTTCTACTTCTCCTACTTCAAGCTACATGTTGTTTTATTTTTCACTTATTTTCTCTTTTTCAGGCTGCCACTGATTTTAACTTAAAATGTACACATGCTGTATTAAAATGCATAAGGAAAAGAAATATATACTGTATTTTATCTGCAGAATTCTGTTCTGGCTTATGGACAACTGTACTTATTGACATTTAACAATGGCATTTTTTTTTTTTTTTGCTTTCTTTCATGAAAGGAATTCAGAAAAAAAAAGCTGTATTTTGCATTTTTGAATTAGAAATAAAAAGCTCTATTGAGAAAAAAGTATATTTACATAACTCAAACAACATTATTGAAAGAGAACTATCAATAAGAAGACTATCACTTTAGAATTGCTATTTTGAACTTTTCATTTTAAATAATTTCAGACACAAACAATTGGAAAATGACAAAGATTTCTCACATATTCACCTAGACTTCTGTAAACATCTTACACCACCACAATTTTAAAAATCAAGAAATATGACAATACTATTATCTAATTTATATACTTTTCATATTTTATTTCATTATTCCACTAATGTCCTTTTCTGGCCCAGGGTCCAATCCAGCATTATATAGTGCATTTAAATGTCATGTAGCCTCATTCTCCTATACTTTGGGAAATTTCAGTTTTTTTTTCTTTAATAATGTTACTGAACATCACTTGGGTCCACTTGCCAACCCCCATGCAGCAAAGCGAATCTACTGAAACTGGTTCATGGCGAAGGATATTCAGCAAGTTTTAAAAAATTAATTAACATATTTTCTTCACCAAGTCTTAGTTGCAGCATGCAGGATCATCATTTTGGCACTCAGGATCTTTAGTCATGGTATGCGGGGTCTAGCTCCCTGACCAGGCTTCAAACGCAGGCCCCCTGCATTGAAAACGTGCAGTCTTAACCACTAGACTGTCAGGGAAGCCCCAGTTCAGCATTAATTTGCAGGGCACCAAGCAAGAAGAATGAGGAGCTCACGCTCAAGAGACCTGAACTCCCCACTGACCTTCAGAGAAGGGTTTTTAAAGGCAACATTTGAGATGAGAATTGCAGCTCATGGACTTTCTTCTGATTGTGGTGATGTAACGGGATGATGTTTCAGAAATCTTAATCATCAACCTTCTGGTTCCACCCAGTCTGGGGTCTCCTCTCCTGTGGTCAGCATGCAGTCACCATCATCCACTTGATCTTAGTTTCTGCAGAACAACTCAAAAGTATACATCATGTTATTATGTGTATCTCTTGGGAAGGAACTAGGACTCTCTTTTATTCCTTTTCAAATCCCCCTAAATTTGAGTTAGCCTGGCTTTCTTTTTCCTCATGATTAAGTTCAGGTTATATATTTTTATCAAGAATACTACAGAAGTAATATTGTCCTCTCAATATTCTTAGGGGCTTCCCAGGTGGCGCTAGTGGTAAAAAAAAAAACCCGCCTGCCAATGCAGGCGACATAAGAGATGTTGGTTTGATCCCTGAGTCGGGAAGATCCCCTGGAGGAGGAAACAGCAACCCACTTCAATATTCTTGCCTGGAGAATCCTGTGGACAGAGTAGCCTGGCGGGCAACCGTCCATAAGGTCGCAAAGACTGAAGAGACTTAAAATTAGCACTGCTCCCTTTGTTTCTGCATTCTATTACTTTCCCAGCTGGTGATTGCTTGGGTCTGCTCTTTGGAACTCAGTGAAGGCCTAAGAGATTAGAGTCTTTTTCTAAAAATAAGAAACAGGGGACATGGAAGGGCCTTTGTACCCAGGAGGATCCCTCAAGGTTCTATACAGTTTCAATCCTCCCTTTTCTTGACACCTCTCAACCCTGAAGGGAACAGGGGTGAAACAAGAAATAGAATAATGTTTAAGATGGAGAAGTTAAAAAAAAAAAAAAAAGATGGAGAAGTTAATCATAAACTTGGCTGGGGAATTTGTTTTTAGGGGGACTTTGTTTCAGTGGCATTGACAATTTTGAAGAGTACTGGCCAATTAATATTTGCAAATTCCCCTAAATTTGGGTTAGTTTGATTTTTTCCCTCATGATTAAGTTCAGGCTATACATTTTTATCAAGAATACTACAGAAGGAATGTTGTCCTCTCAACATATCTTAGGAGGCAGATTTTACCTATTTGGTCACTTGGCAAAGGTGTGGTATCTACCCAGCCTTCCATTGTAAAGCTACTTTGTTTTTAAACCTTTGTAGTTGATAAATATCTTGTGAGGAGATAATTTAAGAATACATGTTTTGTTTCTCATTATACTTTCAACCATTCATGTTAGCATCTAGAACAATTATTACGGTGGTGTTAGCAAATAATTTTCAGTTTCTTCATTCCTTCTACATTTATTAGTTGGAATCCTACTAAAAGGAATAGTTTTCCTATTTTTATTCAGAATGGACTTATGGATTCGTATTTTATTAAATGGGTAATAATCTATGACATCATTATTTATTATTTAAACTGTTCTAGATTTGGCCGTTGGGGGTCTTAACCAAGTTGGTTCCCATGTCCATTAGACGTAGCCCCATCATTTCTTAGAGCACTTCCTGCTTCCTGGCACTACGAGAGATTTCAGTGTTATACTTTTCATGCAGCGCTGGAATCAGCCGCTTCTCCAGGGAGCCTTGGTTCCGTGCCCCTCCCCTACCCAGGCAGGGTCACCGGCGGGTGTTTAGAAATCAAATCCGAGCACCAGGTGTGCTCCTTGGTGCTGCTGTAGCCTCGCTTCTAGGCCTTCTCGGAGGATAGAGCCATAAAAAAGCAAGTACACACTCATACACTCCACATTTATTTTTGTATCTAACCATCTGCATGCTTAGTAAAAACAGGAGTTCAATCCAATACCACAGTATTCACTCTTTTTTTTTTTTTTTAACTTGTAACACCTTATTCCAACAGTAAGAAACTTAGTTTTCACTATCCACAATATATTTACTTATTTGCTTGGTCCTAGAGCAAGTAGTTTCACATGCTAAACAATATCCCTATGAAAAACAAATCTACTAACTGAGGAGTGTTTATGTGCACAGTTCTTGTCTTTAACCTTGGAGTATATAGTTTAAACAGAATATTATCCAAAGTTGCTAAGGTTAGTTTGGTTTTTCCCCATCCAGCTTCATAGGGATTCTATTACTATGTGATTTCCTTCGTCCTTTTCCGTTTCCCCCACTTCCCCCACCATGTTTACCCCCATTCCTCTTAGGTAACCAATCTTATCATTTTCTGATTTATTTCTCTTGTGTTCGTTGTTTGTTTTGCACAATGTACATCATGAGAAATGCTGGGCTCATGAAGCCCAAGCTGGAATCAAGATGACCAGGAGAAATATCAATAACCTCAGATACGCAGATGACACCACCCTTACGGCAGAAAGCAAAAAATAACTAAAAAGCCTCTTGATGAAAGTGAAAGAGGAGACTGAAAAAGTTGGCTTAAAGCTCAACATTCAGAAAACTAAGATCATGGCATCTGGTCCCATCATTTCATACACGTAGATGGGGAAACAATGACAGACTTTATTTTGGGGGGCTCCAAAATCACTGCAGATGGTGACTGCAGCCATGAAATTAAAAGATGCTTACTCCTTGGAAGAAAAGTTATGACCAACCTAGATAGCATATTAAAAAGCAGAGACATTATTTTGCCAACAAAGGTCCATCTAGTCAAGGCTGTGGTTTTTCCAGTAGTCATGTATGGATGTGAGAGTTGGACTATAAAGAAAGCTGAGCGCTGAAGAATTGATGCTTTTGAACTGTGGTGTTGGGAGAAGACTCTTGAGAGTCCCTTGAACAGCAAGGAGATCCAACCAGTCCATCCTAAAGGAAACCAGTCCTGAATATTCACTGGAAGGACTGATGCTGAAGCTGAAACTCCAATACTTTGGCCACCTGTTGTGAAGAACTGACTCATTGGAAAAGACCCTGATGCTAGGAAAGATTGAAGGTGGGAGGAGAAGGGGATGACAGAGGATGAGATGGTTGGATGGCATCACTGACTCAATGGACATGAGTTTGAGTAAACTCTGGGAGTTGGTGATGGACAGGGAGGCCTGGTGTGCTACAGTCCATGGGGTCGCAAAGACTCAGACATGACTGAGCAACTGAACTGAATGTTATAGATACTCATTTGTACTTCAGTTTTTTATTTAAGTTATTTTGGAAAATGTATCAATTTATAGAGATTATAGTTACTCTTTTTTTTTTTTTTTTTACAATTGTGTATATTCCATTGTATAGATGTACCATAGTTTATTCAACTACTCTTCTCTATATAAGCATTTAGGGGGCTTTAAGTATTTTATGGGCAAATTATGGGCAAAATTGCAGTGAATAACTTTGTGCATATCATTTTTGTATAATTGGAGGCACATCTTCAGGGTCAATTACCAGAGTTGGATTACTAGATCAAAAATTGAGTGCATATTTTGTTTTGTTAGAATTGTCCAAATTTCCCTTAAAACATTCCACCAGTGATTTATGAGAGTGTCTATTTCCCCGCAGTTTATCGCCAGCATGCATTGTCAGCCTTTTGTTTTGTTTTGTTTTGTCATTACATAGAGGACAAGCATTTAAGTGTAGTTTTAGGTTGCATTTCTCCCAATTGCAAGTTAGGTCAAACAAACCCTTCAGTTGGATTTTTTATTTTCTCCTGCATTTTTAAAGAGCTATAGTACAGATATTGGGCCTTTGTTTGGATGGCACTAAATTTGGCACTAATTTATACTTTAAAAAAATGTATCTATCTGGCTGCCTCGGGTCTTAGCTGTGGCATGCAGGATCTTCGCTGAGGCAGGACCTTTTGCTGCAGTGCACAGACTACTGTGGCCCGTGGGCTTAGATGCTCTGTGGCATGTGGGATCTTAGTTCCCCAGGGGTCAAACTTTTGTACCCTGCATTGCAAGGTGAATTCTTAACCCCTGGATCTTCAGGGAAGTCCCTAAAATAGTAAATTTAAACAAAACATTTCTCAATCTTTCATCTTATTTCCAATTTATGTCATAAATAGAGAAGAAACAAAGTGTAGGCAGCTTTATAAATTTGTCTATGCAATCCAGTTGCAAGTAATTTTTGATAATGTTGCTCATCACATTCCTTTCTTTCCTTCACCATTGTCTGGGACTGTTACTTGAATTTTTCCATAAATTGCCTGGTTTTTCTGCCTAATTGTTTTTACTAGTACTTTAGAGATAAAAAGGGTATAATTTTGTATATCTATGTTTCCTGCCATAGAGCAGACAGTGGATTACTCAAAAAATATTTGCTAAGGTGTAAAGAGTGCTAAAGGAAAAAACCAAACTTGGTTATTTCTTTACATATAAGAATGAAAGAGAAAATACAAATTCAGTTGTATTCATAGATTACTTCTAGAAAATGTAAAGCAATCTGGCAAAAATAAAAACATAATGTATATAAAGAGAGAAGGTTGATGCAAAGAAAAAACTAAGAGAAAGAATAAGGCTAATGCACAAAATGTATATCTTCGTGATCTATACGTTTGCTGAGAAGGTAGAAGTTTTTGTTTAATAGAGTGCAATTGTAATGACAATAATGAAACGAGAACTGCTTATTTTTTCCAGATCAGTTTGAGACTGAGGTGTCAAGCCTAGAGGTAAAAAAGTATGTGGTTGGTTTTTTTTTTTTCTCTTTTTTTTAAAGGCAGTATAGCTATCAGGTTCTTCAATAATAAATTGCCTTCTTAATTTTAAACAGATGTTTAAAGGGCAAAAGGTGAATTTGGACAAAAATAAATAAATAAAAGAATATCATACAAAGAGTGAGAAAGAATGAGAGACTGCTCCACTCTTGACTTCCCCCAGCCTTTTTAGAATATTACTAATGAACCCCATCTGTACCAGCTTCTGAGTCTTTGCAACTTGTCTCTGGTTGGAGTTGCATCCCTACTTTTCTTTTATGGAAAAAAACAGTCTAAAACCCAGCCCTCCTACAGGGAGAGTTTGCCAAGCCATGTGGGGTCCCTCTGGGAACCAGAGCAATTTACCATAGCCTGTTACAGGCAGGCAGATGTGCCCTACATAAAGACCAATCGCAGCCAAGCAAGACAAAAAGAGAGCACATATGACCATTAAAAATAATTTTTACTGCAGTGCTTAAAGGGAAAACAGATTTGATCTCTGTACACTGAAGCTGTGTCTCCAGAAAAGCAACAAACTGCCCCCAAAGGCACAGTGAAGCCCTGCACTAGTCCCATGGGTTCCTGGGCTTTCTCGTTTCTTTTACTGGAGGCTGCTGCTGCTGCTTAATCACTTCAACTGTGCAACACTCTGGACAGTAGCCACCCAGGGGTTCTCCAGGCAAGAATCCTGGGGTGGGTGGCCATGCTTTGCTCCAGGGGATCCGTCCAACCCAGGAATGGAACCCGGGTCTCCTACGTTGCAGGTAGATTACCACTGAGCTACCTGGGAAGACCTTACTGTAGGCTACTCAGCTTTAATATGCAGTTAGTGTGCAGCATGTCATTTTAAAGGGGAATGCTACACAAAGCATTTCCCCCAATATTTGGGAATACATGGAGATATTTCATATTCCACATGGACATTTTGTAGTTTTCCAATTTCAGCATGCGTCAGAATCACCTAGAAACCTTTTGTTGTTGTTGTTCAGTCACTGTGTCATGTCTGACTCTTTGCAACCCCATGGACTGCAGCACACCAGGCTTCCCTGTCCTTCACCATCTCCCGAAGCTTGTTCAAATTCGTGTCTATTGAGTCAGTGATGCCATCAAATCATCTCATCCTCTGTCTCCCCCTTTTCCTCCCACCTTCAGTCTTTCCCAGCATCAGGGTCTTTTCCAGTGAGTTGGCTCTTTGCATCAGGTGGCCCAAGTACTGCAGCTTGAGCATCAGTCCTTCCAATAAATATTCAGCTCGTGAGTACCCAGTACTGCCCACCTTGACTGGAGTTCCTGATTCAGTCAGTGTGTGGTGGGGCCCAAGGATTGTGTATCTAACATGTATGCAGATGATGCTGAAGCTGATACTGCTTGTCCAGTATTTGGGGATCACTGGCCTAGATATATGGTACTCAAACCATTTGTGTTTAAATACATTTTTAGAGGTCCTTTGTATCTTTCAACTCCCAGCAAGAGGCAAACTAAAAATTAGGCCTTACCTTGGAAATTTTGTTTTGTTGTCGGTTAAACACAATCTAGTATTTTCAAAAGTATAAACCAAGAACTATTAATAATTCACTGAGCTTCTCCAAGAACCCACAGGTTGTTTTATTACAGCATTGATGTATCTAATAATCATGGTCTGTGCTTTTAACATGAAAGAAAAACTGACTTATGGTATCACACTGATTCGTGTTTCATCCCATGGGCAATTCACAAGAGACATGTTAGTCTTACAGATGATGGGAGAGATCATTGTATCAGGAAGTATACATTGTACATGTGTGTTTTACTTGGCTTTGTTGCTTATCTTTGTTGTTTTTCTTTTTAAACTTTTGGTCCCATTTAAAAAAAAGTGTTAAGAAAAAAGAAAAATTACTAAGCACTTCTCAGAAGTGCTAAAGTATCTTTATGGCTGTGATTGAAGATGCGAGGGAAATGGTAGATATATCAACAACAACTTCTGAGAGCTGTGAGTTCTGTGAATAAAGGAACAAACCTAGTTTACAAACCAACATTAGATCAGAGGTATCTACATAGATCATAGATAGTCCCTTTCTGGTCTAAATGTCTAGGAGTGCTTTCTGACCAAGTAACCCCGTTGTAGCTGTTTTATTAAATATATATCTATTCATTCTAGTCTTGGGGTGCAAGAGGGAAACCAAAATTGGAGTTCAGGATTAATCATTATGCAAGTGGTTATCAATAATAATCTAGGTTCATATTTTTTATTCAAAAATCCCTGGAACCTGTTGTTAAGTATTCAGAATTTATAGCACTTTAGAATGGTAAAGAGAAAACACATTTCATAATATCAACACATGTAGTGGGGTTCAGGACAGTACTTGATAAAGAATTGCAGTAATATTTCTGAAGGAAAATATATGAATAGTTACATTAAGTGGCATAAAGAAAGATAACAAACAATTTTATAGTAGTTAGATTTTGCTATTAGATGTGCTCAAGTCATACTTTTACTTTCTAAAACAATATTGTCTGTGCTCACTCATGTCTGACTCTTTGCGACCCCCATGGACTGTAGCCCTCCAGGCTCCTCTGTCCATGGGATTCCCCAGGCAAGAACACTGGAGTGGGTTGCTATTCCCTTCTCCGGAGGATCTTCCTGACCCAGGAATCAAACCCACGTCTCCTGCATTTGCAGAGGTGGATTCTATACCACTAAGTCACCTGTGAAGTCCCCAAAACAATTTTATGAGATATAATTCACATACCATAAAATCCATCATTTTAAAGTGTACAATTCAGAGGTTTCCAATATATTCATAGGGCAGTACAACCATCACCACTCTTAATTCTAGAATATATCATCACTTCCTGTTTCTCCCTTCCCTTTCTCTGGCAACCAGTAATCTACATTCTGTCCCTATGGACTTGCCTGTTTTGGACACTTCATGCAATTGGAATTATATAATATGTGGCCTTTTGTGTCTGCCTTCTTTAACTTAACACATTGCTTTTGTGCCGGGGGTGGGGGGAGGGTGGTGTCAGTTCCCAAACCAGGGATCAAATCCATGCCCCCTGCATTAGAAGCATGGAGTCTTAACCCCTAGACCACCAGGGAAGTCCCAAGTATAACGTTTTTAAGGTTTAGCCACGTTAGAGCATATATCAGTACTTCACTCCTTTTCATTGCTTAATAGTATTCCATTGTGTAAATATATCACACTTTGTTTATTCATCATTTGATGGATATTTTGGGTCTTTACTTTTTGGTTTTAATGAGTAATGCTGTTAAGAATAATCAGGCACAAATTTTTTGTATGGACTTGTATTTACCTGTGAGTGGAATTTCTGGGTCATATGGTAACTGTTTAAATTTTTGAGAAACTGAAAAACTTTTTACCAAAATGGTTGCAATGTGTTATGGTTCCAATTTCCCCTTGATTTTGCCTGTGCTTGTTATCATCCATATTTTTGATTGCTATCCCAGTGACTGTGAAGAGGTTTCCATTACAATCTTGATTTTTATTTCCCTGATGGCTAATTATGTCAGATACTTTTTCATGTACTTATTAGTAATTTCTGTATCTTTGGAGAGAGATTTATTCAAATCTTTGCCCTTTTTAAGTTGTGCTATTTGTCTTTAAAATATTGAGTTGTAATAGTTCTTCAGAAATGTTCCTTGTATTATTGTGACTTTTGGCTATTTCTCAGAATTCTGAAAAAGTTGATTTGACCCATTTGCCAGTATCCTCATTGCCTTTATGGAGAAGCTGATTTTCAGAGCTTCTTATTCTGCTGAACAAAATATGCTTCTCAGGTCATATTTTATAGACTAAATGAGTTTCAATTTTTTGGAACATTTTTGAATTGTAGAATTGTGAATAGGTTTTGTCTGAATATGAATCATGTTCTCATTTTTTTTTAAAGATAATTCACTTTTTCAGTGAACATATGACCTTGATAAAGGAGATGAAAAGATCATACGACTGAAAATACAACTTTCTCAACATACAATAAGAAAGTACTGATGAGTAGATGATAGTTAAACTTGAGTACTAATTTTTTATGTTGGTATTATGGAGTATCATTTTATACTGCTAGCTTCATAAGAAGAAAAACTATTACTGATGATTTATACTTATTTTATGTTAAGAAACACTTGTTAGTTTTTCATAAGAACAAACCAATGCCACATGTTTTGGTTTTTACTGGCAGAAAGTAAAACCAATATAAAATTTAATTAAAGTTGCAACTTTTAAATAAATTTACAAGTATTGCTGACAACTAGTTACTCTGTTTTTTGATATTTTCTGCCCTTTAAAAATGTGGCTTTTAGAAAATATGGCTTAGTTTTGAAAATTCATTGGAAAGTCATCAGATTTTAAATACTAAACTGTGAAGAGCTCCAAACAGTCATGTTTTGCTTGTAGGTTTTTAGATGTCAGGAGAGGCTACCAGAAATAGGTTGGCTATCAAAGAGGAATATTCAAAAGCCCTAGAAACCAGTTCTTATTGTGCATGCTCTAGAAGTTCTGCTATATATCTCTCTTAATTGTTCATTTATCTCATAAACATGTATTTGTACTAGATAGGAGTACTGAATAAAATGGACTTAAGTTCCTACCTTAGGGAAAATTATGCCACAATGTCAGATAGGTACTAAGAGGAATAAAAGGAAGTGGGTGGCATAGCTAAAGAAATAGAGTGTATGTGACAGGGTCAGCTTGCTAAACGTGATAGGGTGTTTCAGGGAAGACATCTCTGAGTAGGTAAATGTTTTGGAGAACAGGTGGCATTAGTGGTAAAGGATTCGCCTGCCAATGCAGGAGACTCAAGAGATGAAAGTTCAAGCCCTGGGTTGGGAAGATCCCCTACAGTAGGAAATGGCAACCCACTTCAGTATTCCTGCATGGAAAATTCCATGGACAGAGGAGCCTGGCGGCTACAGTCCACGAGGTCACAAGGAGTTGGACACATCTGAGCAAGCACACACAGAGACTTGTGTAAAGGGAGGGAGTGAGCCAAACAGACATCTGACAAAGGGTTATTCCAGGCAAACATAACAGTAAGAACAGAGGTTCTGAAGTCGAAATGTATTTGTCACTCCATGTGACCCCTCTTGCCCTCCAAGACCAAGGAAAACAGGTTCACCTTCAAAAAAACATATGGGAGTGGGGTTGCTTAACCTGAAAGTCCTCCTAGGTGCTTAGAGCAAATAGGGAGGACACAGAAGGACTGGCGTCGAACCTGAAACTCCAATACTTTGGCCACCTGATGCGAAGAACTGACTCAGTAGAAAAGACTCTGATGTTGGGAAAGATGGAAGGCAGGAGGAGAAGGGGACGACAGAGGATGAGATGGTTGGATGGCATCACTGACTCAATGAACATATGTTTGAATAAACTCTAGGAGTTGATGATGGATAGGGAGGCCTGGCATGCTGCAGTCCATGGGGTTGCAAAGAGTCGAACACGGCTAAGCGACTGAACTGACTGACTGAGGCTTCATATACATTTGATTTGAAGTTGGTTTGTAGCTTGTCTCACAGATTTGGTACTTAACTCAGGATTTACATCTCTCAGGGTTCTTTAGTGATATTTCCACCTTCCTGGTCTTCAGTCATGGCCACAAAATACCTTTAGTGCTTCTAAGGAAGTACCTAGAAGTTTGTTTTTTAATAAAACCATTTTTTTGTTGTTGGACCAAAATTTTAAAAACAAAAATTATCTGTAAGCTTTAAGATATGAGAGAGTTTAAGATCAACAGAAAGTAAAGTTTTATTTGATTGTAAATTCCATCATTTATACTCATAAAAACTCATTTTTTTTTTTTTTAAATGGAGGCTTAAGTAAATTTCAAACCCTTAGGGAATATTCTGATGGCTCGGTTGTGCAATCTATGGTGTCATCTAGTGGTAATTCCTTTAAATTTCAACCAAACATCCCAGAGCATTATACTAAATCATTAGAAAATATGACTAAAGCAAAATTCCTCTAAATTAAATGGCTGTCAAATTATAGTCACCAGTTCTTTTAAAATAATTATAGATCAAAGGAAGTGATAAAGATTATACAGGGAAGATTATGTACCCTATATCCACTTTTCCCTATAGGTTATAATTTATGTAATTATAGTACAATAGTACTTATTTACAATGTGAAAAGAAAGTGAAAGTCACTCAGTTGTGTCCTACTCTTTGCAACCCCTTGGACTATACAGTCCATGGAATTCTCCAGGCCAAAATACTGGAGTTAGCTGCCTTTCCCTTCTTCAGGGGATCTTCCCAACCCAGGGATCAAACCCATGTCTCCTGCATTGCAGGTAGATTCTTTACCAGCTGAGCCACAAGGGAAGCCCAAGAATACTGGTGTGGGTAGCCTATAGCTTCTCCAGAAGATATTCCCGACCCAGAAATTGAAATTATTTACAAATAATTTATATATAAATAAACTTATTTATAATAATATTAAATATAACAGTACCAAAACCAAGAAATTTATATTGATACAATGGATGTTCTATGTCATTTTATCACATGGGTAGATTCTGTAACCACCAGTGCAATCAAGATTCAAAATGATTCCTTCACCCCAGATGTCTCCTTTGTGCTTCTCTTCCATTGCCCCGTCTCTATTTCCCTCCATCTCTAACCTCTGAAAAATACTAATCTGTTTTTCATCTCTATAATTTTATATCATAAAATCATGTGGGCATTGATCTGTTTTTTATCTCTATAATTTTATATAATAAAATCACGTGGCATGTGATTTTTTAAGATTGACTTTTTCCCCCATTCAGCATCATTCCCTGGATACTCATAGAAGTTTTTTTAAATCTATAGCCATTCCCTTTTTTTTTTTTTTTTTGGTAGCACAATACAAGTTTACCTCATTTGTTCTTGCAACACAAAACTTAAGTACAGTATTATTTAGAATTCTGATTTACATGAATTAGGATAATATAAGAAACCCAACTGTGTCAAATATATTACATTGTGGAAAAAGATGAACTCAAATATATCAAAATGCACAAAGCACTAGTCTTTTTCCATTACTGCTTAGAAAGATATGATTGTTTCTCCATTTACAAAATAGAATCAGGACAACTTAATTTTAAAAAAATTTTGCATGTAAAACACTGCACTTGCTTAAGTGGGACTCTTTCACCAGCCTCTTCTATACACAAGCAAGCATACAATACTGCATGGAAGAAAACAGCTCATTTGAAGTTTTAGGGAAAAAAATCAAATAGGTACACACAGCTTTGAAATCCATTATTTGAGGGAAAGAAATCAGTCAGTGAAGGGCCTACTTGCAATAGCCATTCCTTCTTATTGCTGAAAAAGGGAACATGTAGCTTTCCCTGTACAGTGTACTATAGTTGAATTACTTGCCTGTTGTAGTACAACTGGGTTGTTTCAGTTTGGGGATATTATAAATAAAGATACAATGAATAATAGTGTGAAAGATTTTTGTGAGCATTTTTGCTTTTTTTTTTTAATGTCCAGAAGCATGATTGATGGGTCATATGATGGGTATATGTTTAGTTTTTTAAAAAACCTGCCAAACTATTTTCCAGAGTAGTTGTACCATTTAAATTCCTAACAGCAATTTATGAGTGATCCAGGTTTTCTCCATTTTTATTAGCATTTAGTACTGTTACTATTTCAATTTCTTTTGCTTTCATAACAAAATTATGTGTAAAAAGCAATATCTCACTATATAATTTTTATTTATTTAATACCTAATGATTTTGAGCATATGTATATCCTCTTTAAAGAAATATCTATACATGTCTTTGGTCTATTTTCTAGTGGATTGTATATCTTTTGTTGTTGATGAGCTCTTTGTATATTCTAAACATAAGTCATTTCTAGTATAAATGATTTGCAGGTATTTTCCCCCAGTCTTTAGCTTATCTATTTAACTCCTTAACAGAATTCTTTCACAGAGCAAACATTTAAATTTTTGGTGACATCCAATTTGTCAATAATGTCTTTTATGGATTATATTTTTGGTGTCATGTCTAGTAACTCTTCACCAAGCCCTATGTCCTGAAAATATTATACTATGTTCGGCTTTTGGGGGGAATTTATCTAAGTTGAGGTTCACTTAGTTTCTTAAAGCTGTATGTTTATGTCTTTTGCCAAATTTAAGAAATTTTCAGTTATTATTTTTTCAAATATCTTTCAACCCTTTTCTTTCTCTTCCTCTGGATTCTTATTACACAAACATTAAATCTTTTGTTATAGTTTATAATCCCACAGATCGCTAAGGCTGTGTTCATTTTTTGTCAATCTGTCTTCTCTGTTCTTTGGATTGGGGAATCTCTATTTGCAAGTTTTCTGATTCTTTCCTCTACTCCCTTCTGTTGTTGAGCTTACTATTCATTTGGGTTTTTTTATTGAGGTTATTGTATTTTTCAGTTCTAAAGTTTCCATTTGGTTCTTCATTTGGCTGCTTTAAAATCTTTGTCAGATGATCCTAACGTCTATCTACATCATCTTGGTTTTGGAGTCTGTTGATTCAAGTTGAGATTTTCCTAGCTCTTAGTATAAAAAGAGACTTATGTTTGAACCTGAAATTTTTATATTCTGTCATGAGACTCTGAATCATACTCAAATGTTCTGCTTAGCTGGCTTCTTTTTTTAAACTAAGTTATACTTGATGTATGATATTATATAAATTGCAGGTGAATAATATAGTGATTCAGAATTTTAAAGGTCATACTCCATTTATAGCTATAAAATATTGGCTATATTCCCTGTGTTGTATATTACATTCTTGTAGCTTATTTTACCCATAATTGTCTGTACCTCTTAACCTCCTCTCTCCCTGGTAACCACTGGTTTATTTAGCAGACTTTGACATCATTCTGGTGGGGAAGGAGGGGCACTGCTTTATTACTCCTAAGTGGAGTGGAAGGCCAGTGTCCATTGAGATGCAGGATGGGGGAAGGGCCCCTCTTCACAGCTGGGTGAGAAAGAACATTCCAGCCACACTAAGCTTCCACTGATACCACCTTGGCTGAGAACGGCAGGTGTGTCCTATTTGTGTTCCGCACGTGGCTTCCACTGACACTTCCTGGGGTGGCCTTGTTACTACCACCTAGCAGTGAAATCCTTGACTCCCCATTAGGCCTTCTCTGATATCACCTAGCAGGGAAGGGAGAGATCCCTCTTTATCTCTTTTGAGATGGGACTCTAAGCTCCTCACTCTGCCTCTGTTAATGGGGGACAGTTTTTTTTTTTTTTTTTTCTGGGCTGTATGGCTGGCTTAGGGCAATTATTGTTGAAAAGCTTTTGTCTTATCTCTTTCTTGGTCCCTTGAATGGAGAAAGAAAACTTTCCTTCAGAGTTTTGTTGTTGTTTTGTACTACTGGGATTTCCATTTCTGGCTTCTCCATTACCCAGATACATCAAACAAACAAATAAACAAAAAAAAACCAAGGAGCATACCGCCTTGTAGATTCTTGGACCTTGTAGATTCTTGGATCTCTATATCTCTAGACAGTCTGGCTTTTTAATCTCCACATTTCAGGGTTTCATCATGTTTGTTTTGTATGTAACATTCAGGGGAGGAATTTATATTTAGTATGAGGAATAGAGAAAGTGTGTCTACTCTATTTAGTACAGGAATGAAAGTGGAAATCAGTCTCCACATAAAAAAAATATTTACTGAGTTGAAGTTAAAATAATATAAAATTAACTATTTCAAAGTGAACAATTCAGTGACATTAAGTGCATTCAAAATGTACAACCATCACTTCTGTCTAGTTCCAAAGAATTTCCATTAGTCTAAAATAAAACCCTTTATCTACTTAGCAGTTCCTCCTTACTCCCCACTGTCCCCAGCTCTTGGAAACTACCAGTCTTTATTCTGTCTCCATGGTGTTATCTATTCTGTGTGTCTCATAAATAAAATCACACAACATGTGATCTTTTGTGTCTGGCTTCTTTCACACAGCATATTGTTTTTGAAGTTCATCCATGTTGTAGCACATGTCAGCACTTCATTCCTAAATAATATCCCATTGCATGTGTATATCTCAGTTTGATTTTCTGTTGCTGGACTTTTGGGTGAATACTGCTTCTTGGCTGTTATGCAGAATGCATATGAAACATGCTATGATTGGAATGATTATGGTGTCTGATTAAACCATTTGATCATGAATTGGGTCTCAGTCTCAATATAAATGAAACCTGTTAATAATGAGGTATACTCACTTCTCTAAATGTAATAATGAAATTTGTCAAAAAAATATATATTTAGAAAATGCAAACTAACTGCTAAATGTCTTTAAAGTTGAAAATCCAAAGTGTAAGCTTAAAACACCTCAGGACAGAAAGACTCCAGTTCAGTATAATTTATTATCTATAGAGTAGCCTAGGAAATTATTTATTATATATACATTTACTTTTGCTGTTTAAAATTTTTTGTTTTTAATATATTTTATTGAAGTACAGTGGATTGCCAATGTTGTGTTATTTCAAGTGAACAACAAAGTGATTCAGTTATTATATACATATAGTTTTATATATTCTTTTTCAGAAATATTTCCCTTATAGGTATTACAAAATATTCAGTATAGTTCTCTGTGCAAATAGTATATCCTTGTTATCTATTTTATATATAGTAGTGTGTATATATTATTACACTTTTTCTCTTTGGTAAACATAAGTTTATTTTCTATGTCTGTGACTATGTTTCTGTTTTGTAAATAAGTTCACCTGTATCATTTTTCAGATTCCACATATAAGTGATATTGTATGACATTTGTCTTTGTCTGACTTCATTTAGTATGATGATCTCTAGCTCCATCTATGTTGTTGCAAATGGCATTATTTTATTCCTTTTTATGGCTGAGAAGTATTTTATTGTAAAAATATACCACATATTCTTTAACCAGTTGTCTGTTGATAGACATTTATGTTGTTTCCATGTCTGGGCTATTGTAAATAGTGCTATAATGAATACTGGGGTGCATGTATCCTTTTGAATTATAGTTTTCTCTTGATATATGTCAGGAGTGAGGTTGCAGTATCATATGATAACTCTATTTTTAGTGTTTTGTTTTCAGTTTTAGTATTTTTACTGAAGTATTGTTGATTTACAATGTGTTAATTTTTCTGCTGTACAGCAAAATGATTCATTCTTTTTGTGATATTTTTTCCATTATTGTTAATCATAGGATATTGAATATAAGTTCTCTGTAATTTACAGTATGACCTTGTTGCTTATCTATTCTATATATAAAGGTTATATATGCTAACCCAACATCCCACTTAATCCCTCCCCCTAAATCCTCTCCCTAGGCAACCACCAGTCTGTTCTCTATGTCTGTGATTCTATTTTGGTTTCATAGATAGGTTCATTTGTGTCTTTTATATTCCACATCTAAGTGATATCATATGGTATTTATCTTTTCGTTCTGACTTACTTCACTTAGTATGATAATCTCTAGGTCCATTCATGTTACTGCAAATGGCATTATTTAATTCTTTTTATGGTTGAGTTCAGTTCAGTTCAGTCATTCAGTTGTATCTGACTCTTTGCGACCCCATTAACCACAGCACACCAGGCCTCCCTGTCCATCACCAACTCCCGGAGTCTACCCAAACCCATGTCCATTGAGTTAGTGATATCATCCAACCATCTCATCCTCTGTCATCCCCTTCTCCTCCTGCCCTCAATCTTTCCCAGCATCAGGGTCTTTTCAAATGAGTCAACTCTTCGCATCAGATGGCCAAAGTATTGGAGTTTCAGCTTCAACATCAGTCCTTCTAATGAATATTCAGGACTGATCTCCTTTAGGATGGACTGGTTGGATCTCCTTGCAGTACAAGGGACTCTCAAGAGTCTTCTCCAACACCACAGTTCAAAAGCATCAATTCTTCCATGCTTAGCTTTCTTTATAGTCCACCTCTCACATCCATACATGGCTACTGGAAAAACCATAGCCTCGACTAGATGGACCTTTGTTGACAAAGTAATGTCTCTGCTTTTTAATATGCTGTCTAGGTTGGTCATAACTTTCTTTCCAAGGAGTAAGCATCTTTTAATTTCATGGCTGCAGTCACCATCTGCAGTGATTTTGGAGCCCCCAAAAATAAAGTCAGCCACTGTTTCCACTGTTTCCCCATCTATTTGCCATGAAGTGGTGGGACCGGATGCCATGATGGCTGAGTAGTATCCCACTGTATATAGGTACTACATCTTCTTTATCCATTCATCTGTTCATGGACATTAAGATTTTTTTCATGTCTTGGCTATTGTGAATAGTGCTGTTCTGAACACAGGAGTGTATGTATCTTTTTGAATTAAACTTTTGTCCAGGTACAAGCCCAGGAGTGGGATTGATGGATCATGTGGTAATTCTATCTTTAGGTTTCTGAAGAACCTCCATACTGTTTTCCGTAGTGAATGGATGCACCATTTACATTCCCAATACCCTCTCCAACATTATTTGTAGATTTTTTAATGATGGCCATTCTGACTGGTGTGAAGTGGTACCTCATTGTAGTTTAGATTTGCACTTCTCTAATAATTTAGTGATGTGGAACGTATTTTCATGTGCCTTTTGACAATCTGTATGTCTTCTTCAGAGAAATATCTATTTAGATCCTCTGCCCATTTTTTGATTGGGTTGTTTGTTTCAATATTGAGCTCATAAATTGTTTGTATATTTTGGAGATTAATCCCTTGTCAGTCCTGTTGTTTGCAAATATATTCTCCCATTCTGTGGGTTTTCTTTATTTTGTTTATGGGTTCCTTTGATATGTAAAAGATTTTAACTAGGTCCCATCTGTTTATTTCTATTTGATTTCCATTACTCTAGGAGATGGATCCAAAAAGATATTGCTGCCACTTAAGTTGAAGAGTGTCCCACCTATGTGTTCCTCTAGAGATTTATAGTATCCAGTCTTACATTTAGGTCTTTAATCCATTTTGAGTTTATTTTTGTGTATAGTGTTAGAGATTGTTCTAATTTCATTCTTTTACATGTGCTTTCCAGTTTTTCCAGTTTGGTTCAGTCGCTCAGTCGTGTCCGACTCTTTGCGACCCCATGAACCGCAGCACTCCAGGCCTCCCTGTCTATCACCAACTCCCGGAGTTCACCCAAACTCATGTCCATTGAGCCAGTGATGCCATCTAGCCATCTCATCCTCTGTCATCCCCTTCTCTTCCTGCCCCTAATCCCTCCCAGCATCAGGGTCTTTTCCAATGAGTCAGCTCTTCACATGAGGTGGCCAAAGTATTGGAGTTTCAGCTTCAGCATCAGTCCTTCCAATGAACACCCAGGACTGATCTCCTTTAGGATGGACTGGTTGGATCTCCTTGCAGTCCAAGGGACTCTCAACAGTCTTCTCCAACACCACAGTTCAAAAGCATCAATTCTTCCACACTTAGCTTTCTTTATAGTCCAACTCTCACATCCATACATGACCACTGGAAAAAGCATATCCTTGACTAGACAGACCTTTGTTGGCAAAATAATGTCTCTGCTTTTTAATATGCTATCTAGGCTGGTCATAACTTTCCTTCCAAGGAGTAAGCATCTTTTAATTTCATGGCTGCAGTCACCATCTGCAGTGATTTTGGAGCCCCCCAAAAAAAGTCTGATACTGTTTCCACTGTTTCCCCATCTATGTGCTATGAAGTGATGGGACCAGATGCCATGATCTAGTTTTCTGAAAGTTGAGTACCACTTATTAGATTGTATTTATTATTTTATTTTTGGCTGCACTGGGCCTCTGTTGCTCTGTGTGGGCTTTCTCTGGTTGTTGGGAGCAGGGGCTACTCTTTGTTGCAGTGCTCGGGCTTCTCTTTGTGGTGGCCTCTCTTGTTGCAGAGCACAAACTCTTAGGGGGCACAGGCTTCAGTAGTTGAGACTCACAGGCTCAGTAGTGGTGCACAGGCTTAGTTGCTTCAAAGTATGTGGGATCTTTCTGAATCAGGGATCCAACTGGTGTCCCCTGCAAGGCAGATTCTTAACCACTGGACCACGAGGGAAGTTTCTCCCAGCACCACTTATTGAAGAGACTGTCTTTTCTACCAGGGAGATACTTTAAAACTTGAGTCAGATCACATCACTTTCCTGCTCAAAACTGCATTGACTTCATTTCTCAATTATAATATAACCTAAAAATTTTAACCAGGGCCTTCCAGGTCCCATCTGGTATTCCTGTCCTTCAGCCTCCTCTTTACTCTTTGTGCTGTTTCCACACCTGCTTCCTCCTGCTTTTTTTTTTTTTTAACCTCAAGGCCATTTACTTATTGTTCTTTATGCTTATTCTGATTTCCTTTTGGATACTAGTTTAGATTTTTCTTCTCATTTTTGTTCAAGTTTATCACCTGCGAAATGCGTTTTCTGTTCAGTCCATCTAAAAGAAGAGTTGAATGTAATTTTCACGAGGGTGAAATGAACTATTCACGAGTGAATGAACTATCCATTCACTGCTGTAGTCTTAGCAATTAGAACAGTTTTTTGGAGCACTGTATGTGCTCAGTAAGTATTCATTGAGTGAATAAGTGAAAAAGAACGCACTATATAATAAGACCTGTAGAATCCAGCTAAAGTAGCATTTAGAGAAAATATTTAGTGTAATGAAACCAAAGTAATTGTTATTTGAAAACAGTGAAGCTTGAAATTAAGTGATCTTTTACTTCAGGGAACCAGATAAAGTAAAACAGAATAAATCCAAAGAAAGCATAAACAAAGAAATGAAAAAGAAGAAATTGATGAAACAGAAATCAGAACTAAAGAAATAACAAAAGTTCCTCAATAAAATGAAGTCTAATGTTTAAAAGGTAGAAAAGAGTGTGAAAATAACCAAATAAAAAGAAGAATCGACAAATAAGCCACATCTAGGAAGAAATAGGAGACTGACCTCAGATAATGAAGAAATGCTTTAAAATTATGAGAATACTACATACAACATTATGCCAACAGTTTATAAAATATAAATTACTAATATCAATTCATCAAATAATTTTTAAAAAACCTTGAATAGACCAAGATTCATATAAGAAATTTTGTATCTCTAAAAATCTCTAGATTCCTACAGTATTTGGGCAAGCTTTACTCATCTTCAAGAAACAATATTCAATTATACAAATATCCCTGAAACAGGGTAAAGATAGGAAGCTACTCAATTCATTTTATGGAGGTAGGATAAACACTGTACCAAAACTAGATAAAGGTTTCACAAAAAACTTGAAGCCAATTTATGAACACAAATGTAAGTGAAACAGTAATAAATTGAATACTGCAGTAAGTTAAAAGAACAGTACTTTATGTCCTAGTTTTTTAATGCTAGATTTTTCTCAGAAATTTTAGGATGGTTTACATTAGAAAATTATTGTAATTTACTGAATTACATTGAATGGGGAAGATCACTTGATATCTTAATAGATATTGAAAGTCATTTGATAAAATCTAACACCTATTCACAAGTAAAGACACACACTCATGCCTAACAGACAAGGAATAAAAGAAATTTTCCTTGACTGCAAAAAGGATACACATGAAAGACTAAAGTAAATATACTCCTTGGTGAAACTTTAGAAGCTCCCTATTAAAGTCAGAGAGAAGAAAAACATTGGCACTCTCTTTCCAACTATTCAACATTGTATTGGAGGTTTTCAGAAATGCAATGAGTTATACAGATTGAGGGGAAAAAAAGGAAAAGCTGTTAATTTTAGATGATAATGCTCATCAATCTGGAAAACCCAAGTGAATTGAGTGGCAAATTGCTAGCACTCCATGACCTTTGTGACCCTACCGTATAATGTGGCTTCTGCCTCATTTCTCCTTGTCTGTGGTCCAGACACATTGAAAGTCATTCAGTTTCTTGACTGCTCTTCTCTTAATAGTCAAACTGTGATCTAAAGACCAAAATTATCATTTGGGGCCTTGTTATCCATGAAAATGCTAGGTTCTACTTCATGTCTATTGCCTTTTAGTAAGACTCCCTCAAATAAATTTTTTTTCACATTCAACTTTGAGAAGCATTACCCTATATCACTTCTTTACTTAAGGATGTTGCACATGCTTTTTCTTTTTTTCCCCCAGAGTACTCTTGTCTTTCTTATTAATTTCCCAACTCAAACTTCCCTAATATTTACACTGAGACAGGAGTCTCCGTGTGTTCTCTCAGAGCACTCTGTACTGTTTCTTCATAGCATGGCATTTGTCACATTCTAAAATACTTATTTATGTGACTCTTTAGTTAATGTCTGGCTCCTCCTGTAAACCATAGGTCCTTGAAGGCCTTGAGGTCTTTGGTTCACTCTTCCTTCCAGTGCACAAGGCCTGACTTCCAGTAGGCACTCAATAAATCTTTGTAGAATGAAAAAATGTAGTGGAAAGTCTGATCTGCATGACACCTTCCTCTTGGTTTATGAAAAGAACTTTTATTATTATTGTGACTTAAACCTTGCTTCAATTATATGATTAATTTGCAGAACAGAATAATGTGACCTGAAAATATGTCCATTATCCTAAACAAGGTTTTCTTTTTATATCTGTATTAAGACAAAGAGGTGTAAACTTGTGATTCTCAATCCTGGATGAACTTCAGATCACCTGGAGCTTAGAAATATTCCAGTATCTGGGTCCCATCCCAGAGACTCTGATTTCATTGGCTCAGGCAATGATGAAAGTGTTATCTCTGGCACTCAACTGGACAAGCACTCAAAAATAAAGTCAAAGAAAGTGAAATAATATTGCCTTTCAGTATTCATATAAGTAAATTATGAACCTGTGGCCAAGGCAAAGCTTATCTTAAACAAAAGTTGCTAAATTAGAATATTAAAAATATGAAATAAAAAATAATTATATACAACTTGAAGGATTGGACTTCCCTGGCGATGCAGTGGCCAAGACTCTGCACTCCCAATGCCAGGGTCCAGGTTCAGTCCCTGTTTAGAAACCTAGATCCCTCATTCCACAACTAAAGATCCTGCATGCTGCAATTAAGACCTGGCACAGCCAAAGAAATTAATTAATTAATTTAAACTTAAAGGATTTTATCACCTGTTGTTAAGTGCTCTAAACCATGATGTCTATGTCATAATTTTTTTGTTCCTTCAAGGAAATGATTGGTATCATAGCTTAAAGTGAAGTCGCTCGGTTGTGTCCGACTCTTTGTGACCCCGTGGACTGTAGCCCACCAGGCTCCTCCATCCATGGGATTCTCCAGGCAAGAATACTGGAGTGGGTTGCCATTTCCTTCTCCAGGGGATCTTCCTGACCCACGGATCCAACCCTGATCTCCCACATTGCAGGTAGACGCTTTAACCTCTGAGCCACCAGGGAAAGCCATCATAGCTTAAAGAATCCTGGAATTATAATGTTATTATCTTCTTCAGATATGTGATTAATAGAAACTAAATGTCTAAGGCTTTTTTTCATTGTTTAGATGACTCCCAGTACTCAAAAAATTCATATTTCATACTGTTATGTTATTAATGTCTACAATTGTTAGAAAGTCATATCAGAGCTTTCTTATCCCTCAGGGAGGGACATGATATTAACGCTTTGGCTGAATTGTATTAAAGCCACCAAACAAAGACTGCAAGAAATACACTTAAAAGTTAAAGTCTTTTTTTTTTTTTTTTTTTAATTTCATTGGCTACTGCAAGGAGAATGTGCTTGGAATAAACCATAGGTTGTGTCAACAAGGGGAAGTAGGGGGGCTTGTGTTGAGTAGTTTTGAAGAGATATTAGGGTAGAGGGGACACATTCTGGATTGGCTAGTCTGGGAAAGAGATGCTAGAGCAATTTGATATTTCAGGATAAGCCAGACAGCAAACTTTTTTTTCTTCTTTTTCAACAATCATGAGTCCGTGTCTATTAATGCCACTCTCTGAAGCGCCTGTAGGTCTTTTTCTTTCTTTCTTTCTAGTTTTTAGTTCATGTTATGTGTTTCCTTTATGGCCCTGGCTTGGTTATTTTTTATTATGCCAGATTGGAACTGGAATCCTAGGAAGATGTAATCTTCCTCCAGCGTGGATTTACATTTGCTTCTGCCTGGGTGCTTCATATTGTTTCAGTCTTAGGCATTGAGATAATTGAAGCTGAGACACGTTTTCTTCATTTTCTGGGCTATCAACTTCTGATTCATTCCTGATCCTCGAGTACAATTCTCCTTTTCTGAAATAAAGGAACGATGGTTCATCAAACACACTTTCGGTAGTTTCTGGATCTTACGCTCTGTTTTGCAAGACTTGTGAGGCTGTTGAAGCACCATTCAACTTCAGTGTTCTCCTCGGGGTTAGTAAAGGAGCCCTCCAAGATTGGCAAACATCCCCAGGGGAGAAGTGACCCAGATTCCAGACTTTCTTTCCAAGCCTCTGTCCTCCACTGGTTCCTGGCTTAGTTATTCCCCTGTATTTTATTAGCTCTAATATTCCATCAAGTCATTAAAATGTTTTAATATTTATTGTTTACATTTGTTTCTTTTTAACTGGAATATAGTTGCTTTACAGTGTTGGTTTCTGATCCATACAACAATGTCAATCAACCATAAACATACATATGTCCCCTCCCTCTTGAATCTCCCTTCTACCTCCCACCACATCCCACTCTTCTAGGTTGTCACAGAGCACCAGGTTTGAGCTCCTTAGTCACAGCAAATTCCCACTGGATATCTATTTTACATATGGTAATGTATATGTTCCAAAAGTTTTTGGTCTAGATTTTCTAGTTGTCTTCAGTGGAAGGCTTGATCTACCATTCCTAGAAGCACAAATCCATATCATATAATTTTTAAAAATAAATTATATTTTATTATACTTAAAGTTCTTATGTACAATTGTCAAGTTAAGTATGGCATATTACTCAGTGCCTCACTCACCCAAACAATGATAGATAACCAAAGTAATTGACTCTCTAGAAGGTCAGTTTGCATTTTTTTTTAAAGGAAGAGTCAGTTCTATGACATTTAACTTCTAGAGACTTGCTCCATCCCAAGACTCTACAATCAAGTTGACTAGATCTGTGTTTCTCCTACCGGGTCTTCTTTAATTAATTTAGAAGGCAACTCTCAATTTATGAAACATTGAGGCCCTCAGGAGTAGATGTACCAGTTATAATCCTCCACAAATTGAAGTAACACATTTATTCATTTAGCTGTTGCTTTTGCAAGACTTGCCACCAAAGAAGGTAGAATGTCAATGGTAATTTTAGAGACATTACTTCATTACAGATGGATCTCGGCGTATAATTGGTTTCCTTTTCATAAACCATGTGTATCATGCACATGTGTTAAAAGAAGGGTTGTTTGCATCAAGGCAGTTTTGCCATTACAGAATTCGCAAAGGGGCACAACAACAGAATCCCTTCCAAACTTACAGTTGAAACATAATATTTTTCTTCACCTACTTTCCTGATGAAGTTAATTTAAATTTAAACTAAGCTGAAGAAAGTTTATAGTTTGAAGGAAGATGCCCAGTTGGAGCCACAGGATTGATGGAGCAGAGACGAGATCTTTCCAAACTGAAACTTTTTCATAGAATGATTTAACGGTGACAAAACAGGAGTTCCCAGAAAAATATAGTTTCCATTTTCCTTGCTGCAAGTGTTCATCCAGTTTGAATTGTTAATATCTCTGAACCTAGATGAACATCAGAAAGAGTCCCGAGAAGAAGTCATTTTCCAGTTATTTGCCCCCAGACATGGCAAGCAAAAGTGCAGCCAAATAGAAATGGGCACAATTATTTGTGTTATATGTATCTTGAAGAAATTGATTGAGCCCAGAAGTATTAGATTATAAAGTGTACATCTAAGAGATATGTGAGATAAATGGGAATGTTAATAGCTGTCCTCATGACTGGGCAAACTTGGACCAGATGCTTTATTCTGAATAATATTAACTAAGAAAGACAGCAGCAATGGAAACTTATCAAATTAGTAAGTTAGAAAACATGAAAGGAACTGGTGGTGGCATCTGATGGTTTTTGCCTCAGAATTGAAAACAAAACAACAAAAACACCTTGAAATACAAAAATCTTTAGTCACCTTAAGCTCATCTTAAGTCATCTTTAGTCACCTTTAGTCACTCTAAACTCAAGAGAGGGAACATAAATGACCAAATAAAAAATCACATCTCATCTTCAGCAAAGAGGCTACATGTAGTTGCTGGTCATTGCCTGCTTGGTCTTTCTATGTTGTTTCTGGCAATATAGTCCACCATTCTTTCCCTTCTGTAAGTAAGCATACCAAGAAAACAGAAGCAACCCTTTAAAGGTTTTATAAGAAACTGATATTGGGTCAACCATGTATCCTTTTAATATATTGCTCCTGTGAGCCGAGCTATCTGAGATTATTATAAGTCAAAAGTTTCCCTTAGAAATTGTGAAATGAATTTGTTTCAGTAAAGATGAGTCAGCCTTGTTATAAGTGTTGAGGTAAATGATGATGATTTAACACTTAAATGTTGGGCAAGAAATTCTACTCAGTCTTTTGTGAGAATTCTGGTGTTTAACATGTATCGATGTTCTCAAAGAAAGATATTTGAGTTGTTGTTCTGTTTTGGGCCATACTACATAGCCTGTGGGATCTTAGTTCTCTGACTAGGGATTGAACCCATGTCCTTAGGAGTGAAAATACAGTCTTAACCTTTGGATGGTCAGGGAATTCCCCAAAATACTCGATTTTAAATCATGGACCTGTTTGAAGATATATTCCTTAAAACTGTGTTGATTATCAGTTTGGTAGGTTCTTGATCTTCCATGGCGAAAACAAAGTCCGTACAAATGATTGATAGTATACTGTCTCATATGGTCAGATGATATTAACATTCTTTGTTGGACTGATCATGTAACACAGGTGATATATGAGTTCCCTATTGCTGTTTTAACACATTACCACAAACAGTGGATTAAAATAATACAAATGTATTATCTTACAGTTTTGAAGGTCAGAGGTCTTATCATTTTGAAGGGGGCTAAAATCAAGGTGTCAGCAGGATTGCATCGCTTCTTTGGTTCTAAAGAAGAATCTTGTCTTGCCTTCTCTGGTTTTTAGAGGCTGCCCACACTTCTTGACTCTTGGCTACATCCCTATCTCCGCTTCTTTTGTCGCATCTCCCCTCTCTCTAATGGTCATGCCTTCTTTTTATAAGGATCCTTGTCATTTTATATTGTCTCACTATCGAAGATAAATGAAGTCAGGCATCAGTCAAAGTAATACAAACAGATTTTATTCGGTGACTACTAGAAATAGGGGGAAATCTGAGTTCAGTTCTAATTTGTGCAGAGGCGCTTGTGTGTTTTAAAGGGAGAATGAGGGATTAAGGAGTGGCAATGGCTTGAGCAGAATCAGGGAAATGAAAAACTGTAAAAAGAAGGAAGTGGGCATTGGTCTATTTAAAATCCATCTGGATTTGCTAACTGGTGTTTGTCATGGTTAGCCTCATTTCTCCCACAGAGACGGGGAGACAGGGGCCCTATCTTCAGATGTTGGCTGGAACAAACAGTAAATTCTCTTGGCAGCCTTGTTTACTCTGGCAGGCAACTTTAAGGAGGGGCTAGGGTCTTCCTATGAATGCACCCTGGAGCTGTTAGAAACTATTTCAGTGTTTGCCCAAGTCTTCATAGGCCATTATTGAGGCCTCGTGGAGAAGGGGACTCAGAGGAGACTGATCAGAGTTTGATCAAGAAGAGAATCTTTGTTACTACCTAGATTATTTCTCCATCTCAAGTTTCTTAATCCCATCTGCATGCAAAGTTCTTTTTTGCCATATGAAGTGAAGTCGCTCAGTCATATCCGACTCTTTGCTACCCCATGGACTGTAGCCTACAAGTCTCCTCTGTCCATGGAATTTTCTAGGCAAGAGTACTGGAGTGGGTTGCCGTTTCCTTCTCCAGGGGATCTTCCCAGTCCAGGGATCAAACCCGGGTCTCCCACATCTCAGGCAGATGCTTTACTGTCTGAGCCACAATGGAAGCCCTCCTTTTTCCGTATAATGTAACACATTCACAGGTTCTGAGGCTTAGGAATTATACCTCTCTTGTCAGGGGTTTTAGTCTGCCAACTGTAGATAGCAATGACAGTACTACTCCACTCCCATCAAAGTATATCTCTCTTATCATTTTTAAGTTTTGATGGACTTCCAATCTATGATTGCACAACTGAAACTCATAAGTCTTTTGAGACAAAAGACAAGTATCTTTGACCCATTTGTACACATGGGAGCTTAAACTAAGAAATACTGAGAACCTCCCCAATAGGTATGAAACTATGGTGATTGCCCTAAAACCTAAGTTTCTGACTTCTTAGTTACAAGTTTTTTATACAATATGACACTGATTTTGAAGGTATTGCATGCATGCAAAATATGAAAACTAAGCAAAACAAAACAAAGCATAATTTATGGCCTGAAAAAAACGACTGCTTCAGGGCTTCAAAAGCATTTTCAACTTTTATGGAAAATTCATATCCTTGTATTCTGACTGCTTTTCATTTCTCTCAAAAGTACTGTTTTAATTTCTTCAAGATTTTAGGTTAGTAGTCACAAGGAAATGTTCTCAACTTTTAAAATCTACTTTATGCTTTGTTGACATAATCACAGAGGATATTATAACCACCAGAGTTACTTTTTTATGGCCAACTCTGTGGTAGTGGTGCTTCCCCAGTGAATCAGCGGGTAAAGAATCCCCCTGCAATGCAGGAGACGCGGGAGATGCAGCTTCAACCCATGGGTAGGGAAGATCCCCTGGAGGAGGGCTTGGCAACCCACTCCAGTATTCTTGCCTGGGAAATCCCATGGACAGAGGAGCCTGGTGGGCTACAGTCCAAAGGGTCTCAAAGAGTCGGACAGGACTGAGCGACTACGCACACCACAACTCTGTAATAATAGTGACTCTATCTAGTTTCCAGATTATTTATTTGTGCGATTACAAAACATTGAGTATAAACTATAAAAGCTCTGTTTACTCAAGGGGTTTTCAGATAGGGACTATTTTCTTTACCACTGTGTCCCTAGTCCCTAGCACAGTGTCTTGGACTTTGGCAATCAATCATTGATGCAGAGGAGTAAGCAAGTTCCATGCAGCTAAAGACAAAAGTGCGAGGAGATCTCCTATGGTTATAGCAGCACTTAACACTGCTGGGGTGAAGCGGGGTGTCAGTTAGGGCTGTGAGAAGAGGGGATCGCCTAAAGTGTACTGTGAAAGAGGAGGAGTAACAGTAGAAAGAATAATAACAACTATAGACCAGACGAGGATGGGGAAGGGCAAGGGCATCCTGGAATAGAAGGAGAAGATGGTAGGCATGAAATTGTAAAGACCCTCATATGACTTTAGCGGTCACATAATACGATATTGAAATTTTTCTCTCTTTAAATTTAAGAAGTGCAGGTTACATTCTCAGGTGTGTTTGTATGTAAAAATTATTTGACTATTTGATGCTTGATAAGCCACAGTAACCTAGGTTGCCATTGAATAATATATGAATCTACTAGTAAAGGTCAAAGAAAAGTATTAGTTGTGTGTGACATTAAGACACTTGGAGATAACATCACAATTCTTAAGTTGAAGTGATCTTTTTTCATGGAAACAAAAAAAGAGATTGATTAATCTGCATTGTCAAAGTACAGATAATGGTTATAATTAGAGAATGCTTGCACACTTGTAAAAATTTTGGCTAAAATAGTGAAATTAATCTGATGAAGGGACCCTATAAAATGCCTCTCAAAAGCTTCCAACCTAATTTTCTTAGCCTCTCTGGCAAGTTAAGAAATTCAAACCTGAAGTTGCAAAAAGCTATAGAACCTGGAAATCCTTTAATTTTCAGTTTTTTTCCTTTTGATAAGAAGTGCTTAACTTATTACATTGAAATCTTCATAATTAAAAAGAAAGGTTTATTTTTTTATGATTTGAAGACAAATGGGGAGTTAGTTTTCAGTGTACTCAGCCAAGGGTCAATCCCAACTCCTTTATATGTGTATTTCATGTACATTATTTGATCAGTAACTTCTCTATACATTTGACACTCTTGAAACACTTTCTCTCCCTCTGTGAATGTCACCATACTCTGAGTAGCTCAGACCATCTTGAATCCTTTCTTCCTGTCTCACCCCACATCCAAACCAGCAGGATTTTTTTCCCCTTGTTTATTTTGTCTCCTCCCTTTGAATGTAAGGTCTGAGGAAGATGACCTAGTGTTATTCCTGTTCGCAAACAAATCTTCAGTGTCTAGACAGAACAGGTATTAAATGCATAATTGTTGAATGAATTAATAAAAATATTAGTGATGTCTTTTTGCATCACAAAATTTGCATTCTTGTGAGATTTTTGAAAGGTGCAGAAAAGTGTAAAGTATAAGAAAAATGTAAAAAAAAAAAAGTTAAAAAAAATCCCAGGAGTCCCTATAATTTTTGTCTCCAGAAATAATCACTTTCAATATTCTAACATATCCCTCCAAAAATCTAACAGTGAATATTTCTAGGTACTTTGCAACTGGTGCCTAAAAAATGAATTCAAACATCAAAGAAAATTAATTTTAAGGCTTTTAGGAACACCTGGATATTATATAAGCTGTTTAGATTCTTGATTTTTCCCCTCTTAAACTTCACATAAGCATTTACTCACATTATTAAAATTTGAAAATATATTCTTAGTGTTTGCATATTTCACTTCATGAGTATACTTTAATCTGTTTGTTTATAGTTAATTATGATATTAAGTTGCTTATATTTTTTGAATTTATAAGAAGCATCATGATGAACATCATTACATAATCTTCCCAGATGCTTCTTTGAGAACTGAAAAATGAATTATACCAAATGATAAAAACATTTTTAAGACCCTTGATGCATTCTGCTAAATAATTAACAAAATTATTTCTTAGAAATATAATGGTTTATATCTGATAAGTTGAACATGGGTGCCTGACTTATTGTCCCTTTACTTTATATGTAAAATGAAAGTCAAAGTGAAAATCGCTCAGTCGTGTGTGACTCTTTGTGACCTCATGGACTATGCAGTCTATGGAATTCTCCGGGCCAGAATGCTGGAAATGGTAGCTGTTCCCTTCTCCAGGGGATCTTCCCAACCTAGGGATCGAACCCAGGTCTCCCACATTGCAGGTAGATTCTTTACCAGCTGAGCCACCAGGGAAGCCCTTATATGTAAAATATGTCTATTTAATTTCTTGCTTATGAATTCAATAAACTTTTTTCATTACTTTACTATTCGGTTATTTGATCATTATTATGCTGAATGTTCAAATGTTTTTCCTCATTGACAGGTACATCTAACTAAAATATTATTAAACATACGACACAAAAATATATACATAATTTAAATATGCACTCTTAAGAATAATCATAGATAGTAATAATAAACTAGACCCCTATGTAGCCATAATTCAGTTTATGGAATAGAACTCCCAAGACTTTTAAGACTCCTGTATATCCCATCCCAACCTATCTACTTTCCTCCCTACAGAGATAACCACTACCCTGAATTTATTTTATTTTTCCCTAGAAGTGTTTTGCTTAATTTTCTATTTAAAAGAGTTTTAAAAATTATTTATTGTATTAATTTTGGTTGTACTGGGTCTTCGTTGGTGTGCATAGGCTTTCTCTGGTTGAGACGAGTGGGGGCTACTCTTTAGCCGCAATGCACGGGCTTCTCACTGTGGTGACTTCTTATTGCAGAGCACAAGCTGTAGGCACGTGGGTTTCGGGAGCTGTAGCATGTGGGCTTGATAGTTGTGGTGCACAGGCTTAGTAGCTTATGTGGAGTCTTCCTGGACAAGGGATTGGACCCATGTCCCCTGCATTGGCAGGCAGACTCTTATCCACTGTACCACCAGGGAATTCCTGGCTTATCTCTCTAAGACTATTTAATATCAAGATTATGTTCTGTGTATACTCCTGTCACATATTTTTATTATCTAATTGTCTCTTTGGAGATTAATCTGTGCTACTATTATTTTTTCAGATCTACATAACATTCATAGCAATAATTCACCAATAATTTATTCACTATAACTTAGATGGAAAATTGAATTATTGTCATTATTTAGTTATTTCAATTAATGAAGTTTTACTCTTATAATGTATACGTATATTCTTTTATAGGAAAAAAAGTGAGTATGTATTTATTTAGGATGAATACAGGGGGTTGTATTTAGGATTTAGCATCAGTCCTTCCAATGAACACTCAGGACTCATTTCCTTTAGGATTGACTGGTTTGATCTTCTTGCAGTCCAAAGGACTCTCAAGAGTCTTCTCCAGCACCACAGTTGAAAAGCATCAATTCTTTGACGCTCAGCTTTCTTTATAGTCCAACTCTCACACCCATACGTGACTACTGGAAAAACCATAGCTTTGACTAGACAGACCTTTGTTGGCAGAGTAATGTCTTTGCTTTTTAATATGCTGTCTAGGTTACTCATAGTTTTTCTTCCAGGGAGTAAGCATCTTTTAATTTCATGGCTCCAATCACCATCTGCAGTGATTTTGAAGCCCAAGAAAATAAAGTCTCTCACTATTTCCATTGTTTCTCCATCTATTTGCCATGAAGTGATGGGACCAGATGCCATGATCTTAGTTTTCTGAATATTGAGTTTTAAGCCAACTTTTTCACTCTCCTCTTTCACTTTCATCAAGAGGCACTTTAGTTCTTCTTCACTTTCTGCCATAAGGGTTGTGTCATCTGTGTATCTGAGGTTATTGATATTTCTCCTGGCAATATTGATTGCAAATTGTGCTTCATCCAGCTCAGCATTTCACATGATATACTCTGCATATAAGTTAAATAAGCAGGGTGACAATATACAGCCTTGATGTACTCCTTTCCTGATTTGGAAACAGTCTGTTGTTCCATGTCCAGTTCTAACTGTTGCTTCTTGACCTGCATACAGATTTCTCAGGAGGCAGGTAAGGTGGTCTGGTATTCCCATCTCTTGAAGAATTTTACACAGTTTATTGTGATCCACACAGTCAAAGAGTTTGGTGTCGTCAATATAGTGGAAGTAGATGTTTTTCTGAAACTCTCTTGCTTTTTATATGATTCAACAGATGTTGGCAATTTGATCTCTGGTTCCTCTGCTTTTTCTAAATCCAGCTTGAACATCTGGAAATTCACAGTTCACATACTGTAGAAGCCTGGCTTAGAGAATTTTGAGCATTACTTTACCAGCGTGTGAGATGAGTGCAATTGTGTGGTAGTTTGAACATTCTTTGGCATTGCCTTTCTTTGGGATTAGAGTGAAAACTGACCTATTCGAACTAACTGTGGCCACTGCTGAGTTTTCCAAATTTGCTGGCACATTGAGTGCAGCACTTTAACAGCATCATCTTTTAGGATTTGAAATAGCTCAACTGGAATTCCACCACCTCCACTAGCTTTGTTCATAGTGATGCTTCCTAAGGCCCACTTGACTTTGCATTCCAGTATGTCTGGCTCTAGGTGGGTGATCACACTATCATGGTTATCTGAGTCATGAAGATCTTTTTTGTATAGTTCTGTGTATTCTTGCCAACTTTTCTTAATATCTTCCTCTTCTGTTAGGTCCATACCATTTCTATTCTTTATTGGGCCCATCTCTGCATGAAATGTTCCCATGGTATCTCTAATTTTCTTAAAGAGATATCTAGTCTTTCCCTTTTTATCATTTTTCCTCTATTTTTTTGCATTGGTCACTTAGGAAGGCTTTCTTATTTCTCCTTGCTATTATTTGGAACTCTGCATTCAAATGGGTTTATCTTTCCTTTTCTCCTTTGCCTTTTGCTTCTCTTATTCTCTGAGAAGAAATTATTTGTAAACTGTATAGTACAGTTATTAATATATATTACATATATGCACATTATACTTATTACATATATATCAGTTCAGTTCAGTCACTCAGTCGTGTCCGACTCTTTGCAACCCCATGAACCGCAGCACACCTGGCCTCCCCAAGTCCACATGTCCATTGAGTCAGTGATGCCATCCAACCATCTTATCCTCTGTCGTCCCCTTCTCCTCCTGCCCTCAATCTTTCCCAGCATCAGGGTCTTTTCAGATGAGTCAGCTCTTTGCATCAGGTGGCCAAAGTATTGGAGTTTCAGCTTCAACATCAGTCCTTCCAATGAACACCCAGGACTGATCTCCTTTAGGATGGACTGGTTGGGTCTCTTTGCAGTCCAAGGGACTCTCAAGAGTCTTCTCCAACACCACAGTTCAAAAGCATCAATTCTTCAGTGCTCAGCTTTCATTATAGTCCAACTCTCACATCCATACATGACCACTGAAAAAACCATAGCCTTGACTAGACAGACATTCTTTTTTATATTCTTTTCCATTATGGTTTATCACAGGATACTGAATATAGTTCTCTGTGCTATGTAGTAGAACCTTGTCATGTATCTATCTTGTATATAACAGTTTGCATCAGCTAACCCCAAGCTCCCATTCCATCCTTCCCCTACTCCTCCCCCTTGACAACCACAGTCTGTTCTCTATGTCAGTGAGTCTTCTTCTCTTTCATAGGTGAGTTCATTTGCATCATATTTTAGATTCCACATATAAGGGATATGATATGATAGTTTTCTTTCTCTTTCAACTTACTTCACTTAGTGTGATCATCTCCAGGTCCATCCATGTTGCTGCAAATAGCACTCTTTCATTCTTTTTTTTATGATTGAGAGGTATTCCATTGTATATATGTACCACATCTTCTTTATCCATTCAACTACCCATGGATATTTAGGTCATTTGCATGTCTTGCCTATTGTGAATAGTGTTGCTATGGACATAGGAGTGCATGTATTTTTTTAAATTAAACTTTTGTCCAGATACATGCCCAGGAGTGGGATTGTTGGATAGTTTCCTGAGGAAACTCCATACTGTCTTCCATAGTGGCTGCACCAATTTACTTTCCAACCAACAGTGTAGGAAGATTCCTTTTTCTCCATACTCTCTTCAACATTTATTATTTATAGACTTCTTAATGATGGCCATCCTGACAGGTATGAGGTGGTGCCTAATTGTGGTTTGATTTGCATTTCTCTAATATCAATAATTAGTGATGTGGAGCATCTTTTCATGTGCCTTTTGAGCATCTGTATGCTTTGGAGGAATGCCTATGTCTTCTGCTTGCTTTTCTATTGGGTTGTTTGTTTTTTCATTGTTAAGTTTGTATGAATTGGTTGTATATTTTAAAGATAAAGCCCTCATCAGTTGCATGATTTGCAAATATTTCCTCCTTTTCAATAGGTTGTCTTTTCATTTGTTTATGGTTTCCTTTGCTGTGCAAAAGCTTGTAAGTTTGATAAAGTCCCATTTGTTTCTTTTTGCTTTTATTTCTATTGCCTTGGGAGACCGACCTAAGAAAACATTAGTACGATTTATGTCAGAGAATGTTTTGCCTATGTTTTCTTCTAGGAATTTCATGCTATCATGTCTTATATTTAATTCTTTAATCCATTTTGAATTTATGTTTGTGTATGATGTGACGGTGTGTTCTAATTTCATTGATACACATGTGGCTGTGAGACTGGAATGTCTTGTTATTCTGGAAAGCAAGATAGTACTGCTACCAAATACTGCTGGGGTCATAGCAAAAAGGAATGTAAACTAACCTAAAGGTCTTACTGGTAGGATACTAGCAGCAATTAATGCACATCAAGGATATTTCCATCCACAAATTAATAAAGCTACCAAAAGATTAAAACAAAAACTCTTAATGGTCACATTTGGAAGTTGTTAGTAAAATAACTCTTTATTTTGAAAGTGGTAAATTAAAAGATAGAAGCATTTTCTTATTTTTCCTATATGAAATATTCCTCAAAGTAACTACAGAGTCAATGAGGGAAAGTTCCTCTTCATAAGAATATTCCAGCTAATGATCATGGAAGGAACAGTAAAATTAGCATTTCCCATTTTGCAACCCAAGTGAAATTAGTGGATCTAGGCAATGATTATTAGCAGCCAGCATCACATAAAGGCACAACCAAACATTATATGTGCACCTCTGCCTATGAAGTATTCTTGCAAAGAATCAAAATTGAAGCCAAATAAATTTATTTACCTAATTCTTGATCAATTGGAAACACAGGGAGCAGGGAAACACATTAAAGGGTATTATAGTACAGGTATATAATTAGCAAAATACAGGCTATGGAACACTGTACAGAAAACAACCTGATTTCTTCAAAAAAATTATAAGGCGAGAGGATGGAGGGATAGCCCATAAGCTAGGAGTGTCTAAGAAAGTGTACTCTGAATGCAAGATATAAATCTCCAGTTCCTGTTGAAAACACCAGTGAAATAATAATAATTAGATAATACTGTCTGGATATCTGTCATTATGAAGGAGTTAGAATTAATTTTTAAGGTGCGATAATGCTATTGTGGTTGTTTTTAAAGAGTCCTTATTTTTTAGATACACATATCAAAGTATTGGGGCTTCCCTGGTGGTTCAGATGGTGAAGAATCTGTCAGCAACGCAGGAGCCCTGGGAGACCAGGGTTCAATCTCTAGGTTGGGAAGATCCCCTGGAGGAGGGCATAGCAACCCACCCCAGTATCCTTGCCTGGAGAATCCCATGGACAAAGGAGCCTGGCGGGCTACAGTCTATAAGGTTGCAAAGAGTTGGACCTGACTGAAGCAACTGAGCATGCACACACATCAAAATGTTTTTAGATGAAATAACATGACATGGAATTCACTGACAATCATCTGGAGGAAGAAGCTATAATGAAGCAAGATTGATCATTGATGAGTTGATAGTTGATGAAACAGGATGATTCTTGGCTATTAAACTTTACTTTTGAATATGCATGAGAAGTTTTTTTACTGTAAAAAAACAAAAAACAAAACACCGATGCCTTGATTCCACCCCAGACTGCAATTTAAGTAGATGATCTGGGGTGGCAGTAGATCCTTGACACAGTGAAATTTTATGTCTGAGTTAAGCAGGAAACCAGGAGCTGAAACTGAGCAGTTTCAGTTAAGACAGAGCAGACTGAAAAGTAGATGTGTGATAGAATACAGACAGAGCCCTGGAGGGAGATTGGGGGAATTTGATTCTTGACCTAGTTTTACCTCTAGCCAGTTTGGTGAAACTAGACATGTCCCTTTACCTGTGTGGGTAAGTTTCTTCATCTGTTAAAGACGAATTTAGGTTATTTAATTTCTAAACTTTCTTTCCAGTGTTTGTTGTGCAGGAGAGGAGCGAATGATGTTGAGTGTATTGAGGCGTCCAGTCTTATATCATTATTGCATTTTCTTAACTATTTTTTTTCCAACCAAACGATCCCTTTGGCCTTTGGGGATAAATATGTTTGCTTTTCCATGAAACTTAACTGAGCTTTTTTATACTCTTAGGACTGTTTACATTGAGCTGCTCACCTTTCTGTAGGGCTCAGCTAGCAACAGACACCTGGTCCTCTGTGCAGTCCTTTTTTTTTCACTGTATATGCATTTAACAAGTTCTGTTGAGTTAAGGAAGTGTGTTATTAGAGATTGAGGCAAAAAAAATTTCAAACCAAACAGGCAGCAGTAAATCATGATTTTTGTCTGTGTAGAATTTACGGTTCTTATGTGGAGAGTTACGCAAGCATAAATGCCATATAATGAGTTGAGTGTGGAAATGTATAATACATGGACAGCTGGATCAGTGGGGAGGTATCAGACCTTTGTCAACAAGGGGATGGCAAGAACATTTTTGTGTATTTGATATACATTTGTGGCAATGGTGTAAAGTGATCTCAGTTCAGTGAGGCAACCCAGCTTAGTGGTTAAGAAAATGGATCTCTCAATGTGAGGCTTTTTGGTGCTTGAAAATTGGGTCTATCAGCTGGTTATTAGCTGATGAGTTAGGACAGGTCATTAAACTCTTTGCTTCAAATCCCTCATCTGTAAAGTGGAGATCATTATTCATATGATATCCACTAAATGCATATTGTTTTCACATCATCATAAAGTTGAAAAATTGTAAGTTAAACCATCATAAGTCAGAGACTGCTGTTGAACCTTTGTTCATGGGGATGTTTTGAGGATTAAATGAGTTAATAAATGTTAAGCACTTAGACTAGTACCTACCTCAGAGCAAGCACTTCGTGGCATATAAAAGGGGAAAATGTGGAAGCAATGACAGATTTTATTTTCTTGGGCTCAAAAAAATCACTGCAGATGGTGACTGCAGCCATGAAACGAAAAGATGCTTGCTCCTTGGAAGGAAAGCTAGGACAAACCCAGACACATAAAATTAATATGGGTTAACTTTAATCCATATTAAAAAGCAGAGACATCATTTTACCGATAAAGGTTCATATGATCAAGGCTATGGATTTTCCAGTATGGATGGGAGAGTTGGACCATAAAGAAAGCTGAGCGCCGAAGAATTGATGCTTTTGAACTGTGGTGTTGGAGAAGACTCTCGAGAGTCCCTTGGACTGCAAGGAGATCAAACCAGTTAATTCTAAAGTAAATCAATATTCACTGAATATTCATTGGAAGGACTGACGCTGAAGCTAAAGCTCCAATATTTTGCCCACCTGATGCAAAGGGCCAACTCATTGGAAAAGATCCTAATGCTGGGAAAGACCAAAGGCAAAAGAAGGGGACAACAGAGGATGAAATGGTTGGATGACATCACCAACTCAATGGACGTGACTTTGAGCAAACTGGGAGACAGTGGTGGACTGAGGAGCTGGGCATGCTGCAGTCCATGGGGTCACAAAAAACTGGACATGACTTAGCGACTGAATAACAACAATGTGTACTATGAATATATACTGTAATTTTATATAGTATATAATAATGATTTCTGTTATTCCTTTATGGCATTGAAAAATACTTTGACTGGTGTCAGTTTTGAAGAGCATTGCCCCTGGAGAAGATATGATTGTCATAATTCTGCTACATATAACTCAAAAGAGAGCATAAAATATACCTCCATCACTTATGAAGCAGTATAAAATAGAATTATAAAGTAAAATAGCATAAAAAAGAATGCACAAAGAAAAGCAAAAATTTCTGAGAAAATGAAACAAATGTAGACAATTATAAACATGTTCCTGGAGGGAATTCACATTAGGCTGAAAATTATGGTGAATAATTTAATTTGACATATTTTAATCAAATGTCCTGAATTAGTAGTCACAGCTAAATATATCCATGATGAAATATTGTCATCTGGAACCACATAGGCATATAATAGAGAAAGATGCATTTTTCTTTATTTTAGGAAACAGATGTTCTGAGGTTTTGAAATTTTTATTTGTGCCTATATATCACTAGAGAATATTAAAATTATTTCCTCCTTATATGACTGAAAATCTGTTTCACGAGAAGAATTATGGCTTCACTGGTTTTTATTTTGGAGGACGGTCTCAGGATGGTCTGATCTTAAAAACATGAACCACATCTTCTTTTAGGAGTTTAAATCTTGCCTAATTAAATAGTAGTCACCACATACTTAGCCAATCATAACAAAAACATGTGGTGAAATATTTGAGCTGGAGAGAAAACATGTTCCTTGGGGGCCCAGTGGATCTCTTGAGGTCACAGAAGAGGCCATCTCGGAGAAAGCAAATGTTCTTTGGCTCTTATGGGATAATTGAAGCCTTAACTATATTAAATGAATCAGTGGCTGGGTTGGTGATAGTGGTGAAAACTGTTAGTGTCTTTGGCCTTACACTTAAAGGATATTTTCTTTTTGAGCAACCTCTCAGAGGTATATATTGATACAATTACCTTCTTAAAGGATGATGAAAAAAACACATAGCCACCTATTCATGGAGGTGAACTACAAGTAAAGGGAAAGACCATTCTCTGGGTCTGTATAAAGCCAAGATGTATTGAATATTTGAAACAGGGCTTTCGATTAAGAAGGCTTCCTTTATTCATATATGGTTCCTTCATTTAAAGACTTGAATTTTAGTGGCTTGTTTTGTGAAAATCCAAGCTCCTTCCTTCCCTCCCTAATCTCTAGCATCATCAAGCAGTTTTCAGCATGTTGAGGAACATTTTGTACTTGATGACTGATGAGGAAGATAATTTTTAAATTACCCATGAGTTTGTACCCTGTGACGATTTTTGCCAAACAGTAAGACTTCCACAGTTCAGTTGAGTTGCTCAGTTGTGTCTAAATCTTTGCGACCCCATGGACTGCAGCATGCCAGGCCTACCCTGTTCATCACCAGCTCCCGGAGCTTGCTCAAACTTATGTTCATCGAGTCAATGATGCCACCCAACCATCTCATCTTCTGGAGTCCCCTTATCCTCCTGCCTTCAATCTTTCCCAGCATCAGGGTCTTTTCCAATGAGTCAGTTCTTCATATCAGGTGACCAAAGTATTGGTCCTTCAGCTTCAGCATCAGTTCTTCCAATGAATATTCAGGACTGATTTCCTGTAGGATTGACTGGTTTGGTCTCCTTGCAGTTCAATGGACTCTCAAGAGTCTTCTCCAACACCACAATTCAAAAGCATCAAATTTTCAGTGCTCAGCATTCTTTATGGTCCAACTCTCACATCCATACGTGACTACTGGAAAAACCATAGCTTTGACTAGATGGACCTTTGTAGGCAAAGTGATATCTCTGCTTTTCAATATGCTGTCTTGGTTGGTCACAGCTTTTTTTCCAAGGAGCAAGCGTCTTTTAATTTCATGGTTGCAGTCACCATCTGCAGTGATTTTGGAGCCCAAGAAAATAAAGTCTGTCATAGTTTCCATTGTCTCCCCATCTATTTGCCATGAAGTGATGGGACCAGATGCCATGATCTTAGTTTTTTGAATGTTAAGTTTTTGTGGTGTAAGTGAGGGGTTCTGTGGAAAGTCCCTGGGTCATGACGGAGCTTTATTCCTTTAAGAGGATCCCCTATTTAAATGCATACATTGCACAAGGAAGGAGTAGAGTTACTAACTAGCCTTTTATTTGCAATCAGTCCACAACAAAGTAGTTCTTGTGAAAATAGGACCCTGGAAGGGGATCTAGAGAGAACAAGTATTATAAATCAGGTATGCAGGCTTCAAAACTATAAGAGGAAAGTCACAGTGTAATCAAGAGCCTGATTTTCCTTCTTTTTTTATTGTCTAATTTATTTTCTGAAAAAAATAGTATATGAAAACCTCAAGAAAGGAGTCATAATCTAATTTCTTGAAAGAAAATGAAAGTGTTAGCTGCTCAATCATGTCCAACTCTTTGCAATGCCATGGACTGTAGCTTGCCAGTCTCCTCTGTCCATTGAATTCTTCAGGAAAGAACACTGGAGTGGGTTGCCATTTCCTTCCCCAGGGGATCTTCCCGACCTGGGTCTCCTGCATTGCAGGCAGATTCCTTATCATCTGAGCCATGAGGGAAGTGTGTGTATTTTCTACTTCTTGCCTACTTCCTTTTCATCTTCTCCAGATGTGTGGCAACTCACTCATTTTCTTCAGATCTATTACACATATTTACTCACCCTTGCCTTTCAATGGGAATGAATATTATGCTGTCGCTGCTAACTAAGGGTCCGCATCTTCGTTAGGCTGTGATTGTATTGTCCCATTCTAAAGATGTCTGAATGTATGAGCTGTCTTCCAGATATTAATCCATTTATATTGTTTCTTCTTAAGCTATGTGGACTTCCTGACTTAGAAACCTGGGAAATAGACATCATTACACGTAGATGATGATGATAGTGATAGCTGATTGGGAACTATTATTATTCCCATTTTACAGATGAAGGAATTGAGACTTGTGGAACTAAAATACCCTGTCCAGCACCACACTGGAGATAACCCAGGCTGTGTGTTTCTGGTGCTCAATCTTTTAATTCATTACCTTTACTCAGCTTTTACCTATAGTTACTCGAATAACTAAAGAATATTTGTATCAAAATTTACACATTATTTTGTGCACCTTAGTTGAAAATAGTCTGTTTCTACCTTTTCTTCTGTCTGCCTTTCTTGGGAAATCTCAAGGTCACGTACAGATCACCAGGGTCCATTTATTGAGGGCCTTGCTTTCTGTTGGCAATAGCCACTCGTATGCTGCACCTGTGTGTACTTGTGACCTTGGAAGTCGTTTCACTGAGGCTCTCCTGGGAGTTACTTGCGTATCTCTCATTGGGAATGGTTTCCTTAGCCCAAGGGTGAGATGGTGTCAGGGATCAGATGTGTGATGCCTCCGCAGTGAGTCACACACCCCTCTCCTCCTGAAATCTTCTTGCCCTGCTTCTCCCTAGACATCACCAACTCTGCTCCTCCACTTGGAGTTACTCAGCCCTGCTGTGCTTTTAATCCTGCTCAAAAGTGGGTGGCTGTCTTGACCCAATGGAGCAGTTTAACTCTCGAATTTTCTTTTCTTTAATTCATTTGCATGAAATATTGAGATACTTCATACAATTATCACCATGCCCTTCCAATAATCACCATGGATTATCTATATACTTACCATACTCTTTCAGCCCACACAGATCTGTGTATATGTTTCTGTTTCTCTAAGTGTAGTGGCTTTCCTCTTAGCTCAGTTGATAAACTATCTGCCTGCAATGCAGGAGACCTGGGTTCAATTCCTGGGTCAGGAAGATCCCCTGGAGAAGGAAATGGCAACCCACTCCAGTATTCTTGCCTGGAGAATCCCAAGGACAGAGGACCCTGGCAGGCTACTGTCCATGGAGTCGCAAGAGTTGGACATGGCTTAGTGACTAAAACCACTACCAAGTGTAGTGGCATGTAGTAGGTTCCAGAGAGGTCTTCACCACTAAACTAGGGCCAGAGAGAAGTCACCTTGGAGGATAGTTGAGGATTATCCTCTTAGTTCTAGGGGGAAAAAATAGAGGTTCAACTCTGAGAGAAAACATTCTGACCAAGTTTCTTGGGGTGACTTGTTCAGGTTCAAGAAAGTAGGTTGTGTAGGTGAACTGTCTAAGTGAACTTATTGACAGAGGTTACATCAAGTGTTAGTATTCAGATACAATATGGAGACAGGGTCCATGGAGCTAGAGATAGTCTTTCCCCAAAGCATTGTTGGGAAAGGGTCCTATCATGGTGCCCACAGGATCAGCTCTAGCTGAGGATTCTATTTTTACCCTAGGCTTTAGATCCAACATGTATGAATAGCCTTGTTGGTAGAGAGAATACTTTTCTTACCAGCATCTTCCATGCTAAGATTCATTCTGGATTGCCTGGTGTCTTCCGCCAAAGTGACTCTACTACTGTCATGCAGCTTTGTTCTATCACAGGCCAAATTTTTACAACTTCACACCGGTAGAGAAACCAGAAATTAAAAGAACTTCCATCATTAGGAACCTGGGCATCCTGTCTAGGGGCTCTTCCACTAAGCATAACACTGGTGGATGGATAGACGACCATAAAGAGATTGGCTTCTGTGTGGAACTATGTAGCTGCCTGCTGGCTGTGGCTTTTATCAGAGTTGGGGCTTCGCATTACTTTATAAACATCAAGGCATGATTCACCAAGGCTGATTTATCATTAGAATCAGTGACTCTCTAACATAATTGTGTACATCAATAGAGGTCTCAGGTGAACTGGTCTCTCTCTCCAGACTCGTTTAAGCTTGAGGAGAATCTCTGGAAGTAGGAGCCTGGAGGATGATAGTCTTGATTTGTCGACAATCTGCTATTGCCAGAGGTGTGTGCTCAGTCACTCAGTCGTGTCTGACTCTTTGCAACCCTCTGGACTGTAGCCTGCCAGGCTCTTCTGTCCATGGGGATTCTCTAGGCAAGAATACTGGAGAGGGTTGTCGTGTCCTCCTCCAGGGGATCTTCCCAACCCAGGTATCAGACCCCGGTCTCCTGAATTGCAAGTGGATTCTTTACTATCTGAGCCACTAAGGAAGCTCACTGGAAGAATACTGGAATGAGTAGCCTATCCCTTCTCCAGGGGATCATCCTGACCCAGGAATCGAACTGGGGTCTCCTGCATTGCAGGAAGCAGGCTTAAGCATTTGCATTTTGGAAATAGAAGCCAGTGTGAATAGACACTCCGTATCATATGCCTACAGTCATAAGTATGTATGTGGCTGTGTATATATTTAGGCATATAAAGGGAGAAGAGAAGGAGAAGTTAACTGAATAGTAACATATCATCACTGGGAAAACAGAGTAGAAACCAGACAGAGGTTCAAAAGTATGGATTTGATTCATTTTCTGTAAAAATAGAATGTCTGTTCGTTCTGCTAATAAATTCAAATTATTAGTTATGACAATAACTTAAGAATCATCCAGTGTAGATACAATATCAGAACCACGATTTAATAAAAATCAACTAAAAGTTGGGCAAAACTTCAAACATGCTAAGCAGTTACAAGGATTTTACATCTCTGTCCTGACTTTCTTCCAAACTGCTAAAATATGAAACACTATCACACATGTTGAAATGTTGGTCTCAGTAACACTAGCTGCTGAAACAAATAATTCCCCACATTTCAGTGGCTTATCATAATAAAAGCTTGTCCCTAGCTTATGTAACACACCGATGGAGAGGCTCTTGGTCAGTCAAGTGACCAACGTTCTGGTTTGCCTAGGGTGGAGGGGGATCCAGAGATGTGAGATTGTCATGGTTAAAACTGGGAATGTTCTGGGCAAACTAGAACAAGTTGGTTACCCTATTGGTCAAACACCTCTTCTTGAAGGGGTGATCAGTGTACTTGGGTTTCTTCCACGTTATGACTTCAACATCTTTACCATTTAATTTCCAAGATTGCCTTGAAGGCTATATTTATTCCCATCCAGCCAGAAAAGTAAAAGAATATGGAAGCTACCAAGGGAGTCACATATAAAAATGCAGTATCTGTGAGGTGCAATAAAGCAAAGTACAGTGAAGTCTGCCTGGTATATCACTTCCACTTGGCTGGAATTTGGTCATATGGGTACATGGGGTTTTAACAAAATCTAGAGGAAAATAACTTATATGTGTTTCCAGGAGGTAAGGGAGAATAGCTAGTCAATCTCTACCCTATCTAAGGAGGTTGGCCCCAGGAATCAGGGTTTCAGCCCTGATAAAGATTGTAGTGCATAAAGACGGCATTGGCGCAGTGAAGTCACCCACCTTTGGGGACCATGCTTTCATAGACAATGTTATTATCAGTGACTTATGTGGGTTAATGTTCTGTACCTTATGTAAGACCCCTGAGATTTTTGTGAAGATGACATCAGTGATGACTCAGTTTGACATTTTCTCCATTCGAGGAAAAAAAAAGACAGTTAAAGCTGATTCAGAGGATGTTTTTAACTATTGCTTCACAACAAACCACCACAAAATGTCAGTGGCTTAACAGAAAGAGCTTTTCTCTATTACGTTTCTCTATGGGCGAGTGGGCTGGCTTTATCTGACCCAGACAGGGCTTGGTTCTATTCCGTGAGGTGGATACAAGTCTGTTGAATGTGTCCCTCATCCTTCTTGGACCAGCAGCATGTTCTTCTCATGGAGAAAGGCAGAAATACAAAAGAAGTGAGCAAAAACATACCCTTCTTCTTAACATTTGGGTTCAAACCTGGCCCATTGTTTCTCCTCTCATGTTTCATTGGTCAAAGCAAATCCTATAACCAATCCCAATATCCATGGAGTAAACAAGCATGCACCTCTCATGGAAATGAGGAGAGAAAGTGAACATATGCTTATGAATAATTTAATCCACCACACAAAAATGAAGTAAATATTATATATTACCTGAAGTTGGAAATTATGTTTACTTCTTAAAGATAGAAGTTCAAGTAAGGAAGACTGGAAACTCTCTCAGAAATAGCACAAAGTCTTGGTGTCTCTGTGACAAGAGGGAATATACAGCCGGGCTCACAAAGAACTAGAATCGTAGTCCAACACTATTGAGGATAAAATGGCCTGTGTACTGACCCAGCCATCTTCTGGTCCCCTGATTGCTATGCTGCGCTTAGTCAGTCAGGTCCACTCTTTATAATGCCATGGACTGTTTGTAGCCTGCCAGGCTCCTCTGTCATGGAATTTTCCAGGCAAGAATACTGGAGTGGGTTGCCATGCCCTCCTCCAGGGGATCTTCCCAACCCAGGGATTGAACCCACGTCTCCTGCATTGCAGGCAGATTCTTTACTGTCTGAGCCCCCAGGGGAGCCCAAGAATACTGGAGTGGGTGGACCATTCCCTCTCCAGGGGATCTTCCCAGCTGAGGAATTGAACCGGAGCAGCTTCCCATGTAGCTCAGCTGGTAAAGCGTCTGCCTGCAATATAGGAGACCTGGGTCTGATCCCTGGGTTGGGAAGATTCCCATGGAGGAGGGCATAGCAGCCCATTCCAGTATTCTTGCCTGGAGAATCTCCATGGACAGCCTGGTGGGCTACAGTCCATGGGGTCGTACATGACTGAGAGACTAAGTCCAAAGCACTCCTGCATTGCAGGCCGATTCTTTACCAGCTGAGCTACTATTATCCCTGCTGCTTTCTCTGAATGCACTGTAAGAAAGGGTCTCATTGGGTCATCAGTACATCTGGCCACTCATTGTTGGGCTGTGTCTCCTCTTCCGTCGCCTCATGGCTTACTGAACTTCTTTGAGTATTAGGACCTATAACTAACTCTACCAGTTAGCAGGTCACAAGACAGTCTGTATAGAAAATTGCCTCAGTGGGAAGTACTGGGCATAGCAGAGATTAAGATGTTATGAATTACCTGAACATTGTCATTTATTCATCCATTTGCTCATTTTTCAAATATTCATCAAATGGTTGAGGTAATGAAGAAAAAGACCCAGAATCTGTATTATAGGAAAACACAGTTTTATGGGAGAGAGAGAAATACAAATAAATCTGTATTCCCTGAATCTATAATACTCCTCGAGTCTGTAACACATATCTTTAAAAATATTTTAATATTTCTAAAATATAAAAGTATCTTATTATTGATATCAATACATCTTTATAGGAATTAGGCAGTGAATAGTATGTGATGTAGATGTGCATGTACAAACAGCTTTTAATCAAATATCATTTATTGCATTCTAATCTTGGTTAAATTGTTCATATTGGTAGTGTAATCTGGTTTGAATTTTAACTTTAATCCTTATTTTTACTTGAAATGAGAAAAAGAACCTGTGATGCAATATTTTTTGGACTATATAATTTTATTTTAATCTATATAACTGCTTGAGCATAATTTTTATAGAATAAATACTGGATAGTTCTAAGATTCTAAATTTATTATACATAATTATTGAATAATTTGACAGCTCCAACTGGGGAAAAGTACTATTGAGGTATAGAAAGAAAAGCAAAATAAGTAAAAGTTTTGATCAGGATAATTATATTTTTCTGAATAACGTGTTTTTGTCCAAAACTGTGGAAAATTCTTCAAGAGATGGGAATACCAGACCACCTTACCTGCCTCCTGAGAAAAGTGTATGCAGGTTAAGAAGCAATAGTTAGAAGTTGATATGGAACAATAGACTGGTTCCAAATCGGGAAAGGAGTACGTCAAGGCTGTATATTGTCACTCTGCCTATTTAACTTATATGCAGAGTACATCACGCAAAATTCCAGGCTGGATGAAGCACAAGCTGGAATCAAGATTGCTGGGAGAAATACTAATAACCTCAGATATGCAGATGACACCACCCTTATGGGAGAAAGCGAAGAACTGAAGAGCCTCTTGGTGAAAGTGGAAGAGGAGAGTGAAAAAGTTGGCTTAAAACTCAACATGCAGAAAACTAAGATCATGGCATCTGGTCCCATCACTTCATGGCAAATAGATGGGGAAACAGTGGAAACAGGGACAGACTTTATTTTTGGGGTTTCCAAAATCACTGCAGATGGTGACTGCAGTCATGAAATTAAAAGATGCTTGCTGTTTGTAAGAAAAGCTGTGAAAAACCTGGACAACATATTAAAAAGCAAAGACATTACTTTGCCGAAAAAAGGTTCATCTAGTCAAATTTATGGTTTTTCCAGTAGCCATGTATGGATGTGAGAGTTGGACTGTAAAGAAAGCTGAATGCCAAAGAACTGATGCTTTTGAACTGTGGTATTGGAGAAGACTCTTGAGAGTCCCTTGGACAGCAAGGAGATCAAACCAGTCCATCCTAAGGGAAATCAGTTCTGAATATTCATTGGAAGGACTCAAGCTTCAAATGCTGAAGCTGAAGGCCCAATACTGTGGCCACCTGATGGGAAGAACTGACTCATTGGAAAAGGCCCTGATGCTGGGAAAGATTGAAGGTAGGAGGAGAAGGGGGTGGCAGAGGATGAGATGGTTGAGTGGCATCACCGACATGATGGACATGATTTTAAGCAAATTCTGAGATTTGGTGATGGACAGGGAGGCCTGGCATGCTGCAGTCCATGGTGTTGCAAAGAGTCAGACACGCCTGAGTGACTGAACTGAACTGTCCAGTATCAAAAACTGGAAATAGAACTGCCGTACAACCCAGCAATCCTACTGCTGGGCGTACACACCAAGGAAACCAGAATTGAAAGAGACACATGTACCCCAAAGTTCATCGCAGCACTGTTTACAACAGTTAGGACATGCAAATAACCTAGATGTCCATCAGCAGACAAATGGATAAGAAAATTGTGGTACATATATACAACGGAATATTACTCAGCTATTAAAAAGAACACATTCGAATCAGTTCTAATGAGGTGGATGGAACTGGAGCCTATTATACAGAGTGAAGTAAGTCACAAAGAAAAACACCAATACTGTATATTAACACATATATATGGAATTTAGAAAGACGGTAGTGACGACCTTGTATTTGAGACAGCAAAAGAGACACAGATATAAATAACAGACTTTTGGACTCTGTGGGAGAAGGCAAGGGTGGGATGATTTGAGAGAATAGCATTGAAGCATGTATATTACTATATGTGAAATAGATGACCAGTCCAAGTTTGATACATGAAACAGGGCACTCAAAGCCAGTGCACTGGGACAACCCAGAGGGATGAAATGGGAAGGGAGGTGGGAGGGGGTTTCGGGATGGGGACACATGTACACCCATGGCTGATGTATGTAAATGCATGACAAAAACCACCACAATATTGTAAAGTAATTAGCCTCCAATTGAAATAAATTAATTTTTAAAAATGTGTCAAAATTTTTATGGTAATCTACCTCTTCTTTTTAATGTAATATTTAATACTAGTACTAATAGGCTAATTGCTGAAATCCATTTTGTGGTTTTATATCTTTGAGATCATAGTTTGAGTTATAGCCAGGAACATGCTGATCATTCACAAAAATAAATCTTTTTTTAATTCAGAGTTTTGAATATTAAATAATTGCTGGGGAATATTCCTACTTAGAAAAAATGTGAAGTTAAATACTCAAATGTGTGTCATTTCCATTTAATGTTAAGAAATGCTATTATTTTAAAATACAGCTCCACTGTAGTATCCAGCATGTTCTGACAAGTTTCAAATTTATTCTATATACTCAACTTCATCAATAATACCAAAAATATTACTATTCATTGTTTTACATTTTATGAAGTTAAAGTCTCTGGTTTCTATTTACTATGATGAAATATTAAAATGAGAAAATATTGTATATCTAGAATGTTGCCCACTCAAGCCAAAATATTTAATTATTGATAGTAGGAACTACTAAATATTCTAGAATAGATTATAGATATAAAAAATTGGGATGATTTGGTGTGATAGACTGATGTATAGTGAAGAACTGTCATTCAGGTGCTCATCTTTGTCAAAATCTTCCAAGTTTCAATAGAAGCTTTTAAATTCCCATGATATTTAATTCATTTAAAAAGGGAAAATTAGAAATTTAGTCAGTAGGAAATGCAGATGAAATTGTGTTCTTTGATAAACTTCAAATATATAATGTCAACTCTAAATATCCCATTGAAGGAAAGGTCATGAACACAAACCATGGAAGTAGTAACGCTCTGATTAGATGCCTGACTACTGATACCAAACGTGATTTAGAAGAAATCTAAGGGACTTCTCTGGTGGTCCAGTGGATAAGACTCTCTGCTCCGAATTCAGGAAGGCAGGAGTAGAGAACAAGATCCCACATACTCATGTTCATATGCTGCAACTAAAGATTCTGCATGTTGCAACCAAAATCAAAGACCCTGCATGCTGCAACTAAGACCTGGCACAGCCAATATATATTTTTTTTTTAAAGAAGAAATCTTAGATTCTTGAGTGAAGAAGATTTAAACTCAGATTTCAGAGGGGAATCAAGGAAGGCTACTAGGAAAGAGATAAAACCTGAGTTGTATTTTGAGTATGAATAGCAGTTACCTAAATAAATAAGTGAAGCAAGGACACTATCTGTAGTAGTAATAGAAAATGCAAAAGAATAGAGATGTGATGAAGGCAGTGTGTTCAGTGAAGCAGCTCTATTTACCCAAAACTCGTGATGTGAATGCAATGGTGCAGGAAGATAGAAACAGGACAAGAGTTGGGATAAGAAATATCTTTGTCTCATGTTTAGGGTCTGGAATTTATAATGAAGACACCAGGGAGCCACTTCAAGCTTTACATCACCAGAGTGAAATGATCAGATCTGTTTCAGAAAGGTAACTCAGAACTCAGCCTCACCCCAGAGGAAGACGGGAGGCAAAAACCCCAGTTAGAAAATGATAAACAAGAGCCTAACCCAGAGCAGTGGTGGTGGGGGTGGAATGGAAAGTACGTGTTTGAGAAATATTAAGAATATAGATGTGATGATGAAGTAGAAAGATGGGGAAGGCTCCAGAATACCTTGGGTATATGGGTGGATGGTGATGTCATTCCCTCAAAAGAGAAAGAAAAGGAGGTAGATCTGGGAGAGATGGGAAGCAGAGATGATGAGCTTAATTGTGGACCTGTTTGAGGTGTCCATGAAACTTCTAGAGGAGACATTACATGGAATAACAACGTAAGAGAGGGCATTATTCTTCTCTGTCACAGTTCACACTTCAGTCGTTTCAGTTCAGTCACTCAGTCATGTCCGACTCTTTGCGACCCCATGGAATGCAGCATGCCAGGCTTCCCTGTCCATCACCAACTCCCAGAGCTTGCTCAAATTCATGTCCATTGAGTCAGTGATGCCATCCAACCATCTCATCTTCTGCCATCCCCTTCTCCTCCTGCCTGTAATCTTTCCCAGCACCAGGGTCTTTTCCAATGAGTCAGTTCTTCGAATCAAAGTACTGGAGCTTCAGCTTCAACATCAGTCCTTCCAATGAATATTCAGGACTGATTTCCTTTAGGATTGACTGGTTTGATCTCCTTGCAGTCCAAAGGACTCTCAAGAGTGTTCTCCAATACCACAGTTCAAAAGCATCAATTCTTCAGTACTCAGCTTTCTTTACAGTCCAACTCTTACATTCATACATGACTACTGGAAAAACCATAGCTTTGACTAGACGAGCCTTTGTCAGCAAAGTAATGTCTCTGCTTTTTAATATGCTGTTTAGGTTGGTCATAACTTTTCTTCCAAGGAGCAAGCATCTTTTCATTTCATGACTGCAGTCACCATCTGCAGTGATTTTTTGAGCCCAAGAAAATAAAGTCTGTTACTGTTTCCATTGTTTCCCCATCTATTTGCCATGAAGTCATGGGACTGGATACCATGATCTTAGTTTTTTGAATGTTGGGTTTTAAGCTGGCTTTTTCACTCTCCTCTTTCACTTTCATCAAGTGGCTCTTCTGCCATAAGGGTGATGTCATCTGCATATCTGTGGTTATTGATATTTCTCCCAGCAATCTTGATTCCAGCTGGTGTTTCATCCAGCCTGGCATTTCACATGATGTAATCTGCATATAAGTTAAATAAGCCTTGACGTACTCCTTTCCTGATTTGGAACCAGTCTGTTGTTCCATGTCCGGTTCTAACTGTTGCTTCTTGACTTCATACAGCTTTCTCAAGAGGCAGGTCAGGTGGCCTGGTATTCCCGTCTCTTGAAGAATTTTCCACAGTTTTTTGTGATCCACACAGTCAAAGGCTTTGGCATAGTCAATAAAACAGTAGTAGATCTTTTTCTGGAACTCTCTTGCTTTTTCTGTGATCCAGTGGATGTTGGCAATTTGATCCCTGGTTCCTCTACCTTTTCTAAATCCAGCTTGACCATCTGGACGTTCACGGTTCACGTACTGTTGACGCCTGGCTTGGAGAATTTTGAGCATTACTTTCACACTAGCATATTTTAATTCTAGTGGCTCTCTTTAACAGACACCTCACACCAAAACAAGAGTGTTTTTCTGCTGAGGTCTAGATTCCCGGTGTTAGGCAGCAAGAATTTTCCATGTGAATATAATTGGAATTTCTTTATAAAACTATGGAAAAAACACACAGCCCCAGCCTATAATATTTTGATGAAACTAGATGAGACGAATTTTTTGGCTTAATCAAATCTAGGTGAATTGAGATCTCAAAACTTGGAAAAAGTAGGGTTAAGATGAAAAGAGTAAAGTCTTCCTTCTCTAGAGGGTAGTTAACTTAAAGACTTAGGTAAAAAGTAAAATACAGGATGCTCAGGTAAATAAATTTCAGGTAAAAATGAATGTCTTTAGTATGTCTCAACTATTGAGTGGACATACTTATACTAAAAAATTACATGTTGTTTATCTGAAATTTAAATTTAACTGTGTACTTTTTTTTTTTATGTACTAAATTTGACACCCTTATATAGGCATTCCTTTTGTAATGAATGAATTTCTAATGGCCTATATAGGCATCCATTTTATGCTGGAAACATAAAATCTAGTAGCTGTATTTGTTTCCTATGGGTTCTAAAACAAATTTTCATAAAGTGAGTGACTTAAAACTATACCAATTTATTATCTTGCAGCTTTGGAGGTCAAAATTCTGAAATGGACCTCACTGGGCTAAAATCCATGCATTCTCAGGCCTGCATTTATTCTGGAGGCTGTAGGGGAAAAGTCATTCCCTTGACTTTCCCAGTTTCTAGAAGCTTCCTACTTTGCTTGGCTCTTGGCCTCTTCTTCCATCTTCAAAGTCATCATTATTGCATATTTCAATCTCTGTTTCTGACCCTTCTGCCTCCCTCTTTTAAAGATCATGTGTTTACAGTGGACCCACCTAGATAATACAGGATAATCTCCCTGTCTCATTACTCTTAATCAAATCTGTAATGTTTTCATATAAGGTATATTCACATATCAGATAAAATATTCAAAAATTCTAGAGGATTAGGACCTGGGCACTTTGGGGGTCATTTTTCCACCTACCACAGAAACTCTCCAAAGACATTAGACTCATGGATGTGAAGTCTATAATAGACAAAGTTTTTGTATCCTGTGTGATATGTCACCTCCAATTTTCTGACATTTTTCATCCGTTTTGTCTGCCAGTCAGGATAGAATTCTGTAAGGTAGTTGGTCTACTAGCATGGCAACAACATACTTTGAATCCTGCTGGGCTCAGCTATACAAGGATGTAAGACAGTCTTATATCCTAGTTGGTTGAGTTATAACAGGGCTATGAGGGGGTGGCCTGGGAGATGAGGCTGATAGAGAACACAATATCTTAAAGATGCTCTGAAGCTCCCTCCTGAATGCTGCCAATGCTTATGGATATTAGAAGGCAGGGGGACATGACTGGAGGGAATTCTACAGAATATTTCTTTTATTTTTACTTAAGTGATAGTCGTGTGATCGATTACTTTCATGTCCAGACTACAATCACGTCCAACTCTTTGCTACTCCATGGAATTCTCCAGGCCAGAGTACTGGAGTGGGTAGCCTTTCCCTTCTCCAGGGGATCTTCCCAACCCAGGGATCAAACCCAGGTTTCCTGCATTGCAGGCAGATTCTTTACAAGCTGAGCCACAAGAGAAGCCCACTTTTTTTTTTTAACTAAGCTTTTCTTAAAAAAAAAAAAAAAGCACTAAGAGAGAATGCAGACAAAGTAACTAAAAGGCCAGTGTCTTAATTCATTTGGGCTGCATAGCAAAGTGTTAGGTATAGATGGTTGATAGACATCAGAAATTGATTTCTCACTGTTCTGGACGCTGGAAGTCTGAGATCAGGGTGCCAGCAGGACTGGCTGAGAATCATCTGCCTGGTCTCAGACCTCTCACTGTATCCTCACATGGCAGAAGGGTCAAGGGGGCTCTGAGTCTCTTTTATAAGAGCACTAATCCCATTAGTGAGGTCTCCACTCTTATGACTTAACCACCTTTCAAATCCCCCTTCAAATCCCTCACCTCCTAATACCATCATGTTGGGTATTAAGATTTCAACATAGAAATTTGGGGGATGGGTAGGTAAACACAAACATTCAAACCATAGCTGGGTCAGATGCCAAAGCAAGTGATGCACATGATCGTTTCAATCAAGTAGGCAATTTCTCAAGCTGGTGGACAGTTACTTGATGTCAGATAGAAAAGTTAAAAAAATAGCTATTTGGTTTTACTTCATCACTGATTGGATTTCCCTGGTGGCTCAGGTGGTTAAAAAAAAATCAGCCTGCAATGTGAGAGACCTGAATTCAATCCCTCAGTTGGAAAGATCCCTTGGAGAAGGTAATGGCTACCCACTGGAATATTCTTGCCTGGAGAATTCCGTGGACTGAGGAGCCTGGTGGGTTATATAGTCCGTGGGGTTGCAAAGAGTTGGACATGACTGAGCAACTAACACTTTTCCTTCATCATTGCTTAGGACCATATAAAGGTTCTATTAAACACCTACTATGTCATAGGTCCTGGGCCAGAAAATTTTACTACATTATTTTCTTCAGTTCTCATATTAATCCTTCAAGCTAGATATTATATTCACCATTTTATAGTAGCAGAAATTGAGGATCAGGGAGATTAGCTTGCCTGTCCAAGGTACCATGAGCTTACTATCAGAGCCAGATTTACTTGCAGGTCTGTGTTTACCCCAAGTCATCTTTTTTCATTGTGATATGTTTCTGGGATGTTGGCATATATTGTTTTAACAGCTACAAAAAGGAGCAGTGAGACTGCAATCAGGGACACATTAATTGTTCTTTGTCCATCATGGGGGAAAGGCCTGTTGGTCACATATAAATATCCCTCAGCTGTGTGAGAACAGCCATGTAGCATTTACTTCACAAGGATAACCACGGCCCTTTCTAGAAGAGCTGCCCATTCTCTTTGCAGCCCATCCCTTCCTTTCTCCCCATAGCTCAATATTTGCTTCATGAGGAGATTACACTGAGGTAATACATTCTGAATGTTGAAGCACAGTTTGGGCTTCTCTGGGGGAGACATGGATTTCTGGCTGTCTTTCATGTTCCTCTTTTGTTCTTTGTACAGTGAAACTCCAGGGAGCTTTCTCTTTTTTTTCCACCAGGGTTTCACTGTCCTGAAGCATTCAGGGGTTGGAAACCCAACAGACTAGTGAGCCAGTGAGAGGCGTCGGACCACGGTCAGACCCAACCCAATGACATCAACGGAGACAATCTCAGTCTGCTGCAAATATGTTTTTCTGAACACACCCAAATCCCAGAGATGTTCATCTCGGCGCCCCGACATCCGCTTTGTCAAATCACAGACTGTTACAGAGAAACAAACGCAGTCTAGACTCCCAGCAGACTCCTATTTAGGGACACGACTCTTCCTTTTAACAGAATAGCAAGAAGCAAGGGGTTTCAGAATCCTTTTGGAACATTTTATGGGTCAAAGAGTTTCAAAATCATTTGTTTCAGTTGAAGAATCCAGAGAAAAGGAACCAGGTGCAAAGCTGTCTGAATCTGGCAAAGTGAGGATTTTTGAGCAGTAAATGGCTTAACAGAAATACATGGGATGCTTTGAAATGAACTCAGTGATTTCTTTTCCATTCTTTTTTTTAATTAAAACAAAATTTATTTGGGTATGGTTCCTTTACAGCGTTGTGTTAGTTTATGCTATACCATGAAGTGAAACAGCTTTATGCATATATGTACACCCCCACCCCTCCCACCCCTGATCCCACCTATCTAGGTCATCACAGAGCACCAGGCTGAGCTCCCTGTACTGACTTTCAGTTTTCTTTTATAAGTAGCTGCATAATTTTTGCTGGCAGGGAGGGACAAGTTGGAACTTAAGCATCTCTTAACGTGGAACAATAAGGGCAAGTGAGGCAGACCTGGGCTTCAGTCCCAGCTCTATTACCTACTGACAGGATCACCCTAGATAAATGTTCAAATTTCTCACATCTTTAGCTCTCTCAACTGTGACTTAATAATTCTGTTTTGGGGATGTTAACAGGAGGATCTTTGTACATTGCTTCGTACACAAGCTGTCACTCAATAAGCCATAGCTACTATTCTTCCTCAGCACCTGGAACATAGCTGAACGTTGATCAGTTCTGGAGGAAAGGAAGGAAAGAGGACGATGCCTAAAGTCACGGAAGCTTCTCATTTTCCAAGTGTCATTTCCCTTTCCGGAGTAATCACTGAACTTCTCTCTTGCTCTTCCTTGCTTTCCTCATGCTGATCCTGTTTTCTCTTGCCCTCCACTAACATTTTTTTACTCTTGATTACAATGAATCAACATTCCTTGAGCTTCCTCTATGCAACAGTCACTCAGGCATCCAGAAGAAAATTAAAGTAAGACAAAGATCCTCCCTTCAAAGCACCACTGCTTACTGTTCAGCAAAAAATATAAGACATAAACCTGTGATATAAAGAAGCGGGAAAATGTGTAATATAAGTTCACTAACGTGCTTTGGGATAAGAATGGGAAGGGCTTCCTATAAGCCATAGCAATTGTGTTGGACTTAAGCAGGATATTTGGACTTGCAGAAAAAGAGCCAAATGACATCCAGGATAGGAACCAGCAAAAGCCAGTGGATGCTGCATAAGAAGGGTAGCACAATTTATCATAGGGACTACAAGAAACCAAATACCTACTGTGTGTCAGGCGCTATTCTAAATGCTTTACATGTGTGATTTAAGTTAATTATGAAAAGAAAATACAAAGATAAATTGTCATAGGTTCAAAATATCTATTTCTGTCTTGATTAAAATTAATATGTGCCCAGAGGGCACAGGCTCCAACAAAAGGAAGCTTAAGATGGAACAGCTGAGCTATTAACACAATGCTTTCAGGATACAGAGTACTAAGTCGTTTTAACTTCTTTTTTACAACTGTAAGAAAGAAGATGAGGCTATTCACCAGTTAGGTCGTTTGAATATATAAACACAGGGCCTGAAGGGATGAAGAAACTTTCTTACCACTTCCATACTTAAGCTGTATCTTATCATTACAAACTTCTGTGGTTTGTTTATAAGAAGTTCTCTATGGGAATCATCTACCCTAATTACAACAAACCTTAACATTGAGGCTATGATACTTATTTTCATTAAATTATATTCATTGTTTGTTTGTTAGAGAAGATTACACTTACTTATGAATCATAATAGTAACTGATTTTCTTACATTTAACCTTATAAAAGGCTATCATATTCTTTTGGAGTTAGGAAACATATGGTTTTTTCTTTCCTTGTAAAATTATGTAAGTAAAAACTAAATAGTGATTTTAGTAGAATTATCTTTAGTAGTCAATGCAGATATCTTGGCATTTCACTGGTATGTTATTTTGGTACTACCCCATTTGTATTCTATTACAAGTTAATCACTAAAGGGGGTTGTCTATAAGCTTAAATTATATTAATACATAATGGCCCTTCTCTGGGAACCCTGACTCCCAGGTAATGAGCATTCAGCTGCAGTACCTGTCTTTAGCACACAGGAAGCGTCCTGACCAGGCCTTCAAGTGAATGGCTGCCATAAGAATGAAATGAACACCTCTCCTCTGGAGGCTGACTGGAACCAGGAAATGTTTGGCTTTACTCCCTCCCCTGCTAGTATAAAAGGAGCTTGAATTCTAACTCAGACAAGATGGTTCTTTGGAACACGAGTCCACCATCTTATTGGTCTGTTGGCTTTCTGAATTAAGTCGCTATTCCTTGCCCCAACAACTAGTTTCTCAGTTTATCGGCTTCTAGTGTGGCGAGCATGTGAGCTTGGACTCGGCATCACTTTGTTCAGGAATTCTTCCGCATGTTTCTGTATCACTCCCTCTTTCCTACTGTTCAGGTCTTCAGATGGCTGTTAAAATTTCTCTTCTGAGTGAGCCTCTTGGACTTTTCTACACAAAAGGAATCATTTGCCCATGGTCATCTATTTATTTAGTGCTGTTTTGTTATATTCATACCTCTCATCATGAAAAGAATTGTATCATTCATATATTCATACTTACTTGACTAGCTCTCCCACTCACTGAAGCCTCCAAGAAGGTAGGGTGTTTTTTGTTGCTTTGTTTTTCATGGCTGAATCCCTGCAGTGTAGGAAAGTACCTGGAACGTGGTAGAGGGTCATTAAATATTGCTGCATGAATGAACAAATAACTGAATAAAATGAATGTGCCCAGCTTCAAGGAGATTTTGTGAAAATCTTTGCTTCTTTCCCTCTGGCATCACATTAAAGACAGTCAAGAGTTTTAAGTTCAGTAGTTTTCCAAGAATGTGTGCATTTAAAAGGAAGTGTCTAGGAAGCAATATCAAACCACAAGCTAGTAGAATGACTGTCTAATGCAGGCATTCAGAGCCTGTGCCTAATTGGTATTTTTAAATATAAAAGGATGTATTTAATGGGGATTAAATTTTTCTATCTACTTTTATTTTTATGGTTTTCATATATATATGTGTGTGTGTGTGTGTGTGTATACATATAAGGAGAGACAACAACTAGATAGAAGATATTTTAAAATATTGAAGCTTCTTTAATAATAGCAAAAGACATAACACTTCTACAAGAAACTTAACTAGAAATGTAGACAATGTATATAAAGAAAACTAAGACTCCCTGATCAAGGTGCAATGTAAACTTTTCTAACTGATATTTTTGAGCAGAGGTATTAACCCTTAACACGTCACCTAACTGCTAAGCTGTGTCAACACTAAGAGTCATAAAGGATGACAATGTTGAATTTTAACTGATCCTAGAAAATGGTGAAGGTTGAGAAATCCTGTCTACCTTTGCGTCCTGGAAAATGATTTACTGCGAAATATCACCCTTCTTCACATAACATAGATAAGACTCATGGATTCCCCACTTGTTTACCTGTGACAAGGTCAGATACAGTCCTTTCAAATTTCCATTCTTTGTCTCATAAGTAGTTACTGAACTACTTGTCCCCACTGATCAATGGATACAAAATACTTCTGATTTTGTTCTCCTTCCCCTAAGTGCCTGAACCTTGCCCCTCACTCAGGTCAGCACACAGCCCCTACTGAGAATGCACCAGGCTCAGGGTGAAACGTTCTTTACTGTCTGATCATGTCACCCTTTTCTCCTGCCTCCCCATACTCAGTTCTTCCCAACTGGTTTAGGACTCTCTATTACTTTGCCTAACTCTTGAGACTTTTGCAGATCTTGGGGTCACAGTACTCTCACTCCCTTCCACTCCCACCTTGCAATAATCTCTTTCATAAAAAAAAGTCTCCTTGATAAGTTTGAATTTGTTATTTAACAAAGTATAAGAAAGTATAAAGTATAACAAAGTATAAAGAAAACTGAGCACCAAGGAATTGATGCTTTTGAACTGTGGTGTTGGAGAAGACTCTTGAGAGAGTCCCTTGGACTGCAAGGAGATCCAACCAGTCCATCCAGAAGGAAATCAGTCCTGAATATTCATTGGAAGGACTGATGCTGAAGTTGAAACTCTAATACTTTGGCCACCTGATGTGAAGAGAAAGACCCTGAGGCTGGGAGAGATTGAAGGCATGAGGAGAAGGGGATGACAGAGGATGAGTTGTTTGGATGGCATCACTGACTCAATGGACATGAGTTTGAGTAAACTCTGGGAGCTGGTGATGGACAGGGAGGCCTGGCGTGCTGCAGTGGATGGGGTTGCAAAGAGTTGGACACGACTAAGCAACTGAACTGAATTATGACTTCTTTCCTTCTACTATCTTCAGGTTTTGTGTGTTCTTCCTGTTAATTTCTTTAGGTGTCAGGTTAGATTGCTAGTGATTTGTTCTTGTTTTCTGAGGTAAGCTTTCATTGCTATAAACTTCCTCTGATAAGTGTTTTGCTGCAACCCATAGGTTTTGGATCATTCTCTTGCATCTGGTGTCTACCCACGGGTGGGTAAGGCTGGTTCAGGGCCTACAGCAGACTTAATGGAGGGAAAGGCAGGGACCCCTGCATGTGGAACAGGAGACAGAACAACTTGGATTCCCATTATTCTCTTCCATGAACCAACTTTAAAAGTTATTTCACCTCTCTTTTAATATAACTGTGGATTAATTTATTTTATTAAAATTTTTTCAATGTTTAAATTTTTATATGATTTAAAATGCTACCTTCCATTTTTAATTATTACAGAATATTGACTATATCCCCCATGGTTTTCTAAATTTAGTTTTTATTTTATATTAGAATATAATTGAGCTACAATTTTTGCAGTACAGGTGTACTGCAAAGTGATTCATTTACACATATGCTTAATTGCCTCTGTTGTGTCTGATTCTTTGTTCCCCTATAGACTGTAGCCCACCAGGCTCCTCTGTCTATGGGATTCTCCAGGCAAGAATACTGGGGTTGGTTGCCATGCCCTCCTCCAGGGGATCTTCTCAGCCCAGGGATCAAACCTGAGTCTCCTGCATTGCCGGCAGATTCTTTACCACTGAGTCACTGGGAAAGTCCCCAGTTACACATATACATATACCCATTCTTTTTCAGATTCTTTTCCCATATAGATTATTACAGAATATTTAGTAGAGTTCCCTGTGCTATACAGTAGGTCCTTGTTGATTATCTGTTTTATATGT